>NC_136263.1:219327979-219780880 GCF_964187855.1 Myxine glutinosa
TCCAAAACCATGATCTTTTCTACCCTTATTACCCCCTCCCCAAATCCCCAAACCTTCATCCTTCCAAAGGTCCAGTTTTTCCCTCCTGAGAATTTGCTGCAGGAAAGACTCAAGCAGACATCCAATCAGAATCCAACAGAGGTTTTAGGATTGAGTCGGTGTCCATTGTCCTCACCTATGCTGAGAATTTTCTCCAAGGCCATTTGCCAGTATTCGGCACTTCCTGGACGTGACGCATGAGATTGGCTCAATAAATCGTTCATTTATCCTTTTAACGGCCATTTTATCGAGTTTCTTGGTGTATCGGAGGATGGGAATGTAGAGAGTTGCAAAGAACATGTTGACTGGTGTCCGGTTTGGTCCAGTTACCATGAAGTTACAGACAAACCTCGTACCAGTCGCGTCTAATGAAACCATTTTCTCTTTCACAAAAAGTCTCCTGGTCGGTCATTCAGGAAGTGGTGACATTTTCTGATGTCTTCATTGCTGATGCTGCTTGATGGACACAGGATGTGATAAATCTCTGTTCATGAGAGAAAAGTTTGTATTTGGAAAATTTCTTCATCACCTGGAATGCATGAACCCTTGAGGGGAAAACCTGCAAGCACAACCAAACGAACTCGAGGATTTGTCTAACGATGGCAAAAGCGAAGAACGTCCAAACACCTGAGGCTCTCACATTTTTAGCTCACCTGGAATGAAGTTCAGGGGAGCTTATGCGATGACGCGTCGTCCGTCCGTCCGTCCGTCCGTAAACACTTGCAACTTCCTTCTCCGAAACCGCTGATGGGATTGTGACCAAATTTGGCACAACTGAGAGTTGTTGTGTGGTGACTAAGGTTTGGTCACGGCATTAAAAAAGTCTTGGTTTAAGGGGGTTTACCGGGGTCAAAATGGATCCAGGTTTGACCCCCCAAATAGGAATTTGCTTTTTCCTCAGAAACTACAAACACGATTTTGATTGAAACGTCACCACAACCTTCATCACCCGTGATGTACCAAAGTTTGTTCAAGGCATTGGAAAAATTGGGGTCTGAGGAGGTATACGGGGTTGGGGGAGGGAGAGGGGTTTCCCCCCTAAAATAGGTATTTTTTTGTTTGTTTGTTTAAAGTCTTATGATTATGTTTGTATGAAATCTACCTGCTGCCCTGTCTTCTAGCAACCATTGGAATTGGTTTAAAATGACTTTAGTCAGTGCAGTATACAGTTTATTCTACCAGGTGAGCGCCAGGGGTATTGCCCCTATGTTTGTCGCTACTCTACTCCATCTTTTAACAGCCCCAGTTATTTCCACCTTTACGTCAGGTCAGCCAGAGAAGATTTTGGCCAAAGTCTTTCGAGAAGTGATTGGAGAGGCCTGATGTTTGATTGGGCAAATATTTGTATTTTGTTCAGGGTGCCAGCGTCATCCCGCCTACTCTTCATGAAAGACACCTGAGGATCTATAATGTCCCTCAACTAATGTCAGCAGATGGGAACATTCACTATAATGTCCGTCGGAGGGACCGCACACTTCCTGATGTGGTAGCCTGCCTGCAAAGCACAAATCAGACAGTTTATAGTCTGGTTGAGATTTCTACCCACACAAGACAGCCAAAGGTAAACACGCTACCTGTCGCAAAACTCGTGTAATTTTGCTGAACTTTTGATTTCCTTTGAAACCTGTGTGGAGCTACATGGGTTCCTTTGAAACCTGTGTGGAGCCACATGGGTTCCTTTGAAACCTGTGTGGAGCTACATGGGTTCCTTTGAAAACCTGTGTGGAGCTACATGGGTTCCTTTGAACCCTGTGTGGAGCTACATGGGTTCCTTTGAAACCTGTGTGGAGTTACATGGGTTCCTTTGAAACCTGTGTGGAGCTACATGGGTTCCTTTGAAACCTGTGTGGAGCCACATGGGTTCCTTTGAAACCTGTGTGGAGCTACATGGGTTCCTTTGAAACCTGTGTGGAGCTACATGGGTTCCTTTGAAACCTGTGTGGAGCTACATGGGTTCCTTTGAAACCTGTGTGGAGCTACATGGGTTCCTTTGAAACCTGTGTGGAGCTACATGGGTTCCTTTGAAACCTGTGTGGAGCTACATGGGTTCCTTTGAAACCTGTGTGGAGCTACATGGGTTCCTTTGAAACCTGTGTGGAGCCACATGGGTTCTTATTTCCAGTTGTTGGTGGTGTATGATCATCGCTTGGGTATTTGCTATTCTCCCGTTATAGGGATACTCCGAGTCATGCTTTGCAGATCCACGATGTGATGGATAACTTGTGTGCTCCATTTGGCAACGACCCGGTAGGGCTGCTCCAGTGTGTGTCTCGCCTGAGGATATACCTGACTTGTCATGTTAGTAAGGCCTGGTGATTTGTAAGTGCACGGAGGGATGTTACAGTAGCCCATAAAACAGCACAGAATTCCCGTCTTTGGCGATTTCCCACCCCGAGAGCACACAACGGGCACGTGATGTGTAATTCCTGTTTATTTGGACAATACTTACTGCAATTTATTTTTGCACTTACTTCAAATTATTTCCCTTCACACAACGAAATCATGGCGTTGCCCTTCATGGTTAATGGTCGCAGTCGATTTTGCCTTTCCTGCTGAGGGGCTGTCTCTAGTGCTGCCCGAACCCGCGGTTGCCCGACTGCCCCAGCCGTAACCCCGTCTCAGTGATGTGCCATTAGGCAGCGGAGCATCAACGGCGCCTGCATCCCAGCCAGCATCTCAAAAACATACACGGGCACTTAGCCCCACCAAGATGTCCCAGATTCTCCATGGATTTAACGCTCAATGCCGTGTCACCACCAAGATGGCACAGATTCTCCATGGATTTAACGCTCAATGCTGTGTCACCACCAAGATGGCACAGATTCTCCATGAAGTTAACGCTCAATGCCATGTCCCCACCAAGATGGCACAGATTCTCCATGGATTTAACGCGCAATGTCGTGTCTCCACCTAGATGGCACCGATTCTCCATGGATTTAACGCGCAATGTCTTGTCTCCACCTAGATGGCACCGATTCTCCATGGATTTAACGCTCAATGCCGTGTCCCCACCGAGATGGAACCGATTCTCAATGGATTTAACGCTCAATGCCGTGTCCCCACCTAGATGGCCCCGATTCTCCATGGATTTAACGCTCAATGCCGTGTCACCACCTAGATGGCCCCGATTCTCCATGGATTTAACGCTCAATGTCATGTCCCCACCGAGATGGCACAGATTCTCCAAGGATTTAACGCTCAATGCCGTGTCCCCACCTAGATGGCTCCGATTCTCCATGGATTTAATGCTCAATGTAGTGTCCCCACTTAGATGGCCCCGATTCCCCATGGATTTAACGCTCAATGTCACGTCCCCACCTAGATGGCACAGATTCTCCATGGATTTAACGCTCAATGCCATGTCCCCACCTAGATGGCCCCGATTCTCCATGGATTTAACGCTCAATGCTGTGTCCCCACCTAGGTGGCACAGATTCTCCATGGCTTTAACGCTCAATGCCGTGTCCCCACCTAAATGGCCCCGATTCTCCATGGATTTAACGCTCAATGCCGTGTCCCCACCTAGATGGCCCCGATTCTCCATGGATTTAAAGCTCAATGCCGTGTCCCCACCTAGATGGCACAGATTCCCCATGGATTGACGCTCAATGCCGTGTCCCCACCTAGATGGCCCCGATTCTCCATGGATTTAACGCTCAATGCCGTGTCCCCACCTAGATGGCACAGATTCTCCATGGATTTAACGCTCAATGCCGTGTCCCCACCTAGATGGCACCGATACTCCATTGATTTAATGCTCAATGCCGTGTCCCCACCTAGATGGCCCCGATTCTCCATGGATTTAACGCTCAATGTCATGTCCCCACCTAGATGGCACAGATTCTCCATGGAGTTAACGTGCAATGTCGTGTCTCCACCTAGATGGCCCCGATTCTCCATGGATTTAATGCGCAATGTCGTGTCCCCACCTAGATGGCACAGATTCTCCATGGAGTTAACGCGCAATGTCGTGTCTCCACCCAGATGGCACCGATTCTCCATGGATTTAACGCTCAATGTCGTGTCCCCACCTAGATGGCCCCACTTCTCCATGGATTTAACGCGCAATGTCGTGTCCCCACCTAGATGGCCCCGATTCTCCATGTATTTAACGCTCAATGTCGTGTCCCCACCAAGATTGTCCCGATTCTCCATGCATTTAACGCTCAATGTCGTGTCCCCACCAAGTTGGCCCCGATTCTCCATGGATTTAACGCTCAATGTCGTGTCCCCACCAAGATGGCCCAGATTCTCCATGGATTTAACACTCAATGCCATGTCTCCACCAAGATGGCACAGATTCTCCATGGATTTAACGCGCAATGTCATGTCTCCACCTAGATGGCACCGATTCTCCATGGATTTAACGCTCAATGTCGTGTCCCCACCTAGATGGCACAGATTCTCCATGGATTTAACGCTCAATGCCGTGTCCCCACCTAGATGGTCCCGATTCTCCATGGATTTAACGCTCAGTCATGTCCCCACCTAGATGGCACAGATTCTCCATGGATTTAACGCTCAATGTCATGTCCACACCGAGATGGCACAGATTGTCCATGGATTTAACGCTCAATGCCGTGTCCTGACCTAGATGGCGCCGGTTCTCCATGGATTTAACACTCAATGCTGTGTCCCCACCTAGGTGGCACAGATTCTCCATGGCTTTAACGCTCAATGCCGTGTCCCCACCTAGATGGCCCCGATTCTCCATGGATTTTACGCTCAATGCCGTGTCCCCACCTAGATGGCCCCGATTCTCCATGGATTTGAAGCTCAATGCCGTGTCCCCACCTAGATGGCACAGATTCCCCATGGATTTGACGCTCAATGCCGTGTCCCCACCTAGATGGCCCCGATTCTCCATGGATTTAACGCTCAATGCCGTGTCCCCACCTAGATGGCCCCGATTCCCCATGAATTTAATGCTCAATGCCGTGTCCCCACCTAGATGGCCCCGATTCTCCATGGATTTAATGCTCAATGTCATGTCCCCACCGAGATGGCACAGATTCTCCATGGATTTAACGCTCAATGCCGTGTCCCCACCTAGATGGAACCGATTCTCCGTGGATTAAACGCGCAATGTCGTGTCCCGAACTAGATGGCACCGATTCTCCATGGATTTAATGCTCAATGTCATGTCCCCACCAAGATGGCACCGATTCTCCATGGATTTAACGCTCAATGTCGTGTCCCCGCCAAGATGGCCCCGATTCTCCATGGATTTAATGCTCAATGTCATGTCCCCACCAAGATGGCACCGATTCTCCATGTATTTAACGTTCAATGTCACGTACCCACCAAGATGGCACCGATTCTCCATGGATTAAACGTGCAATGTCGTGTACCCACAAAGATGGCACCCGATTCTCCATGGATTTAACTCTCCATGTCGTGTCCCACCAAGATGTCCCCAATTCTCCATGGATTTAACGCTCAATGTTGTGTCCCCACCAAGATGTCACCGATTCTCCATGAATTTAATGCACAATATCGTGTCCCCGCCTGGATGGCACAGATTCTCCGTGGATTAAACGCGAAATGTCATGTCTGCACCAAGATGGCACCAATTCTCCATAGATTTAACGCGCAATGTCGTGTCCCCAACTAGATGGCACCGATTCTCCATGGATTTAATGCTCCATGTCGTGTACCCACAAAGATGGCACCGATTCTCCATGGATTTAACGCTCAATGTCGCGTACCACCAAGATGGCACCGATTCTCCATGGATTAAATGCTCAATGTCATGTCCCTACCAAGATGGCACCGATTCTCCATGGATTTAACTCTCAATGTCGTGTCCCCACCGAGATGGCACCGATTCTCCATGGATTTAACACGCAATGTCGTGTCCCCACCTCGATGGCACAGATTCTCCATGGATTAAATGCTCAATGTCATGTCCTTACCAAGATGGCACCGATTCTCCATGGATTTAACTCTCAATGTCGTGTCCCCACCGAGATGGCACCGATTCTCCATGGATTTAACGCTCAATGCCGTGTCCCCACCGAGATGGCCCCGATTCTCCATGGATTTAACGCTCAATATCATGTCCCCACCTAGATGGCACAGATTCTCCATGGATTTAACGCGCAATGTCGTGTCCCCACCTAGATGGCACAGATTCTCCATGGATTTAATGCGCAATGTCGTGTCCCCACCTAGATGGCACAGATTCTCCATGGATTTAACGCTCAATGCCGTGTCCCCACCTAGATGGCACCGATTCTCCATTGATTTAACGCTCAATGCCGTGTCCCCACCTAGATGACCCCGATTCTCCATGGATTTAACGCTCAATGTCATGTCCCCACCTAGATGGCACAGATTCTCCATGGATTTAACGCGCAATGTCGTGTCCCCACCTAGATGGCCCACGCGCAATGTCGTGTCCCCACCTAGATGGCCCCGATTCTCCATGGATTTAATGCGCAATGTCGTGTCCCCACCTAGATGGCACAGATTCTCCATGGAGTTAACGCGCAATGTCGTGTCTCCACCTAGATGGCACCGATTCTCCATGGATTTAACACTCAATGTCGTGTCCCCACCTCGATGGCCCCGATTCTCCATGTATTTAACGCTCAATGTCGTGTCCCCACCAAGATGGCCCCGATTCTCCATGGATTTAACGCTCAATGTCGTGTCCCCACCAAGATAGTCCCGATTATCCATGCATTTAACGCTCAATGCCGTGTCCCCACCTAGATGGAACCGATTCTCCGTGGATTAAACGCGCAATGTCGTGTCCCCAACTAGATGGCACCGATTCTCCATGGATTTAATGCTAAATGTCATGTCACCACCAAGATGGCACCGATTCTCCATGGATTTAACGCTCAATGTCAGATGGCCCCGATTCTCCATGGATTTAATGCTCAATATCATGTCCCCACCAAGATGGCACCGATTCTCCATGTATTTAACGCTCAATGTCACGTACCCACCAAGATGGCACCGATTCTCCATGTATTTAACGCTCAATGTCACGTACCCACCAAGATGGCACCGATTCTCCATGGATTTAACGCTCAATGTTGTGTCCCCACCAAGATGTCACCGATTCTCCATGAATTTAATGCACAATATCGTGTCCCCGCCTGGATGGCACAGATTCTCCGTGGATTAAACGCGAAATGTCATGTCCGCAGCAAGATGGCACCAATTCTCCATAGATTTAACGCGCAATGTCGTGTCCCCAACTAGATGGCACCGATTCTCCATGGATTTAATGCTCCATGTCGTGTACCCACAAAGATGGCACCGATTCTCCATGGATTTAACGCTCAATGTCGCGTACCACCAAGATGGCACCGATTCTCCATGGATTAAATGCTCAATGTCATGTCCCTACCAAGATGGCACCGATTCTCCATGGATTTAACTCTCAATGTCGTGTCCCCACCGAGATGGCTCCGATTCTCCATGGATTTAACGCGCAATGTCGTGTCCCCACCTCGATGGCACAGATTCTCCATGGATTAAATGCTCAATGTCATGTCCTTACCAAGATGGCACCGATTATCCATGCATTTAACGCGCAATGTCGTGTCCCTACCAAGATGGCACCGATTCTCCATGTATTCAACGCTCAATGTCGTGTCCCCACCTAGATGGCCCCGATTCCCCATGAATTTAATGCTCAATGCCGTGTCGCCACCTAGATGGCACAGATTCTCCATGGATTTAACGCTCAATGCCGTGTCCCCACCTAGATGGCACCGATTCTCCATTGATTTAACGCTCAATGTCGCGTACCACCAAGATGGCACCGATTCTCCATGGATTAAATGCTCAATGTCATGTCCCTACCAAGATGGCACCGATTCTCCATGGATTTAACTCTCAATGTCGTGTCCCCACCGAGATGGCTCCGATTCTCCATGGATTTAACGCGCAATGTCGTGTCCCCACCTCGATGGCACAGATTCTCCATGGATTAAATGCTCAATGTCATGTCCTTACCAAGATGGCACCGATTATCCATGCATTTAACGCGCAATGTCGTGTCCCTACCAAGATGGCACAGATTCTCCATGGATTAAATGCTCAATGTCGTGTCCCCACCGAGATGGCACCGATTCTCCATGGATTTAACTCTCAATGTCGTGTCCCCACCTAGATGGCACCGATTCTCCATGTATTCAACGCTCAATGTCGTGTCCCCACCTAGATGGCCCCGATTCCCCATGAATTTAATGCTCAATGCCGTGTCGCCACCTAGATGGCACAGATTCTCCATGGATTTAACGCTCAATGCCGTGTCCCCACCTAGATGGCACCGATTCTCCATTGATTTAACGCTCAATGCCGTGTCCCCACCTAGATGGCCCTGATTCCCCATTAATTTAATGCTCAATGCCGTGTCCCCACCGAGATGGCACAGATTCTCCATGGATTTAACGCTCAATGCCGTGTCCCCACCTAGATGGCACCGATTCTCCATTGATTTAACGCTCAATGCCCTGTCCCCACCTAGATGGCCCCGATTCTCCATGGATTAAACGCTCAATGTCATGTCCCCACCTAGATGGCACAGATTCTCCATGGAGTTAAAGTGCAATGTCGTGTCTCCACCTAGATGGCCCCGATTCTCCATGGATTTAATGCGCAATGTCGTGTCCCCACCTAGATGGCACAGATTCTCCATGGAGTTGACGCGCAATGTCGTGATTGTCATGTACCCACAAAGATGCCCCCAATTCCCCATGGATTTAACACTCAATATCGTGTCCCCACCGAGATGGCCCCGATTCTCCATGGATTTAACGCTCAATGTCATGTCCCCAACCAGGTGGCACCGATTCTCCATGGATTTAACGCTCAATGTCATGTCCCCACCAAGATGGCACCGATTCTCCATGGATTTAACGCTCAATGTCGTGTCCCCACCAAGATGGCGCCGATTCTCCATGGATTTAACGCGCAATGTCGTGTCCCCACAAAGATAGCACCGATTCTCCGTGGATTTAACTTTCCATGTCGTGTCCCCATCAAGATGTCCCCGATTCTCCATGGATTTAATGCTCAATGTTGTGTCCCCACCAAGATGGCACCGATTCTCCATGGATTTAACGCTCAATGTCATGTCCCACCTATATGGCACAGATTCTCCATGGATTTAATGCTCAATGTCGTGTCCCCAACGAGATGGCACCGATTCTCCATGGATTTAATGCTCAATGTCGTATCCCCACCTAGATGGCACCGATTCTCCATGGATTTATGCGCAATGTCGTGTCCCCCACCTAGATGGTACCGCTTCTCCGTGGATTAAACGCGCAATGTCGTGCCCCCACCAAGATGGCACCGATTGTCCACGGATTTGATGCGCAATGTCGTGTTCCCACCTAGATGGCACCGATTCTCCGTGGATTAAACGCAAAATGTCGTGTCCCCAACTAGATGGCACCGATTCTCCATGGATTTAATGTTCCATGTCGTGTACCCACAAAGATGGCACCGATTCTCCATGGATTTAACGATCAGTGTCGCGTACCACCAAGATGGCACCGATTCTCAATGGATTAAATGCTCAATGTGATGTCCCTACCAAGATGGCACCGATTCTCCATGGCTTTAACTCTCAATGTCGTGTCCCCACCGAGATGGCACCGATTCTCCATGGATTTAACGCTCAATGGCGTGTCCCCAACTAGATGGCACCGATTCTCCATGGATTAAACTCTCAATGGCGTGATTGTCATGCACCCACAAAGATGGCCCCAATTCCCCATGGATTTAACACTCAATATCGTGTCCCCACCGAGATGGCCCCGATTCTCCATGGATTTAACGCTCAATGTCATGTCCCCAACCAGATGGCACCGATTCTCCATGGATTTAACGCTCAATGTCATGTCCCCACCAAGATGGCACCGATTTTCCATGGATTTAACGCTCAATGTCGTGTCCCCACCAAGATGGCGCCGATTCTCCATGGATTTTAACGCGCAATGTCGTGTCCCCACAAAGATAGCACCGATTCTCCATGGATTTAACTCTCCATGTCGTGTCCCCATCAAGATGTCCCCGATTCTCCAAGGATTTAATGCTCAATGTTGTGTCCCCACCAAGATGGCACCGACTCTCCATGGATTTAACGTTCAATGTCATGTCCCCACCGAAATGGCACAGATTCTCCATGGATTTAATGCGCAATGTCGTGTCCCCACCGAGATGGCACCGATTCTCCGTGGATTAAACGCGCAATGTCGTGTCCCCACCGAGATGGCACAGATTCTCCATGGATTTAATGCTCAATGTCGTGTCCCCACCAAGATGGCGCCGATTCTCCATGGATTTAACACGCAATGTCGTGTCCCCACAAAGATAGCTCCGATTCTCCATGGATTTAAATCTCCATGTCGTGTCCCCATCAAGATGTCCCCGATTCTCCATGGATTTAATGCTCAATGTTTTGTCCCCACCAAGATGGCACCGACTCTCCATGGATTTAACGCTCAATGTCATGTCCCCACCGAAATGGCACAGATTCTCCATGGATTTAATGCGCAATGTCGTGTCCCCACCGAGATGGCACAGATTCTCCATGGATTTAATGCTCAATGTCGTGTCCCCAACGAGATGGCACTGATTCTCCATGGATTTAATTCTCAATGTCGTATCCCCACCTCGATGGCACCGATTCTCCATGGATTTATGCGCAATGTCGTGTCCCCACCTAGATGGCACAGATTCTCCATGGATTTAATGCGCAATGTCGTGTCTCCACCTAGATGGCCCCGATTCTCCATGGATTTAATGCGCAATGTCGTGTCCCCACCTAGATGGCACAGATTCTCCATGGAGTTGACGCGCAATGTCGTGATTGTCATGTACCCACAAAGATGCCCCCAATTCCCCATGGATTTAACACTCAATATCGTGTCCCCACCGAGATGGCCCCGATTCTCCATGGATTTAACGCTCAATGTCATGTCCCCAACCAGGTGGCACCGATTCTCCATGGATTTAACGCTCAATGTCATGTCCCCACCAAGATGGCACCGATTCTCCATGGATTTAACGCTCAATGTCGTGTCCCCACCAAGATGGCGCCGATTCTCCATGGATTTAACGCGCAATGTCGTGTCCCCACAAAGATAGCACCGATTCTCCGTGGATTTAACTTTCCATGTCGTGTCCCCATCAAGATGTCCCCGATTCTCCATGGATTTAATGCTCAATGTTGTGTCCCCACCAAGATGGCACCGATTCTCCATGGATTTAACGCTCAATGTCATGTCCCACCTATATGGCACAGATTCTCCATGGATTTAATGCTCAATGTCGTGTCCCCAACGAGATGGCACCGATTCTCCATGGATTTAATGCTCAATGTCGTATCCCCACCTCGATGGCACCGATCCTCCATGGATTTATGCGCAATGTCGTGTCCCCTACCTAGATGGTACCGCTTCTCCGTGGATTAAACGCGCAATGTCGTGCCCCCACCAAGATGGCACCGATTCTCCACGGATTTGATGCGCAATGTCGTGTTCCCACCTAGATGGCACCGATTCTCCGTGGATTAAACGCAAAATGTCGTGTCCCCAACTGGATGGCACCGATTCTCCATGGATTTAATGTTCCATGTCGTGTACCCACAAAGATGGCACCGATTCTCCATGGATTTAACGATCAGTGTCGCGTACCACCAAGATGGCACCGATTCTCCATGGATTAAATGCTCAATGTCATGTCCCTACCAAGATGGCACCGATTCTCCATGGCTTTAACTCTCAATGTCGTGTCCCCACCGAGATGGCACCGATTCTCCATGGATTTAACGCTCAATGGCGTGTCCCCAACTAGATGGCACCGATTCTCCATGGATTAAACTCTCAATGGCGTGATTGTCATGCACCCACAAAGATGGCCCCAATTCCCCATGGATTTAACACTCAATATCGTGTCCCCACCGAGATGGCCCCGATTCTCCATGGATTTAACGCTCAATGTCATGTCCCCAACCAGATGGCACCGATTCTCCATGGATTTAACGCTCAATGTCATGTCCCCACCAAGATGGCACCGATTTTCCATGGATTTAACGCTCAATGTCGTGTCCCCACCAAGATGGCGCCGATTCTCCATGGATTTTAACGCGCAATGTCGTGTCCCCACAAAGATAGCACCGATTCTCCATGGATTTAACTCTCCATGTCGTGTCCCCATCAAGATGTCCCCGATTCTCCAAGGATTTAATGCTCAATGTTGTGTCCCCACCAAGATGGCACCGACTCTCCATGGATTTAACGTTCAATGTCATGTCCCCACCGAAATGGCACAGATTCTCCATGGATTTAATGCGCAATGTCGTGTCCCCACCGAGATGGCACCGATTCTCCGTGGATTAAACGCGCAATGTCGTGTCCCCACCGAGATGGCACAGATTCTCCATGGATTTAATGCTCAATGTCGTGTCCCCACCAAGATGGCGCCGATTCTCCATGGATTTAACACGCAATGTCGTGTCCCCACAAAGATAGCTCCGATTCTCCATGGATTTAAATCTCCATGTCGTGTCCCCATCAAGATGTCCCCGATTCTCCATGGATTTAATGCTCAATGTTTTGTCCCCACCAAGATGGCACCGACTCTCCATGGATTTAACGCTCAATGTCATGTCCCCACCGAAATGGCACAGATTCTCCATGGATTTAATGCGCAATGTCGTGTCCCCACCGAGATGGCACAGATTCTCCATGGATTTAATGCTCAATGTCGTGTCCCCAACGAGATGGCACTGATTCTCCATGGATTTAATTCTCAATGTCGTATCCCCACCTCGATGGCACCGATTCTCCATGGATTTATGCGCAATGTCGTGTCCCCACCTAGATGGCACCGATTCTCTGTGGATTAAACGCGCAATGTCGTGTCCCCACCAAGATGGCACCGATTCTCCACGGATTTAACGCTCAATGTCATGTCCCCACCTAGATGGCACAGATTCTCCGTGGATTAAACGCGCAATGTCGTGTCCCCAACAAGATGGCACCGATTTTCCATGGATTTAATGCTCAATGTTATCTCCCCACCAAGATGGCACCGATTCTCCATGGATTTAACGCTCAATGTCGTGTCCCCGCCAAGATGGCCCCGATTCTCCATGGATTTAACGCTCGATGTCATGTCCCACCAAGATGGCACCGATTCTCCATGTATTTAACGCTCAATGTCGTGTACCCACCAAGATGGCACCGATTTACCATGGATTTAACGTGCAATGTCATGTACCCACAAAGATGGCACCCGATTCTCCGTGGATTTAACTCTCCATGTCGTGTCCCACCAAGATGTCCCCAATTCTCCATGGATTTAACGCTCAATGTTGTGTCCCCACCAAGATGTCACCGATTCTCCGTGGATTTAATGCACAATATCGTGTCCCCGCCTGGATGGCACCGATTCTCCGTGGATTAAACGCGAAATGTCGTGTCCGCACCAAGATGGCACCAATTCTCCATAGATTTAACGCGCAATGTCGTGTCCCCAACGAGATGGCACCGATTCTCCATGGATTTAATGCTCCATGTCGTGTACCCACAAAGATGGCACCGATTCTCCATGGATTTAACGCTCAATGTCGTGTCCCCACCAAGATGGCGCCGATTCTCCATGGATTAAATGCGCAATGTCGTGTCCCCACAAAGATAGCACCGATTCTCCATGGATTTAACTCTCCATGTCGTGTCCCCATCAAGATGTCCCCGATTCTCCAAGGATTTAATGCTCAATGTTGTGTCCCCACCAAGATGGCACCGACTCTCCATGGATTTAACGTTCAATGTCATGTCCCCACCGAAATGGCACAGATTCTCCATGGATTTAATGCGCAATGTCGTGTCCCCACCGAGATGGCACCGATTCTCCGTGGATTAAACGCGCAATGTCGTGTCCCCACCGAGATGGCCCCAATTCTCCATGGATTTAATGCGCAATGTCGTGTCCCCACCTAGATGGCACAGATTCTCCATGGAGTTAACGCGCAATGTCGTGTCCCCACCTCGATGGCCCCGATTCTCCATGTATTTAACGCTCAATGTCGTGTCCCCACCAAGATTGTCCCGTTTATCCATGCATTTAACGCTCAATGTCGTGTCCCCACCAAGATGGCCCCGATTCTCCATGGATTTAACGCTCAATGTCATGTCCCCACCAAGATGGCCACGATTCTCCGTGGATTTAATGCTCAATGTCATGTCCCCACCGACATGGCCCCGATTCTCCATGGATTTAACGCTCAATGTCGTGTCCCCAACTAGATGGCACCGATTCTCCATGGATTTAACTCTCAATGTCGTGATTGTCATGTACCCACAAAGATGCCCCCAATTCCCCATGGATTTAACACTCAATATCGTGTCCCCACCGAGATGGCCCCGATTCTCCATGGATTTAACGCTCAATGTCATGTCCCCAACCAGATGGCACCGATTCTCCATGGATTTAACGCTCAATGTCATGTCCCCACCAAGATGGCACCGATTCTCCATGGATTTAACGCTCAATGTCGTGTCCCCACCAAGATGGCGCCGATTCTCCATGGATTTAACGCGCAATGTCGTGTCCCCACAAAGATAGCACCGATTCTCCGTGGATTTAACTCTCCATGCCGTGTCCCCATCAAGATGTCCCCGATTCTCCATGGATTTAATGCTCAATTTTGTGTCCCCACCAAGATGGCACCGATTCTCCATGGATTTAACGCTCAATGTCATGTCCCCACCTATATGGCACAGATTCTCCATGGATTTAATGCGCAATGTCGTGTCCCCACCGAGATGGCACCGATTATCCGTGGATTAAACGCGCAATGTCGTGTCCCCACCGAGATGGCACAGATTCTCCATGGATTTAATGCTCAATGTCGTGTCCCCAACGAGATGGCACCGATTCTCCATGGATTTAATGCTCAATGTCGTATTCCCACCTAGATGGCACCGATTCTCCATGGATTTATGTGCAATGTCGTGTCCCCACCTAGATGGTACCGATTCTCCGTGGATTAAACGCGCAATGTCGTGTCCCCACCAAGATGGCACCGATTCTCCACGGATTTGATGCGCAATGTCGTGTCCCCACCTAGATGGCACCGATTCTCCATGGATTAAATGCGCAATGTCGTGTCCCCACCAAGATGGCACCGATTCTCCACGGATTTGATGCGCAATGTCGTGTCCCCAACTAGATGGCACCGATTCTCCATGGATTTAACGTGCAATGTCGTGTACCCACAAAGATGGCACCCGATTCTCCGTGGATTTAACTCTCCATGTCGTGTCCCACCAAGATGTCCCCAATTCTCCATGGATTTAACGCTCAATGTTGTGTCCCCACCAAGATGGCACCGATTCTCCATGGATTTAATGCACAATGTCGTATCCCCACCTAGTTGGCACTGATTCTCCATGGATTTAATGCGCAATATCGTGTCCCCGCCTGGATGGCACCGATTCTCCGTGGATTAAACGCGAAATGTCGTGTCCCCACCAAGATGGCACCGATTCTCCATGGATTCAACGCTCAATGTCACGTACCACCAAGATGGCACCGATTCTCCATGGATTAAATACTCTATGTCATGTCCCTACCAAGATGGCACCGATTCTCCATGGATTTAACTCTCAATGTTGTGTCCCCACCGAGATGGCACCGATTCTCCATGGATTTAACTCTCAATGTCGTGTCCCCACCTAGATGGCACCGATTCTCCATGTATTCAACGCTCAATGTCGTGTCCCCACCGAGATGGTACCGATTCTCCATGTATTTAACGCTCAATGTCGTGTAGCTACCCACCAAGATGGCACTGATTCTCCATGGATTTAACTCTCCATGTCGTGTACCCATGAAGATGGCGCCGATTCTCCATCTATTTAACGCTCAATGTCGTGTGCCCACCTAGATGGCACCGATTCTCCATGTATTTAACGCTCAATGTTGTGACCCCATCAATATGGCGCCGATTCTCCCTGGATTTAACTGTTCATTTTGTGTACCCACCAATATGGTGCCGATTGCCCATGGATTTAACTCTCAATGTCGTGCCCCCACCAAGATGGCCTCGATTCTTCATGGATTGAACGCTCAATGTCGTGTCCCCATCAAGATTGTGCCGATTCTCCATGGATTTTACTCTGCATGTCGTGTACCCACCTAGATGGCACCGACTCTCCATAGATTGAACTCTCCATGTCGTGTACCCACCAAGATGGCGCCGATTGCCCATGGATTTAACTCGAAATGTCGTGTGCCCTGACACGTCACATTTACATTAGATCACAGAAATTCCCCATCACATTTGATCACAAATTTTTGATCACATTTGATCACAAATCCATTTGATCACACGTTATTGCGTCATCCATTGCTCACTTTAGTTTTCATAACAGAATTTCACGTCTAGCGAGGGGTACTTGAGTGGTGTGATGTAACAGTGTATTTATTGAAAGAGTGATGTACAGGTTCATGGTGGAGCTTGCACACGTATCACATGCAGGGCAAGAATACTCGTAGAGACGGTATAGGAACACATCAGACAAAAAGGTAACGCTCAAACATGTGAGCTGTGTTGTGTGGTTTTGATTCCAAGCTAATAATGAACCATCAGATCGGCGCTTCACAGACTGGTTGTTTCATTACAATGTGTGCTTGCCCAGCTCGGATAGAGGTTAAACCAGGCTTCCTGCTGGCCTGGTCTTTCATTCCGCTGAATTAACTCTCCTGGGTTTTCGATGGGAAGGTTGAGATAACTGAGTCGGTAAAGGTTGCGCTGAATTAACAGTCCTGGGTTTTTGATGGGGAATGTTAAGAGATGACCGACTTGGAAAAGGTTCCACTGAATTAACGCTCCTGGGTTTTCGATAGGGAAGGTTAAGAGATAACAGACTTGGAAAAGGTTTCACTGAATTAACACTCCTGGGTTTTCAATGGGAAGGTTAAGAGATAACTGAGTAGGTAAAGGTTCCACTGGATTAATGCTCCTGGGTTTTCAATGGGAAGGTTAGGAGATAACCGAGTAGGTAAAGGTTCCACTGAATTAACGCTCCTGGGTTTTCGATTGGGAAGGTTAAGAGATAACAGACTTGGAAAAGGTTCCACTGAATTAACACTCTTGGGTTTTCGATAGGGAAGGTTAAGAGATAACAGACTTGGAAAAGGTTTCACTGAATTAACACTCCTGGGTTTTCAATGGGAAGGTTAAGAGATAACTGAGTAGGTAAAGGTTCCACTGGATTAATGCTCCTGGGTTTTCAATGGGAAGGTTAGGAGATAACCGAGTAGGTAAAGGTTCCACTGAATTAACGCTCCTGGGTTTTCAATGGGAATGTTCAGAGATAACCGAGTAGGTAAAGGTTCCACTGAATTAACGCTCCTGGGTTTTCAATAGATAAGGTTAAGAGATAACAGACTTGGAAAAGGTTTCACTGAATTAACACTCCTGGGTTTTCAATGGGAAGGTTAAGAGATAACCAAGTAGGTAAAGATTGTACTGAATTAACGCTCCTGGGTTTTCAATGGGAAGGTTAAGAGATAACCGAGTAGGTAAAGGTTCCACTGAATTAACGCTCCTGGGTTTTCAATGGGAAGGTTAAGAGATAACCGAGTTGGTAAAGATTGCAATGAATTAACGCTCCTGGGTTTTCAATGGGAAGGCTAAAAGATAACCGAGTTAGTAAAGGTTCCA
This sequence comes from Myxine glutinosa, assembly GCF_964187855.1. Lineage (NCBI taxonomy): Eukaryota > Metazoa > Chordata > Myxini > Myxiniformes > Myxinidae > Myxine > Myxine glutinosa. The sequence continues at coordinate 219,345,726 of NC_136263.1, forward strand.
CTGAATTAATGCTCCTGGGTTTTCAATAGATAAGGTTAAGAGATAACCGAGTTGGTAAAGATAGTACTGAATTAACGCTCATGGGTTTTCGATATGGAAGGTTAAGAGATAACCGAGTTGGTAAAGATAGTACTGAATTAACGCTCATGGGTTTTCGATAGGGAAGGTTAAGAGATAACCGAGTTGGTAAAGGTTCCACTGAATTAACGCTCCTGGGTTCTCGATAGGTAAGGTTAAAAGATAACCGAGTAGGTAGAGGTTCCACTGAATTAACGCTTCTGGGTTTTCGATAGGGAAAGTTTAAGAGATAACCGAGTTGGTAAAGATTGCATTGAATTAATGCTCCTGGGTTTTCGATAGATCAGGTTAAGAAATAACCGAGTAGGTAAAGGTTCAACTGAATGAACACTCCTGAGTTTTCAATGGGAAGTTTAAGAGATAACCGAGTTGGTAAAGATTGTACTGAATTAACACTCCTGGGCTTTCGATAGGAAAGGCTAAAAGATAACCGAGTTGGTAAAGGTTCCACTGAATTAATGCTCCTGGGTTTTCGATCGGGAAGGTTAAAAGATAACCCAGTTGGTAAAGGTTCCATTGAATTAACGCTCCTGGGTTTTCGATAGGGAAGGTTAAGAGATAACCGAGTTGGTAAAGGTTCCACTGAATTAATGCTCCTGGGTTTTCAATGGGAAGCTTAAAAGATAACCGAGTAGGTAAAGTTTCCACTGAATTAACGCTCCTGGGTTTTCAATCGATAAGGTTAAGAGTTAATCGAGGAGGTAAAGTTTCCACTGAATTAACGCTCCTGGGTTTTCGATGGGGAAGGTTAAGAGATAACCGAGTTGGTAAAGATTGCACTGAATTATCGCTCCTGGGTTTTCGATCGGGAAGGTTAAAAGATAACCGAGTTGGTAAAGGTTCCACTGAATTAATGTTCCTGGGTTTCCGATCGGGAAGGTTAAGAGATAACAGAGTTGGTAAAGTTTCCACTGACTTAACGCTCCTGGGTTTTCGATAGGGAAGGTTAAGGGATAACCGAGTTGGTAAAGATTGCATTGAATTAACGCTCCTGTGTTTTCGATCGGGAAGGTTAAGAGATAACCGAGTTGGTAAAGGTTCCACTGAATTAATGCTCATGGGTTTTCAATGGGCAGGTTAAGAGATAACCGAGGAGGTAAAGTTTCCACTGAATTAATGCTCCTGGGTTTTCGATAGGGAAGGTTAAATGATAACCGAGTTGGTAAAGATTGCACTGAATTAACGCTCCTGGGTTTATGATAGGGAAGGTTAAATGATAACCGAGTTGGTAAACGTTCTACTGACTTAACGCTCCTGGGTTTTCGATAGGGAAGGTTAAGAGATAACCGAGTTGGTAAAGATTGCACTGAATTAACGCTCCTGGGTTTACAATAGGGAAGGTTATGAGATAACCGAGTTGGTAAAGATTGCATTGAATTAATGCTCCTGGGTTTTCAATAGATCAGGTTAAGAGATAACCGAGTAGGTAAAGGTTCAGCTGAATTAACACTCCTGTGTTTTCAATGGGAAGTTTAAGAGATAACCGAGTTGGTAAAGATTGTACTGAATTAACGCTCCTGTTCTTTCGATAGGAAAGGTTAAAAGATAACCGAGTTGGTAAGGGTTTCACTGAATTAACGCTCCTGGGTTTTCGATAGGTACAGTTAAGAGATAACGGAGTTGGTAAAGATTGCACTGAATTAACGCTCCTGGGTTTTCGATAGGGAAGGTTAAGAGATAACTGAGTCGGTAAAGATTGCACTGAATTAACGCTCCTGGGTTTTAATATAGTCTGACATTTCCAGGTATGGTAAACATCCATCTGTGAATAATGGGGCGAGTAGAAAGTGAGTTGTCACGTGACACTAAGAGATGCGAGCAACACCATTGGCAACCAACAATAAGGCGGTAGGTCCAAATTTAACAAATATTTGGGACTCCGGTTGCAATTGTCTGGACAAACCGCAATTGGATGGGCTCAGTGAGTCGTGCTCGGGTGAGGTCAGAGGCAGATTCAACGTCAAAGCCTCAGGGCCCGCTCGGTCTAGTCGTGGCACTCGGTCGCTGAGCTAATCCAGCTGCGTGGTAACCTGAGGGCTTCCCCGTTCAAATCCAGCTCTGCTCATACCCAGAGGATGACAGGTGGGACACCTTGCTGCGGAGTTATAACTTGTTTATTTTGTTTCAATGGAAGCGAAAAAAGCCTCCAGATTGAGGAAACATGATTTGGGCCCTGAGAGTGCATGAGAGCAGAGGTGATGGGAAGAGGAAGGAGAGAGCAGGAGTAAGAAACAAGAGATTTTCGAGTGGTGTTGGAGGGGTGGGTGGGTTGAGTTTTTGAGGGGGTAGGGGAGGGTATTACTAAAGGGCCAGGGGAGGCGATGGTTTTAGACTGGGACCGCTCGCGTGGCCAAGACAAGAGGCAGGCGTTATTGGAAGTGACCGGTTCCCATCTGCAAACCATTGCTGCCTGCGACCGCCCTCGGCTCTTAGAACGCGGTCGGAGACGTAGGGTTAGGGAGAGCGTCGCGGCGAGGTGGGTGGGGGCGCCAAGTATGGCGGCTATGGGGGTCTCAGCGAGGAATGGAGAGTGCTGGAGGAAGCGAGGAGGGGGTGTCATGGACTTGATGAAAATTGTATTGTGGTTTCATGTTTTGGAAATTTATTTCTTGTATTCCTCCATTGTAACCTATTGATGCTCGTTTTGCCAATTTTGCTAAATTTCCTGAAGATCTGTTTTGAAAAATTAAGGGTATTTTGTTTGGCTTTTCAATATTAGTTCATTAATCTAGCTTGATAACACGCGTGTCGGTAGTAAGCAACACTGACGTTATAGATAGACGGATTATATTGTAGAAAAGAGACATCAGGATCTCACCCGCTCTTGGATCTCCATCCACCGGAGTTTTGGGATATGTCGGCCAAGACCGGGCTTGGAGCAACGCAGGAATTGAATTGGTAACACTATCGAGTTCCTGGGCAGGAATGCTGTTTTGCTGTACTTTGTTTTTACCAAATTCTAATATACTGCATTTTGAAAAACCTTGATTCTATTGTGGGTGAAAGGAGACATATGGACTTTTTGGCCAAATAAATATCCAGGGAATAAAATATTGCTCGGCTGCAGTGTGGGTTTGATATCCATGGTTGCTCAGTGGAAAAGGTATGGAAGAAGGTGTACTTAAATTTATTATTGGTGTGAAAAGTTTCGAAATTGGTCGAAAATATTGTTGAGGATAAACTCTACTATATCCTCAGAGACATTGACAACTTCTTGTGAGCACTTCATGCAACAACATGTCTTATGGGAACCCAACACGAAAACACTTAATGCATTGCTAAATAATCACTGGTCAACAGCCAAATTGGTTCAGACTTATTTTCAACTGTTTCTAACTAATTTGGTGCCCACGAATCCGAATCTGGCCTTAAAATGTCGCTAGCACGTAACCTTGACGTAGTACATCATAAGTGTGGAAAAAATCTTTAGAGCATGCGAATTTCTTGATTGTCTCAGTCTATTTATTGTCACAAAAAATAATTATTTACATCACATAAAAAAATGTAAATCTCCAAAAATAATTTGAACTTTATAAAATATCACAAAAAATAATATGAATTTTAAGTTTTTATTTACATCACATAAAAAAATGTAAATCTCCAAAAATAATACGAACTTTATAAAATATCACAAAAAATAATATGAACTAAGTTTTTATTTCCATCACATAAAAAAAATGTAAATCTCCAAAAATAATACGAACTTTATAAAATATCACAAAATAATATGAACTTTAAGTTTTTATTTCCATCACATAAAAAAATGTAAATCTCCAAAAATAATATGAACTTTATAAAACATCACAAAAAATAATATGAATTTTAAGTTTTTATTTACATCACATAAAAAAATGTAAATCTCCAAAAATAATATGAACTTTATAAAATATCACAAAAAATAATATGAACTAAGTTTTTATTTCCATCACATAAAAAAAATGTAAATCTCCAAAAATAATATGAACTTTATAAAATATCACAAAATAATATGAACTTTAAGTTTTTATTTCCATCACATAAAAAAATGTAAATCTCCAAAAATAATATGAACTTTATAAAATATCACAAAAAATAATATGAACTAAGTTTTTATTTCCATCACATAAAAAAAATGTAAATCTCCAAAAATAATATGAACTTTATAAAATATCACAAAATAATATGAACTTTAAGTTTTTATTTCCATCACATAAAAAAATGTAAATCTCCAAAAATAATATGAACTTTATAAAATATCACAAAAAATAATATGAACTTTAAGTTTTTATTTCCATCACATAAAAAAATGTAAATCTCCAAAAATAATATGAACTTTATAAAATATCACAAAAAATAATATGAACTTTAAGTTTTTATTTCCATCACATAAAAAAATGTAAATCTCCAAAAATAATATGAACTTTATAAAATATCACAAAAAATAATATGAACTTTAAGTTTTTATTTCCATCACATAAAAAAATGTAAATCTCCAAAAATAATATGAACTTTATAAAATATCACAAAAAATAATATGAACTTTAAGTTTTTATTTCCATCACATAAAAAAAATGTAAATCTCCAAAAATAATATGAACTTTATAAAATATCACAAAAAATAATATGAACTTTAAGTTTTTATTTCCATCACATAAAAAAAATGTAAATCTCCAAAAATAATATGAACTTTATAAAATATCACAAAAAAATAATATGAACTTTAAGTTTTTATTTACATCACATTAAAAGTGCTTCTGAACTTTACTTTTGCGTTTGTCGGAGCAATCACTTTCACGCTGTAAAGTCCAACAGTAGTCACCCATCATGTTTGGATTGAATCAGCCTTGATATCGAGTCTCCATGATGGCAATTTCCTGGTGAAACCTTTCTCCATGTTCATCACTGACATCGCCAAGATGTTGTGGAAAGAAGTCCAGATGAGAATGGAAGAAATGTATCTTGAGTGACATTGGAGCACCGAGCGCCTGGTAACTCTTCAACATCTTGTCCACAAGCTCTTCATAATTTGGTGCTCGAAAATTTCCATGGTAATTGTTAGCAAGAGCCACAAAACTATCCCAAGCAACGCTTTCCAGCTCAGATAGTCTCGTTACAAAGTCCTGATTAGTGAGTACAAGACGAATTTGACCCGAATTTCAGCTGTGGCTGATATTCCTATGGTATACTGGTTCTCAAAAACTGGATGTGCTAGTGAAAATTGGATATCATAATCGAAATCTACAGGTTCATGTTGGTTAGAATCACCTCAAAATATACTAGAACCATAAAACTTTAAAAATTTTGTTGACCAGTGATCAGACGTTGACGCTGCTGTGCATGTGATTATATTGTAATATATCTACCATATAAAACACAGTGTGTGTGTGTGTGCGTGTGTTTTCAAAGACCCAAAAGATCCAAAATACCGAAAATACCCTGAAGACCCTGAATAATGAAACGGTCTTCAGAAGAATGAAGCTGATTCTGAGGGCCTTTCACTCTCTCACCGCAGGCAGGTTGGTGGTCTTTCTGTCTTCTACCGACTCCTCTCTGGCCTAGCTCCTCCATCTCTGTCTGTGCTGTGTCCCCCAAATATTCCTTCAGGATGCAAAATATCTGCCAGCAACCCTCTTCTGGTGAAACTGCCAAAATCAAGACTCTCTGCTCACCTTCACTCTTTCATTCCTTTTTTCTCCCACCTCTGGAACAATCTCCCACACTCTCTTAAATCCCACTCCTCCCTCCAGGTCTTTAAAACAGCTGTTCACCACTATCTCTTATCTTCCCCCATCCAAAACCTTGATCTTTTCTACCCCCGTTAGTACACGCCCCACCCCCCACCCCTCCCACACCAGCCCTCTCCCTTCCACAGATCTCCCGATGTCCCTGTTCTCCACTGTTGTGCTTGTGTGCTTTGCTCTCTCCCCATCTTGTCTTCCCCTCCCTTTATTGTTTTGTGTCCGTTTATGTTTTTTGTGTTTTATGTGCGAATGTGTGTTTAATGTGCTTGCACTTTCACGAGCCTCGATATTGTAAACAAAAATAATAATAAAAAAGACCCAAAAAATCCCAAAGAAAGACCCCAAAAACCCAGAAGACCCAAAAGAGCATGAAGACCCAAAATACCCCAAAGACCATGAAGACTGTTGAATGAGTGAATGATCGTTTTAACGCCATTTTTTCCCTGCTACAGCAGGGGTTAGCCTTCTGGGCTCCATGACCTCATGGTTCCCTTTTTGAGGCAATGTTTTTACGGCCGGATGTCCTCCCTGACGCCAACCCTTATTTGCCTCTTACGATGCACAGGAATACGGTGTACCTATTCTAAATCGGCGTACACACCGAGATGATTAATCCCAGCAAGCTGGTACTCAACTTGCCGACTTCGGAAGGATAACAGGCTGAGTCAACCCCCCTGACGTTAATTCAGCGATCGACCGGGATTCAAACTCAGGATCCTGGTATCCTAAGCCAACACCAGGCTACCCTGAAGACTGTTAAAGACCCAAAATACCCCAAAGACCGTGAATACTGAAAATACCCAAAATATAACAAGGTATAAAACACATCGACATGGGTAGGACTTCCAAGAAAGAAGTCGGTATTTCAAAAAAGTGGATCAGGGGTGAATTAACGGGGGTAGAAAAGATCAATGTTTTGGATGGGGAAAGATAAGAGATGGTGGTGAACAGCTGTTTTAAAGACCTGGAGGGAGGAGTGGGATTGAAGAGAGTGAGGGAGTTTGTTCTAGAGGCGGGAGAAAAGAGGAATGAAAGTGTGAAGGTGAATAGAGTCTTGATTTTGGCAGATTCACCATAAGAGGGTTGCTGGCAGATCTTGTGCGACCTCTAGGAATATTTGGGGGACAGAGCACAGAGAGAGCTGGGAGAGCAAGGCCGGAGAGGAGTCGGTAGAAGACAGAAAGACCACCAACCTGCTTGAGGTGAGTGAAAGGCCCTCAAAGTTAGCTTCATCACGGGAGATTCCAATGATTCTGAAAGCTTTGGTTTCAACAGTGTGAAGCCGAGATAGGTGTGAGGCAGGAGCACCAGCCCAGAGGGGAGAGCATTATTCCATTAAGCTGCAGATGAAAGCCTTGTATATGGTGAGGAGCTCAGATGTGCCAAGAAAGGACTACACACGACGGAGGATGCCCAGTCAGCGACTGGCTTTGGAGGCCAGCTTGGAACGTGGTTTTCCCAGGAAAGATCATGGCAGATAGTGAGACCCAAGAGCTTGAGTGACAGAACTTCTTGGAGAGGATTGTTGAGAAAGTAGATGGGAGGGTTGTCCAGACGGTTTTTCGGAGAGACATTGTGAGAGTGTGAGATTTGTCAGGATTGAAAGACATGTTCCACTTGTTTGACCAGTCTGTGATTTTGTCCATGTCTGCAGAGAGTGAGGAGGCTGCAGACTGCCGATCTGAGGGATAAGGTATGGAGTGGCACATAGTGGAGTCATCAGCAAAGAGATAGAGAGGATTTTCCAGAGAGTCGGAGAGATCATTGATGAAGACCAGAAATAGCACAGGGCCCAGAACACTGCCTTGGGGAACTCCAGCCTGAACAAGAAGGGGAGATGAGAGAAATCCATTCAGGGCCACACGTGGACTATGACCAGAGAGGAAGTTCGCAAGCCATGCATGGAGATTTCCATGGATAATACCATAGGAGGAGAGTTTGGTGAGTAGAGCGGGGTGCCAGACCGTATCGAAGGCACTTGATATGTCAAGGGAGACGGCTCTAATTTCCTGTTTGACATTGAGGACCTCCATCCATTGTTGAGACAGCAGAAGCAGCATGTCCAGAGTAGAGTGACCTGGTCTGAAACCAAATTGATGATCAGAGATCAAGCCATTGGAGAAGAGGAAGGATTTGATATCCGAAGCAATGATGGATTCCATGACTTTGCTGATAAATTGGGAGCAGGCTGATTGGTCTGTAGTTGCAAGGATCTGTTTTTGCACATTTTTTGTGTAAATCGGTAATGCTTGCTGATGTCCATGATGACGGCAGATGACCTTGAGCAAAAGAGAGGGTGAAGAGAACAGGGAGATGGTATGAAAGAGCAGCAGCGCAGGATTTTAGGACCCGTGGGTTGATGCCGTCAGGTCCAGTTGCAGAATCATAGTCGATGATTTTTTTTTTTTTGTATACATAATCGAGGCTCGTGAAAGAGCTAACATTTATCATACAACCAAATAAAACAGACAAAGAACCAAAGTATATAAAAAGGGGAGCGGTAGACAAGATGGGGAGAGAAGGGGAAGCACAAACACAACATTTGTGAGGGACATCGGGAATGTGTGGGAGGGAGAGGGCTTGGGGGGAGGCGGCGTGGGGAGGGGGGGGGGGGGGTGGGAGAAGTATAAACACAAGGACACCAAGGACTTCCAGGAAATAAGTTGGTATTTCAAAAAAGAGGATTTGGGGTGAAATTAGCGGGGGTAGAAAAGATCAAGGTTTTGGATGGGGGAAGATAAGAGATGGTGGTGAACAGCTGTTTTAAAGACCTGGAGGGAGGAGTGGGATTGAAGGGAGTGGGGGAGTTTGTTCCAGAGGTGGGAGAAAAGAGGAATGAAAGAGTGAAGGTGAGCAGATAGTCTTGATTTTGGCAGTTTAACCATAAGAGGTTTGCAGGCAGATCTTGTGCGACCTTTAGGAATATTTGGGGAACAGAGCCCAGAGAGAGCTGGAGGAGCAAGGCCGGAGAGGAGTCGGTAGAAGACAGAAAGACCACCAACCTGCCTGCGGTGAGTAAGTGAAAGGCCCTCGGAGGTAGCTTCATCACGGGAGATTCTAATGATTCTGAACGCTTTGGTTTCAACAGCATGAAGACGAGCTAGGTGTGAGGCAGGAGCACCAGCCCAGAGGGGAGAGCAGTATTCCATTGAGCTGCGGATGAAAGCCTTGTATGTGGTGAGGAGCTCAGGTGTGCCAAGGAAGGACTTCGCACGACGGAGGATGCCCAGTCGGCGACTGGCTTTGGAGGCCAGATTTGAAATGTGGTTTTCCCAGGAAATATCATGGCAGATAGTGAGACCCAAAAGCTTGAGTGACAGAACTTCTTGGAGAGGCTTATTCAGAAAGTGGATGGGAGGGTTGTCCAGTCAGTCTTTTCGGAGAGACATCCTAAGAGTGTGAGATTTGTTCGGATTGAAAGACATGTTCCACTTGTTTGCCCAGTCTGCGATTTTGTCCAGGTCTGCAGAGAGTGACGAGGCTGCAGACTGCCGATCTGAGGGATGAGGAATGGAGCGGCAGAGAGTGGAGTCATCAGCAAAGAGATAGAGAGTTTTTTCAAGAGAGTCGGAGAGATCATTGATGAAGACCAGAAAAAGCACAGGGCCCAGAACACTGCCTTGGGGAACTCCAGCCTGAACAAGAAGAGGAGATGAGAGAAACCCATTCAGGGCCACACGTTGACGACGACTAGAGAGGACGTCCGCCAGCCATGCGTGGAGATTTCCATGGATACCAAAGGAGGAGAGTTTGGTGAGCAGAGCGGGGTGCCAGACTGTATCGAAGGTCTAATTTCCTGTTTGGCATTGAGGACCTCCATCCATTGTTGAGACAGCAGAAGCAGCATGTCCAGAGTAGAGTGTCCTGGTCTGAAACCAAATTGATGATCAGAGATCAAGCCATTGGAGAAGAGGAAAGATTTCATATCCGAAGCAATGATAGATTCCATGACTTTGCTGATAATTGGGTGAAGGCTGATTGGTCTCAAGTTGCTAGGATCTGTTTTTGCACCTTTTTTGTGTAAAGCGGTGATGTGGACTGATTTCCAAGCAGATGGCAGTTGACCTTGAGCAAAAGAGAGGGTGAAGAGAACAGAGAGAGGGAGTGAAAGAGCGGAAGAACAGGATTTTAGGACCCGTGGGCTGATGCCGTCAGGTCCAGTTGCAGAATCAGAGTCGAGGGTTCACAGAAACTTTTCCACCTTGTCAGGAGGAAAGGACACAGAGTCCAGGAGCAGCTGGGTACGCCTGGGTACGGTGGGTACAGAGAAGGATGGGTTTGGGACACAAGATTTAGAGGCAAACACAGAGTTGAGGCATTCAGCTTTTTCACGTGCGGAGTCAGCTGTGTAGCCATTTGAGGTAAGGGAGGGGATGGAGGGGGAACAAACACCAGAAACAGATTTAACCAGATGCCACCAGGATTTGGAAGAGGGAGACAGATAAGAGAGTTCGGTCTTGAGAACGGAGAGATATTGTTTCCTGGCTCTCCTGAGGTTGGACACACACTTGTTTCGGGCTTTGTGAAAGGAAATGAGATTTCCTTCCGTTGGATTTGCTTTCCAGGAGACGAAGGCATGTTGTTTCTGGGCAACAGCCTCACCACAAGATTCAAACTTCTTGATACATGACAGTAACTTGATTGATTGACAGTAACTTCTCCACATTGTCAGGAGAGAAGGACATGGAGTCCAGGAGCAGTTGGGTACGACTGGGTACGGTGGGTAGAGAGAGTGTCGGGTTTGAGACATTCAGCTTTTTCACGTATGGAGTCAGCTGTGTAGCCGTTTGAGGTAAGGGAGGGGATGGAGGGGGAACAAACACCAGAAACATATTTCACCAGACACCACCAGGATTTGGAAGAGGGAGACATGTTTGAGAGTTTGGTCTTGAGAGTAGAGCGATATTGTTTCCTGGCTCTCCTGAGAGTAGACATACACTTGTTTCAGGCTTTGTGAAAGGAAATGAGATTTCCTTCCGTTGGATTTGCTTTCCAGGAGACGAAGGCAAGTTGTTTCTGGGCAACAGCCTCACCACAAGATTCCGTGTACCATGGACGGGAGAAAGGGTATGACAACTGAAGACGAGATGGGATAAATCTGTGCATGAGAGAGAGCAATTTACTTTGGAAGAATTCCCAGGATGAGTTGATGTCAGAGGCAGTAGAGATGGAAGACCAGTCCAGATGATTGAGGGCTGCTTGAAGACCGTGCCAGTTGGCCTGAGTGAAATGCCAGACTCGTCGACGCTGAGGAGGCTCTCTGAGAATGGCCAGAGAGATGTCCACTTTAATAAGCAAATGATCAGATGAACCAATTGGAGCAGAAGAAGAGCAGCAGACATTGGCAGGGAAGTTTGTCATAACCAAGTCTAGAAGAGAAGATGCTCCGTACACTGAGATCTGGGTGGGGAAATTGACAGATTGTGTCAGTCCCAATGAGTCACAGATGATGTGTTGTACCGTCTCTGTAAACCACATGCAGAGGAGACACCTCATAAAGTAAACCAGGTGAAGAGACACCTCGTAAAGTAAACCAGATGCAGTGACACCTGATTTTGCCCTCGGTACCCAGTGAGAGGTAACCACACCCAGCCAGCTGGCATGATGACAGTTGAAGTCACCACATATGAGGAAGCGAGAGTTGGGATGAGTAGATAGAAGTTGGTCAATGTTATCAGACAGCCAGATGTAGATGGAGTCATCAATGTTTGGTAGATGGTACAACACACATATGAACAAAAGGTGGGAGCGAAGGGGAAGCCAAAGCCAGAGGTACTCCTGGGGGTGATCTGCAGAGAGGGCAGTGCAGGGAGAATGAGGAAGAGAGTTTTTGATAAAGATAGCAACCCCACCACGAGGACGAGGCTTAGGTCTATCATACCAGAGGAGGGAGTAACCAGGGAGATATATTAAGGAATCAGAGACATCTTGAAGGAGGTAAGTTTCTGTTTAGCAGATCAAGTCTGGTTTGTCAAAAGCAACCTGTATGGAGAGATCAATCAAGTTTGGGCGAAGGCCCCGGATGTTTGAGTTCCATACCGTTAAGGAAGAGGAAGGGGGAGCATCGGATACAGGACAGGGGAGGGGAGGGGTAGGGTAAGGTGAGGAAGAGGAGGAGGAGGTAGGGAGAGCTGTTGAAAGTGTGTCAGAGTTTTCAAAAGGGCTCGGAGAAAGATAAAGATGAGGAGGACAAAAGGGTTGATGGTGATTGGATGAGGCACAGTGAGGTGTTGTTTGAGGGGGGGCAGAGCGAGGAAGAAGGTTGGAAGAGATGGAGGTAAGAGTTGGAAGGGAGTGGAAGCGGGGAGGACGCTTTGAGGAGGAGAGGGGAGAATTGGAGTAAAATGGTAGGGAGTGGCCAAACGGAAGCCTCTCCTCAGTGAAAGGCACATGAAAGCCCTCTTGGAGTTTGCAAAAAAGCACCTAAAGGACTCTCAGACTGTGAGGAACAAGATTCTGTGGTCTGATGAAACCATGTTTGGCTTCCGTCTGGCCACTCTGCCATAAAGCCCAGATCGGTGGAGTGTTGCAGTGATGGTTGTCCTTCTAAAAGTTTCTCCCATCTCCACACAGGATCTCTGGAGCTCAGCCATAGTGACCATCGGGTTCTTGGTCACCTCTCTTACCAAGGCCCTTCTGCCCTGATTGCTCAGTTTGGCCGGGTGACCAGCTCTTGGAAGAGTCCTGGTTGTTCCAAACTTCTTCCATTTAAGAATTATGGAGGTCACAGTGCTGTTGGGAACCTTCAATGCAGCAGAAATTTTTTTGTAGGCTTCCCCAAATCTGTACCTCGACACAATCCTGTCTCTGAGCTCTGCAGGCAGTTCCTTCGACCTCATGGCTTGGTTTTTGCTCTGACACGCATTGTCAGCTGTGAGACCTTATATAGACAGGTGAGAGCCTTTCCAAATGATGTCCAATCAATTGATTTTACCACAGGTGGACTCCAATCAAGGTGTAGAAACATCTCAAAGATGATCAGGTGTAGAAACATCCCTTAACATCTCATAGAAAGAGCACCCCACAAAATATGAATTGTATGCAAAAATCCCACCAATCAGTGTAACCATACGTCAATGTAGATTAAGATTCGCTGGGCACTTCTGGAGAAACAAAGATGAGCTCGCAAGCGATGTTTTACTTTGGTTACCAACTCACGGCAAACAGGCACCAGGGAGACCTGCGAAAACATATATCGATCAGCTTACAAATGATACTGGGTGTCTGGTTAACGAACTATCTAATGCCATGAGTGACAGAGATGAATGGAAGAAACGTGTCATGGAATGCCGAGCAAGCTCGACGCAGTACGTAAGTAGTAAGTAAGTAAAGATGATCAAGAGAAATGGGAGGCACCTAAGCAAAATTTCAAGTGTCATAGCAAAGGGTATGAATACTTATGTCAATGTGATATTTCAATTTTTTCTTTTTAATAAATTTGCAAAACTTTCTAAAATCCTGTTTCCTCTTTGTCATTATGGGGTATTGAGTGGAGATTGATGAGGGAAAAAAATGAATTTAAACGATTTCAGCAAAAGGCTGCTACATAACAAAATGTGAAAAAAGTGAAGGGGTCTGAATACTTTCTGAATGCACTGTATTGCTGACAGGTATATATAATCAAGCACACAGCCATGCAATCTCCATGGACAAACATTGGCAGTAGAATGGGCCGTACTAAAGAGCTCGGTGACTTTCAACGTAGCACCATCATAGGATGCCACCTTTCCAACAAGTCAGTTCGTCAAATTTCTGCCTTGCTCGAGCTGCCCTGGTCAACTGTAGGTGCTGTTATTGTGAAGTGGAAACGTCTAGGAGCAACAACAGCTCAGCTGCGAAGTGGTAGGCCACACAAGCTCACAAAACGGGACCGCCGAGCACTGGAAGCGCATAGCGCGTAAAAATCGTCTGTCCTCGATTGCAACACTCACTACCAAGTTCCAAACTGCCTCTGGAAGCAACAACAGCACAACAACTGTATGTCGGGAGCTTCATGAAATGGGTTTCCATGGCCGAGCAGCCACACACAAGCCTAACATCACCACGCGCAATGCCAAGCGTCGGCTGGAATGGTGTAAAGCTCGCCGCCATTGGACTCTGGAGCAGTGGAAACGCGTTTTCTGGAGTGTTGAATCACGCTTTACCATCTGGCAGTCCAGCGGAATAATCTGGGTTTGGCGGATGCCAAGAGAACGCTTCCTGCCTGAATGCATAGTGCCAACTGTAAAGTTTGGTGGAGGAGGAATAATGGTCACATGGTGATGAAACATTGCTCAGGCAGGCTGAGGCCACGCCCACATCGCAACGGATTGGTCAAGGGGGTTGATGGGGAGATCACACCATTGGGCCAGGTGTCGACCAACGGGAAGGCAGAGTAAGGAAGGACTTGTGATACACCAAGGGGCAGAGCAAACAGCGACCTGCTGATTGGTAGGAAGAAGCGACAAACTGATTGGCCACCGACCGATGGCATGAGAGAGAAGTGACGCGGCCATTGGTGGAGAACTGAGCCTGTGATGTTGGCCAGCAGGGATTGGCAGAGAGAGAGAGCTGACGTCACGAGACGACCAATAAAAGAATTCGCTGGCCGGCATTTTGCCCTTTTCGTTTGGACCTCCTTCTCGTTTTGGATCCCTTCGTGCGTTGGACCCTTCTCGTTTGGACCTCCTTCTCGTTCTGGATCATTCGTTCTGGATCGAAAAACAGATCGCAGGTACAGTGGAGCAGTGGTGTATCGAGGAAACATAGGGGCAATACCCCTGGCGCTCACCTGGTAGAATAAACAGTATACTGCACTAACTAAAGGTATTCCAATTTCAATGGTTGCAAGAAGACAGGGCAGCATGTAGAATTATACCAACATAATCATGAGACTTTAAACAAACAAAAAACTATTTGGGGGGGCAACCCCTCCCCTCCCACCCCGTGTACCTCCTCAGACCCCAATTTTTCCAATGCCTTGAACAAACATTGGTACATTACAGATGATGAAGGTTGTGGTGAAGTTTCATCGAAATTGTGTGTGCAGGTTCTGAGAAAAATGTAAATACCTATTTTGGGGGGCAAGCCCCCCTCCCCTCCCCATAGACGACCATAGACCCTGATTTTTTTCAATGCCAGGAACAAACTTTCGTACAACACGGTGATTAAGGTTGTGGTCAAGTTTCATCAGAATTGCATGTGTAGTTTCTGAGAAGAAAGCAAATACCTATTTTGGGGGGCAACCGCCCTGTATATCCCCAAAGTGGCAGATTTTTTTTTAATGCCGTGAACAAACGTTGGTACATCATGGGTGGTGAAGGTTGTGGTACAGTTTCATCCAAATAGTGTATGTAGTTTCATCGAAGAAAGCAAATATATATCTTGGCAGGTCAAACCCACTTTGACCCCAGTAGATCCCCTCAGACTTCGGTTTTCTTAGTGCCGTGAGCAATCTTCGTTACATCACAGGTGATGAAGGTTGTGGTAAAATTTCATCGAAATAGTGTGTTTGGTATTGATTGTTGTCCCTACCAGCTCCCAGCTGATTTGTGGTGCGACAACCCGAAAGAATGGCCTCGTAAAGCAAACCATATGAAGACACCTCGTAAAGTAAACCATATGAAGAGACACCTCGTAAAGTAAACCAGATGAAGAGACACCTCGTAAAGTAAACGACATGAAGAGATACCTCATAAAGTTAACCAGATGAAGAGACACCTCGTAAAGTAAACCATATGAAGAGACACCTCGTAAAGTAAACCAGATGAAGAGACACCTCGTAAAGTAAACGACATGAAGAGATACCTCATAAAGTTAACCAGATGAAGAGACACCTCGTAAAGTAAACCATATGAAGAGACACCTCGTAAAGTAAACCAGATGAAGAGACACTTCGTAAAGTAAACCATATGAAGAGACACCTCGTAAAGTAAACCAGATGAAGAGACACCTCGTAAAGTAAACCATATGAAGAGACACCTCGTAAAGTAAACCAGATAAAGAGACACCTCGTAAAGTAAACCAGATGAAGAGACACCTCGTAAAGTAAACCAGATGAAGAGACACCTCGTAAAGTAAACCAGATGAAGAGACACCTCGTAAAGTAAACGACATGAAGAGATACCTCATGAAGTTAACCAGATGAAGAGACACCTCGTAAAGTAAACCATATGAAGAGACACCTCGTAAAGTAAACCAGATGAAGAGACACCTCGTAAAGTAAACGACATGAAGAGATACCTCATAAAGTTAACCAGATGAAGAGACACCTCGTAAAGTAAACCATATGAAGAGACACCTCGTAAAGTAAACGACATGAAGAGATACCTCATAAAGTTAACCAGATGAAGAGACACCTCGTAAAGTAAACGACATGAAGAGACACCTCGTAAAGTAAACGACATGAAGAGACACCTCGTAAAGTAAACCATATGAAGAGACACTTCGTAAAGTAAACCAGATGAAGAGACACCTCGTAAAGTAAACGACATGAAGAGATACCTCATAAAGTTAACCAGATGAAGAGACACCTCGTAAAGTAAACGACATGAAGAGATACCTCATAAAGTTAACCAGATGAAGAGACACCTCGTAAAGTAAACCATATGAAGAGATACCTCGTAAAGTAAACCATATGAAGAGACACCTCGTAAAGTAACCAGATGAAGAGACACCTCGTAAAGTAAACCATATGAAGAGACACCTCGTAAAGTAAACCATATGAAGAGACACCTCGTAAAGTAACCAGATGAAGAGACACCTCGTAAAGTTAACCATATGAAGAGACACCTCGTAAAGTAAACCATATGAAGAGATACCTCATAAAGTTAACCAGATGAAGAGATACCTTATAAAGTTAACCACATGAAGAGACACCTCGTAAAGTAAACCAGATGAAGAGACACCTCGTAAAGTAAACCAGATGAAGAGACACCTCGTAAAGTAAACCAGATGAAGAGATACCTCATAAAGTTAACCAGATGAAGAGATACCTTATAAAGTTAACCACATGAAGAGACACCTCGTAAAGTAAACCATATGAAGAGATACCTCATAAAGTTAACCAGATGAAGAGATACCTTATAAAGTTAACCACATGAAGAGACACCTCGTAAAGTTAACCATATGAAGAGACACCTCGTAAAGTAAACCATATGAAGAGATACCTCATAAAGTTAACCAGATGAAGAGATACCTTATAAAGTTAACCACATGAAGAGACACCTCGTAAAGTAAACCAGATGAAGAGACACCTCGTAAAGTAAACCAGATGAAGAGACACCTCGTAAAGTAAACCAGATGAAGAGATACCTCATAAAGTTAACCAGATGAAGAGATACCTTATAAAGTTAACCACATGAAGAGACACCTCGTAAAGTAAACCAGATGAAGAGACACCTCGTAAAGTTAACCACATGAAGAGACACCTCTTAAAGTAAACCAGATAAAGAGACACCTCGTCAAATAAACCAGATGAAGAGACACCTCATGAAGCAAAGCAGATGAAGAGACACCTCGTAATATGGGGTAGTGTAATGGATACCTCCCAGAAGTGAAAACGCCCAGACCTGTACGTACACAGTCGGGTTAAGCTGAGCAGCGTTAATTCGTTTTCCGAATGGACAGCACTATTAATACAATGGAAGTATATCGCACAAAAATGTGGGCTCTGTCTACTGCAACACCATTGCTTGCAAAAGCAGCCCGAATAATAACAACAAGAGAAACTCTGTCTACTTTAACCACCATGGCTTGCAAAAGCAGCATTCACCAATCGCTCGATAGAGGAAATTTTGTCAGATTTCACTCCAGATTTGGACATTATTTAGTCTACAACATCCAATCCTCATATCCGAATCCACATTTTTATGATATGCTTCAATTATGTTATGATAATCGATAGTGTTTCCAAGGCAAGGCACGTTTGAGTAGGCCGAAGCAAAATGGGGGTGAAGAACCCAGTGAGGTGCAATGGGCTGACCAAGATGGTGGGCCGCCATATTGGTACACCACCACATCGGTTTTTTTTTGTTTCTTTTGAGCACCTCGTTAATCATCTTCAAAAAGGATGTTGTAACACACCCAATCACCCAGTTTTCATTCCTCAATCTGCTGGAGGTCCAGGTGTATGCATACAAAGTTTGGGGACGCTAGGTTTCATGGTTTTGGAGTTATGGATGAGACAGACGGACACTGCCTTTTATTATTACAGATATATATGTATATACTGTATACATATACTGTATATATATATACATATATGTATATATATATAAGTTCAAAACACCTGGTCACAAGCGTGCCGCACTGACCGGGTCCTCAGTTGAGGTCCTCAGCATCATCCCGTTTCGGCCCTTCAACCTCGATACGGTCAGCTAAGGTGGGCCAGCAGGGGCACGTACACATCCACATGCAGCAACTGCACCGGGATGCGTACATACCCCCACCCCCAGCCAGTGTGAACAACAACAACAACAACAACAACTCCACATCCAGAATCCACAGCACCAAACAAACATGGTGGAACACGCAAACACCCACCTTTATACCCTTTACCACTCACCAACAAAACACACCAGATCATTCATACACACACATACACACACATACACACACATACATACAGAACACCAACCAAACAACCACCTACACTTACATCATACACCACTCAACACACAAAAACACACACTCATGCAAAAATTAATTCATGCAAAAACACACACCCTCACCCACTCACTCATCTATCTATAATTCCAGTAATCTCTGTGTGTGTGTATGTGTGTATGTCTGTGTGTTTGTCTGTGACCGCTGTTTCTCGACAACCACGGGTCCGATATACTTGAAACTTGCCAGGTATATTGCTGGGGACCCGAGGATGTGCCTTTTCAAGGTTTCATATTAATCGGACAAGTAGTTACCGAGCTATGTCCAAAAAACGATTCAACCAATCAGAGAGCAGCGAGTTATCACGTGTGCCGAACGTGGCGAACAGACTCTGCCTCGGACGGCACATTTGAGAGCGTATTCATTTATTTCACGTTGGCAAACTATGTTGGGGTTAAACTATGTTTTAAAACTAATTAAAACTAATTTGCGATTCTTTCGCTTTCCTGCGCGTTTGTGCACGCTATGGCGATTTCTTTACCAAACTCCGCAAGCCGTTCGCTTTGGACCAAACCATTTCATGTAAATAGAGGGGGGGGATTGTCACCGTACTCGCAAGCCGTTCGCTTTGGACCAAACCATTCCATGTAAATAGAGGGGGGGGATTGTCACCGTACTCGCAAGCCGTTCGCTTTGGACCAAACCATTTCATGTAAATAGAGGGGGGGGATATAATTTTAGATATACATATATATAGTACGGGCATGCCCTAGTATACACAAAATAAGAAGTAATAATGGTAACAAAAAAACAAAAACAAACAAAAAACAACAACAACAAAAAAAAACACACACACACAACCAACCTACACCGTTCAACGTGCCTCCATAAACTTCCTCCATATCCAAAATGAGCCTTTCAAGGCAACCTGGGCCACCTTGTCACACATCCTCCTTCTTTCTGTCCCACACACTCCCAGCCTAGCAAGAAATGCAGAAAAGGAATTGCCAATATACCCTCTACACCCCACCTCAAATGGCTGACACGAAACTCGCCAACCCTTCTCCCGGCACTCTGCCTCCAGCTCACTGTACTTTCCTCTCTTCCTCTCGTGCACCTCCTCCATGTTCTCTTCCCAAGGTACCGACAACTCCCCTAAGATGACCTGTCTTGTTGCACCTGACCAAATGACAATGTCAGGCCGCAACCTTGTCACACAGATCTCCTCTGGGAATACCAATTGTGGCTTTAGGTCTGCCACCACCTGTCAATCACAAGCATCTGACAGCCCTCTTACTTTCCACCTCCTCCTCTTTCCACCTCTTTCCACTTGGCCCTCTTTGACAAACCACACCTCTCCCCCATCAGTCTCCTTCTCCACTCTTCTCTCTCTCGATCTCAGCACCTCTTGTTGCACCATCTGCAACACCACCGCCAGCACCTGATCATGTCGCCACCTGTATTGTCCTGCTGCTAATGCCACTGAGCATGCACTCAGTGCATGCTGAACCGTTCCCACACCTCCACACATATAACATCTCTCCTCCTGCAACAACCCCCACAATCTCAAGTTTACTGGTGACGGAAGCACATCATACGTTGCCCGCAACAGGAAATTCAACAATATTGGCTCCATCCTCCAAATCTCTTGCCACTTCAATATCCTCACCCGCACACCTTCCCACTTAGTCCAAGCACCTTGCTGTGCCTGACCGACTGCACGATATGTATGTATGTATGTATGTATGTATGTATGTATGTATATATATATATATATATATATATATATATATATATATATATATATATATATATATAATTATATATATATATATATATATATATATATATATATATATAATTATATATATATATATATATATATATATATATATATATATATATATATATACAGTATATATATACTGTATATATATATATATATATATATATATATATATATATATTTATTTATATATGTGTATATATGTGTATATATGTGTATATATGATCAAGCATCGTATGTCAGGTGCCCCACTCAGTTATAAGATTTGCGTGGATTGGCTAGCACCTACATGTTAGGTCATTTTGAATTTATGATGTTTATTTGTAATATAGTAACGTTAAAAAAAGTTCTAAAAATGACGTTATTTGTTAACCTTTTAATAATATATATTTTTAAACGATACAAAATAATGTTTTTACAATGTTTGGCATATTTTTATGACACCCCACATTATTGTGTTTGTTACCTTGAATGTTTTGTTTGGAACTGAACCAATTACAGTTAAATATTGTCATGTCACCGGCGATTAAGACCGCCTGATGACAGATAATAATAATAATAATAATAATAATAATTCATTTATTTTGTATAGCGCTTTGCAAGAAGCCCAAAGGCGCTTTGACAGAGTGCAAAACATAATGCATAACAATACATGAAAACAACAATTGCAAAAAGACAAGAATCAATAGGGAAATATTTAAAGCAAAAGGAGGGAGAAGGAGAAGAGATCGTCAGGGGTTAAATGCTGTGGGTTGAATGTTGAATGCAGTGTTGAACAGGTGGGTCTTTAGTGATGTTTTGAATGTAGGGAGTGAGGAGGAGTCTCTGATGGTGTGAGGTAGTGAGTTCCAGAGGGTGGGAGCAGCGATGGAGAAGGCCCTGTCCCCCCAGAATCTGAATTTGGTCCGGATGGGGGGGGGGGGGGGGTCAGGAGGTTGGTAACAGCAGAGCGGAGGTTGCGGGTGGGAGTGTGTCTGGAGAGGAGGTCAGCCAGGTAGGATGGGGCCAGGTTATGGAGGGCTTTGTATGTCAAGAGGAGGATTTTGTACTGGATTCTCTGGGGGATGGGGAGCCAGTGAAGCTTGTAAAGGACGGGGGTGATATGGTCACGGGTCCGGGAATGGGTGAGTAGACCGGCAGCGGAGTTCTGAATGTATTGGAGTTTATTGGTGATTTTTGAGGGTGAACCATAGAGGAGGCTATTGCAGTAGTCCAGACGGGAGGTGATGAAGGCGTGGATGAGGGTTTCTGCAGCCGTGGAGGAGAGGGATGAGCGGAGACGGGAATTGTTTTTCAGGTGAAAGAAGCCTGACTTTGTGATCTGTTTAGTGTATTTGTCGAAGGAGAGGGTTTTTTTTGTTGTTTTTTTTTTGTATACTGAATCGAGGCTCGTGAAAGAGCTAACATTTATTTCACAAACAAATCAACCAGACAAACAAAATATACAAAAAGAGGGAGCGGAAGACAAGATGGGGAGAGAAGGGGAAGCACACAACCACAACATTTGAGAGCAGGGAGAAGTGTGGGAGGGAGAGGGCTTGGGGGCAGGAGGCGTGGGAAGGGGAGAGGGGGGGGGGGAGATGGTCAAAAATGACGCCAAGATTCCGGATGTGAGGGGAGGTGGATACTGGGATACTGTCGATGTTGAGGGCAAAGTTATGGGTGGATTTTGTGAGCGTTTTTGGGCCAATGATGATTATTTCAGATTTATCACAGTTAAGCTTGAGGAAGTTGATTTGAAGCCAGGATTTTATTTCAGTGATGCAGTTTGTCAGGATAGAGTGGGTGTCGGTGGAGACGGACTTGGTGGAGATGAAAAGCTGGATGTCATCGGTGAAGCAGTGGAATTGGAGACCATGACGGCGGATTAAGTGACCGAGGGGGGACATGTAAAGGATGAAGAGGAGGGGGCCAAGAACTGAACCTTGGGGGACACCTTGGGGGAGGGGAGCAGTGGGGGATTTGCAGTTATTGATGGAGATGAACTGGTGTCTGTCAGAGAGGTATGATTTAATCCAAGAGAGGGCAGTGCCGGTAACGTTAAAGGTGGATTCAAGTCGGATGAGGAGGATGGTGTGATCGATGGTGTCAAAGGCAGCGCTGAGGTCGAGGAGGACGAGAATGTTGAGGTTGCCAGCGTCAGAGGAGAGGAGAAGGTCGTTGGTGATTTTGAAGAGAGCAGTTTCAGTACTGTGGTTGGAGCGGAATCCGGATTGGAATGTTTCATACAGGTTATTGGCAGAGAGGTGATGTTTGAGTTGAGTGGCTACAGCGCATTCCAAAACTTTTGACAGAAAGGGTAGGTTGGAGATGGGTCTGAAGTTGTTTGGGGTGTCAGGCTTTAGACCAGGTTTTTTTAGAATGGGGGTAACAACAGCAATTTTGAGGGAAGGTGGGACGATGCCTGTAGACAGGGAGGAGTTTATTGTTGCAATGATAAGTGGAGAGAGAGCAGGGAGGGAGGCCTTGACAAAGCTGGAGGGGATGGGGTCAAGAGTGCAGGTGGCAGTTTTCATTCCTATGAGGAGTTCAGAGAGGTCAGTAGGGGAGATTGGGGAGAACCGAGACAGGGGATGGCAGGACAAGGGGGGGCAGGTGGTTGGAGGGGGAGCGGGTGCGGCGGTGGTCAAGCTATTGTAGATGTTGTCAATTTTGCGTTGGAAGAAAGAGAGGAAGGAGATGCAGTTGTCTACTGTGAATGACTGGGTGGTGGTGTTCAGGGGGCGGAGGAGTTTGTTTATTGTCGAGAAGAGTGCTTTTGGGTTTCCGGAGCCAGAGTGGATAATTTGAGAGTAGTAGGCGGAGCGGGCACGGGAGAGGGCATCTTTGTAGCGTTGTAGGTGGTCCTTGTAGGCTTGGGAGTGAACTGAGACCTGTTTTATTGCGGAGTCTTTCAAGTTGGCGAGCACGAGTTTTCATCAGGCGGAGTTCAGGGGTAAACCAGGGAGCAGAATGGGTGAAAGAAACTGTTTTGGTTTTTACAGGCGCAAGCTGGTCGAGGCAGGAGGAGAGAGTGTGGTTGTAGTATTCAGTGAGGTCGGAAGGGGTGTGGAGGTCAACGAAGGGAGAAGG
Source organism: Myxine glutinosa (assembly GCF_964187855.1). Lineage (NCBI taxonomy): Eukaryota > Metazoa > Chordata > Myxini > Myxiniformes > Myxinidae > Myxine > Myxine glutinosa. The sequence goes on from NC_136263.1 coordinate 219,368,967, forward strand.
GGACATTTTTTCAGAGAGGGTGGATGAGAATGAGGTAGGTGAAAGAGCGTTTAGCTTACGGAAGTTGATAGTGCGATAATGTCTTGGTGTTGGGGTGGGGATGTTGATGGTCATAGTGATGGCGGAGTGGTCAGAGAGGGTGAGGTCGGAGCCAGAGAGATGGTGCAAAATTAATCCAGTGGAGCAGACAAGGTCCAAAATGTGACCACGGTTATGGGTAGGAAAGTTGACATGTTGAGTGAGGTTAAAGCAGGTGAGTAAATCAGTGAAGTCAGTGGTTATTGTCGAGTCAGTGGAGTCCATGTGGATATTGAAATCACCAAGGAGGAGGATTGAGGGGGAGAGGGAACATAGCTGGGTCAGAAAGTAGGAGAAGTCAGACAGGAATGATGGGTGTAGTTTGGGAGGGCGGTAGACAACAGCCATGACTGACTGCGTGCGACCAGAGAGTTTAAAAGCCAGGTGTTCAAATGATGAGGATGAGGCGATGGGGATGAGGCTGGTCCTGATGTCTTGACGGTGGATAACGGCAATTCCACCACCTCGGCCCTCCGAGCGTGGTTTATTGACGTAGGAATATCCATTGGGTGTGGTGAGGTTGAGTGTGTAGTAGTCCAGAGGTTGTTGCCAGGTTTCGGTGAGACAGAGAAAGTCCAGTTTGTTATCCAGGATGTATTCGTTCAGGATGAGGCATTTGTTGTTGAGGGACCGAGCGTTGAACAGGGTGAGCTTGATGTTGTTTTGAACAGCAGGGATGAATTCAGGTGATTTAGCCAGGGTTCGTAGGCAGCAGGTGCGATTGTGTGCGTTGCTGTGACCAGGTGCGCTGGGACGAAGAGTGAGAGTGCGCTGAGCCGACCAGAGGACGGGGATGGAGTGACCTGATTGCAAATATACAAACTTACGACCGGAGCCACGGTGAATGTACCTGGGTCGTCGGAGGAGTCCATTTGATTTGATGGCAGAGATGCATGATGGGGTGGAGCGGGTATTGAGCAGAAGGAGCCTTGCGGCGGAGTACCGCAGAGCCATGCCAGGCAGGAGCGGAGAGACGAGACGGGGCCAAGGTTGAGGAGGTGAAACAATGGTCCCAACCCACGGGAGCGGGCCCGAGGAAACGAAGGAGCCAGGTAGGTGAAGCCAGGAGCAGAGCCGGGACCAATCAGAGGGCAGGCAGGAGCAAAGAGACGATCACGAGGCCAAGGTTGATCACGGCAAAGCGGCAAATGCAGCGGCAATCGACCGCCGCCGCTACAAATCAAGATCACGGCAGGAAACTGCCACCAAACCGCTGCGATGGTCACAACCCACGAGAGCGTGTCCGAGGAAACAGCGAGCAGGCGAAGGAGCCGGGCAGGCGAAGCAGGGAGCAGAGCCGGGGCTATGCAGAGGGCAGACTCAATGGTCAAAAAATCCGCACGACCACCAAAAAAAGCAAGCAACTGACAGTGGCCTGGTCGAAGAAGCAGCGAGCATGTGACGCCTGCGTCCTCTTCATACCGGACCGGAAGCGGCAGTCGAAGCAGATAGCCTAACTGCTTTAACTCCTGAGGCGGCACCCAATTATGGCGGTCATCACACGCGCGCACGAGATGGAAGGCTGCAAGGCGTTTACCTGAACGAAAAGAAACACGGGTTTATTCCCAAACCCACAAATCATGCAAACACAACAAATAAAATGCAACAATAATTAATTTCATGAAAAATAATGTAAACAAATACTGAGGTAAATTTTTACGGTGAGGTTCATCCATATGGACACTTAGCTAGCCCCAATGGGTCCTTTTCGGAGCTTGGTGGCTGTTGAAGCTCAATGGAGCCACTCGTGCGGGAAGCGCTTCAAAATGGTGACGGCCTGAAAGCGCCGCACGCTTTCGGCTCCACAGGCAGTAGGTGAGTCCCGAAGATGATTTCCTCCACTGTTGGGAAGGGACAGCGTGGCCTCCAGCTCCTCCTTAATGGCCACAACAGCCTCCTCACACTGACGGCACCAAAGGTTTGTTCCTCCAAAGCACCAAAAATCCACCCAGCACAAGAACAGATATCGCACCCACAAAACAAAATGGGGAGCGTCTTGTTCAAGCCACTTCCCTCCTCGAGCTCTAGCTCTCGTGACGTCACTTCAACCAATCGCGAAGCTCCTTCCAAAACGCCTCTTGCTCCTCCGGGCCAATTACGTCCCTCGGGGGGGGGGGGGGGGGGGGAGGGGGGGTGTAGCTTGCCGGCTCTTTCTCCCCCCCCCCTCCCTCCCCCATTGTACCAATCCCGGGGTGTGGCCTTTTGCTGTAAGTGCTCATCGGGCCGGCTTAGCTTGGCTTGTAAATGTAATTTAAAGGCGGCTTTCATGGCCGCCGTGGCAGCAAAACGTAAAGGGAAAGATTATAGAGGGAAAGCATGCACTGGGGAAAATTATCCTTTATCCCTACCACCAATTAGCACTGCTTCACCCCCCATGTGGAGAACGCATAAACAACTTTAAACTACAATTTCCCTGCCTACTGTACACCGAGATTTCTCCTGCACATCCACGGTCCATGCTACTTCCTATACAGTTCTACTTCTCCTATGGTCTTCTTTCACCTACTCCCCATAAGCGTAGCAATATTTATATTCTGTATGAATATAAATGATAATTAATATAGAAATGCTCTACAGTCTCCACGGGACTACACTGAGTATACCAAGTTAAACAAGGACGTGTAGAGGCCATTTGCTCATCATTTCTGTGCTGCACTTCTGGCGTAATTTTTGCTACAGCTTTGAACAACAATCTTCTTGATGTTTTACGAAAATCTAAGTAACCTGTTCTTGATTGGGTGACCCAATGTGTGTGTGTGTGTGTGTGTGTGTGTGGTTTTCTTTTTCTGTAAGTTTTGTTCCGCGGTCGCTTTTGAGGATCGTCACTGAGCGTCAGACAGCTTCCAACTGCAGTTCGTTTGTATTCATATTCCTAGGCGTGTTTTTTTAGATATCTGTAAGGTTCGTCTTCATCATTCCCATTACTCCAATTATAACAGGCCCAATTTTGGCGCTCTTCAGTTTCCAGGATGTGTGTGTGTGTCGTTGATTGTTATCTCCATCATTTGGGTTTCAGAAGGTGGAACTGGAGTCCTCCTAGGACTCGAAGTATCCACCTTCGTTTCGATGAAGGATTGTGATTCGTGGGCTAAGTTGTGTTGTTCTCAGAGTTTTGTTCCGAGGACTCCGACCTGTCTGTTTTTGTCTGGTACGTGATTCGTGTGTGAGTGTGTGTGGTTAGCGATCATGAGGATTATTTGGACAAACATACCTGATGCATAATCCGATGAGCATCCACTGCGGTATGGTTTGTGCAGGACTTTTAGCTCGATTGGTTTTGATTCGAAGAGGTTCTATGAGTTGCACCTCTGACTTTGTTCTGGGTATAAAGTTGTGTTTGAAGGCTGGACCGAGTGAGGGTGAGGGTTAAGATTAGAGTGTCAAGTGGCCAGAGGCTGCAGGCGAGGCCAGGTGGGAAGGGATGGGCGCCGGTCGTTTGCCGGAGGGTATTTCTCGGAGCTGGGTGTTGGGTGTCAGGTGACCAAACGACGATTGAATTGGGGGTGTCGGGTGTCAGTTTAGAGAAGCACGAGGAGAAGAAACCCGGATGGGTGGAGGTTGGGAAACGAAGGGAAGGGAAGGCAGAGCTTTGTGAAGGTGGTCCCCAGGCTCCTATTTGCACGTAAGTGCTCCACTTGAGGTGGTAATGCGACAAGGTGCGGAGGGGTCAGAGCCGAGAAAAAAAATGCAAGTAACAAAAAAGGGAGTAAAACCGCTCAAAGTGCGAGGAAAGAAGCGAAGAATGGCAGGCGCCGGCTTGCTCACTTTCCACGGAATGGATTTGATTTTGTGAATTTGTGACCCGTCAACCGGAATCGACTGAACCCACATCACCGTCTGATCTCAATTTGCTCGCAATTGCTCGCTCGTGTATGAATATATTTATTTTTCTGTCTGTTCATTTACGTGTTTATCAGTGTCTCACGTTTCTCTGTGCTTTGCGTTTCCTTCCACGGCCCAGAAGGGTTTGCCTGTTTGATACCTGTACGTACGTTTACCTTGTTGGCAATTGCGTATTTCTAATGACGTGTGATCTGAGGCCAACAGTTGCTTTGGATATTCCATCGTGAATCTGATAAGTGTGGCCAAATATAAATAAGTGAACTATCAAAACAATTCACTTCACCTGTAGTTCAATCAATTGGGTGCAGTTCTAAAAATTACCATTTCTAACCATAACAACTCGCACATGTCTGTCTGGAGGTCAAAGCAGCCATGCGCACAAAGGTGGAAAAATCATTCCAAGCAGGAAACTTACTGTTTTTACAGACGTTATAAAGGACACAAACAACAGGCACGAATAAAGAATGTAACGTGTTAAGTAAGGTGGTGTAAAAGACGCTGCATCAATGGCGGTAAACTTCCGCTGTATTTTTTCTACAACTTATTAAAATACTTATTTTATTGTATATTGAATTATAAACTTAAACACTGTAGAACACAAATCGCCTTCATACTTCCAAAAACCTTCTGTTTAACAGCACTTAGACAAATTATTATGGAAATGTACGTCATCACGACCAATCAAATTTGCCACTCATAAACTCCGCCCATGACCTTGTGTCTCGAATACAGCACAGAGTAAGGTGTTCTATGAACTCATTAATCATGTTGGGTCTTCTGTGTGGTTAGAGCTACGAACAGATCGTCAGTTACTGAAGGTAGTTCATTGGTAGTTCATCAAAGTCCTCACTCTGTTACTGAAGAGGTCTCATTATTCTGGTTAACATAGGCCAAAGGTCTTATGATGCTTATTGGTTTCCCAGCAATGAGATCGGGCAGGAACCTGTTATTTGTCCAGGAAGCTGGCGATACTTTGTGATGCGACTCCCTGCCAGTGTGTGCTTGGAATCGAACCCAGACCAGACAGTTCAAAGGTATTGTTGCGGATCCCGGGTTCGTCAACGTGCTAACGGGGGGGGGGGGGGGGGGGGGGGGTTTATGCCCCGTTTCCCCACGAACTCCGGTTCTACTGAGGCCGCCGACCGTGAGCGACTAGACTCGTGATTGACGGATTGCTAAGCAATTCCGATCGCCAATCTCCCAGCCACGCGCCGAAGAGTTTGCTGGTCAAATATCCCAAATACCTTCAAGACACGTGACCGAAGAAACCGGGGATAGAACCCTCGCTTTCACACACCTTATTCAATTGCGTGCCGAGCGGATTTGCACAGTGTGGAAAGCGGCGTTACCTTACGTGATTTACGGACCTGATTCAAACCGCCAAATTCGGTCTCGGATGATGCTAGGCCAATGGAGAAAAGACGTACCCGAACAGGTTGGAATGTAACAACGAAATGTACAGCCTTTTATTTAGAAGGCACAGAGAAACAGACAAAGATGCAGCTTATCAATTCCTTACCTAATAATAAACCCCACAGGAGCCTTCACACTCTCACACACGCAGGGGAAAAGACACTGGTTATTCTCGTACCGATCGATGTACGTGCTGGGATTGCCTCGCTGGGGGCCACGTGGTCTGTTGTGCGCAGCTCGCAGCTCGATCCTGATGTGCAGCCTTGATGAGGTATCTGGACGACGAACTTCAGCGCAGGTTGAGCTAGATTCAGTGCAGATGGGACGACCAGCTTCAAGATGGGTCGCGGGAGAAGCCAACGCTTGCAGGTCCCCCGGATCAGAGCGAGAGATCGGCGAAGAGCGATGGGTGTCGGGTGTCAACGCAACAAGCACGAGAGGAGTGTTGGTGAAGGACAAATGCACAAGAATCTTGTCGGCGAGGCGAAAGGCAAGTGAGGTCGTCGACGAAGCGAAAATCAAATCAAAAGGGGTGTCGTCCACGAGGCAAAATCCAAGAGAGGTCGTGTCGTGGGCGCAGCCAAAAAGCAAGAGGGCCTCGTGGTCGATGGGCGGGGGTATTTACCTGACCCCAAAAACTCCCCGAATGTCCCACAGCCTCCTATTGGCTGAGGTTGGTCACGTGCTGGCCTTCAATCCTTCCTCCTCCTCGGAAGGTTTCAGTCCCCCTTTCATTCAGGGCACCGCTTTTGGCCATGCCTTCCTGCACATTAGTAATGGCTTCCCTTAAATCACACGAAGGTTTGAAATCCTGCCTAATCTCAACGCGTATTTGGTTTTTATTACTACACAATGGGAAAGGGCTAATCTTTACATTCAATAAGAAATAACTAACTACTGCAGGCTACATGTTGTCGTGCAATTAACTATAGGGGGTTTGCCTTTATGGCAAAACCGCAACAGTATATCTGCACCATTGTGTCAGGCTGCTTGGTACCGAGGATGCATCAATCTCCTTAGGCTGGACCAAGTCAGGGGAGGGCAGTCTCGCTTGGATCATTATTCTGGTTAACTGTTGGAAAAATAGATGAGGAAAAACTTTCCCTAAACACTCTTTCCAGACGCCCCTAATATGTACATAACGAACAAGAAACTTCACAAAAATACATCCGGTAGTTATAATCAATATACAGCACAGTGGGCACGTACCAGCGGTGATCGTGGATGTGGGTGTACTATCCCCAAAACCCATCCCTCCGTGTACCTGAAATATCCTCCGTGTCCCTCCGTGTACCTCCGTGTCCCTCCGTGTCAAGTGAAAGAGTAAATAATGGATACTTTTTCAAGGTGGACGTGGAACCTGGTCTTGTGATTTGGGTCAGGTCACTGGCCTTTGCCACCTGGACATTTGCCACCTGGCACCTTGTATGCTCGTCTGCAGCAGTCATGAGTGTAAACTTGTCGATGTATGATTTAAAGATTTATTTGCTTTTTAATTTCACTGTAAAGCGCTGTCCGCCACAACTGTCTGTTTTCTTCCACGTGATTCATGTACAAGCTCCTCCACAAGCAGAAGAGAACTGTTTTTACTGGGAAAAAATACATCGGGTTAGTAGATGTGGATGTCATGCACGTACAGCTGTTCGTCGAGAACTATAGACAGGTAAAAAGACATCTCGTAAGGTACAGCCTTGGGAATGAAGGCCGAACGTTGATGGATGATTCAATGGGACTACTTTAGCCCCCACCCCTTCCCATGCCTCCTCCCCCCAAGCCCTCTCCCTCCCACAGATCTCCCGATATCATTGTTCTCTATTGTTGTACTTGTGTGCTTCTCCCTCTCCCCATCTTGTCTCCCGCTCCCTTTGTCATGTTTTATGTGTCAGTTTGTCTTTTTGTGATTAATGTTAGCTCTTACACGAGCCTCGATCTTGTATACAAAAAAAAAAAAAAAAAAATAGACAATATGGTGTTTCGTGCTGGGTTTACATGTTTTTTTAAATCGATTTTTAAAATCCTCATCACCTCTTCTCACTGAGGGTGGATAGAGGTCATCTTTTCACCCCTGTCTGCTTGTTTGTCTGTCTGTTTATTACTTGTAAAATAAAACATTTTTCAAGTATTTTGGTTGGTCTTTTGCGTTATTCTGTCTGTTTGTCTGTCAGTCGCCTAATGCTCACAATTACAAACCTATCGTCATGAAACTTTACCAAGTTGTAGAGGTAATCACAGCTGAGAAGCCCATTGATTTTGAGGTCAAAGGTCAAAGGCCATCTTCAGGTCAAATTTCTGAAATCGTAATTTTTCACTGAATTGTGGAAGCAACGATATTTGAGGTCAAAAGGTCAAAGGTCAACTCAAGGTAAAACTTCTCAAATCAACAATGTTTCAAGTGATTCTTCACCATTCAGTGATGGGGCTAAAACTGATGTGACTTATGACAAATACGACGAATGAGAAAACCCGGTGGTTGAGTTTGGTAAGTGACAAGGAAGAATTGATTAGATTTTGGTTTCGGTCCGAATCCAGATCTGACCTATGAGTGGGATATAAAATGTAAGCTATTCTGCCTGGTGGAGGTATGTGCTCCACTGAGTGCTGTTCTTGTTACCCTCGCCAGAGGAGAGGGTATTGCATTTGAGTCCGTTTGTACTTGCGAAAATCAAAGATTTTTCAAGTATTTTAGTTGGTTTTATGCGTTATTCTGTCTGTTTGTCTCTGTCTGTCTTTTTCTTTGTCTGTCTGTCTGTCTGTCTGTATGTCAGTCGCCTAAAGGACACAATTTTCAACCGATCTTCACGAAACTTCACCAAATGGTAGAGTTGGTCATAAGTAAGAAGCCTATTGTTTTTGGGGTCAAAACGTCAATAGGTCAACATTGGCCAAAGGTCACCAACTTTGTCATATTTCTAAAATGCTCAATTTTCATCTGATTGACTTAAAATCTTATGATGATTTGCATATCTGATCACTGAATTCAACCACCAAGTATTTTTGAGGTCAACATAGGTCAAAGGTCAACAGAGGCCAAACTTCTAAAATCCTCTTTTCCAATTTCAATTCTTTTTAGATCAAGATCAATTTTTCCAATTTAAGATTATCCAATCCAATTTTAATTCTAAAATTCAAAATTCAATCTCTTACAGTTATTCTTTTCTACATTCCCTAAACTCACCTGCATTCCACCCCTCCTCCAGCGTTTCCAAACGGATCTCTGACTTGAAAATTTAGAAAAAAACTCATTGTGCAATGAATGTTCGTTTTCCATTAATCGTCTAACACTTTAGAAAATCGAAACGCACCCCTCCCCTCCTAAACCCCCCCTCATCCCTACCATTCAAATCTCCCCCCTCACCCCTCCCATTCAAATCTCCCCCCTCGCCTCCGAAACTCCCCCCTCACCCCTCATGTGCTTGTTAAAGTGGACATCTCTCTGACCATTCTCAGGGAGCCTGCTCAGCATCGACGAGTCTGGCATTTCACTCAGGCCAACTGGCACGGTCTTCAAGCAGCCATCAATCTTCTGGACTGGTCTCCCATCTCTACCACCTCTGACATCAACTCATCCTGGGAATTCTTCCAAAGTAAATTGCTCTCTCTCATGCACAGATTTATCCCATCTCGTCTTCAGTTGTCATACCCTTCCTCCCGTCCATGGTACATGGAATCTTGTGGTGAGGCTGTTGCCCAGAAACAACTTGCCATCGTCTCCTGGAAAGCAAATCCAACGGAAGGAAATGTCATTTCCTTTCACAAAGCCCAAAACAAGTGTGTGTCCACCCTCAGGAGAGTCAGGAAGCAATATCTCTCCGTTCTCAAGACCGAACTCTCTTATCTGTCTCCCTCTTCCAAATCCTGGTGGCGTCTGATCAAATCTGTTTCTGGTGTTTGTTCCCCATCCATCCCCTCCCTTACCTCAAACGGCTACACAGCTGACTCTGCACGTGAAAAAGCTGAATGCCTCAACTCTGTGTTTGCCTCTAAATCTTGTGTCCTAAACCCATCCCTCTCTGTACCCACCGTACCCAGTCATACCCAGCTGCTCCTGGACTCCGTGTCCTTTCCTCCTGACAAGGTGGAAAAGTTTCTGTCAACCCTCGACTCTGATTCTGCAACTGGACCTGACGGCATCAGCCCACGGGTCCTAAAATCCTGTTCTTCCGCTCTTTCACTCCGTCTCTCTGTTCTCTCACCCTCTCTTTTGCTCAAGGTCAACTGCCATCTGCTTGGAAATCAGCCAACATCACCACTTTGCACAAAAAAGGTGCAAAAACAGATCCTAGCAACGACAGACCAATCAGCCTTCTCCCAATTATCAGCAAAGTCATGGAATCCATCATTGCTTCGGACATGAAATCTTTCCTCTTCTCCAATGGCTTGATCTCTGATCATCAATTTGGTTTCAGACCAGGTCACTCTACTCTGGACATGCTGCTTCTGCTGTCTCAACAATGGATGGAGGTCCTCAATGCCAAACAGGAAATTAGAGCCGTCTCCCTCGACATATCACTTGCCTTTGATACGGTCTGGCACCCCGCTCTGCTCACCAAACTCTCCTCCTTTGGTATCCATGGAAATCTCCACGCATGGCTGGCGGACTTCCTCTCTAGTCGTAGTCAACGTGTGGCCCTGAATGGGTTTCTCTCATCTCCTCTTCCTGTTCAGGCTGGAGTTCCCCAAGGCAGTGTTCTGGGCCCTGTGCTTTTTCTGGTCTTCATCAATGATCTCTCTGACTCGCTTGAAAATCCTCTCTATCTCTTTGCTGATGACTCCACTCTCTGCCGCTCCATTCCTCATTCCTCAGATCGGCAGTCTGCAGCCTCCTCACTCTCTGCAGACCTGGACAAAATCACAGACTGGGGAAACAAGTGGAACATGTCTTTCAATCCTGACAAATCTCACACTCTTACGATGTCTCTCCGAAAAGACCGACTGGACAACCCTCCCATCTACTTTCTGAATAATCCTCTCCAAGAAGTTCTGTCACTCAAGCTTTTGGGTCTCACTATCTGCCATGGTCTTTCCTGGGAAAACCACATTTCCAAGCTGGCCTCCAAAGCCAGTCGCCGACTGGGCATCCTCCGTCGTGTGAGGTCCTTCCTTGGCACACCTGAGCTCCTCACCACATACAAGGCTTTCATCCGCAGCTCAATGGAGTACTGCTCTCCCCTCTGGGCTGCTGCTCCTGCCTCACACCTAGCTCGTCTTCACGCTGTTGAAACCAAAGCGTTCAGAATCATTGGAATCTCCTGCGATGACGCTATCTCCGAGGGCCTTTCACTTACTCACCGCAGGCAGGTTGGTGGTCTTTCCGTCTTCTACCGACTCCTCTCCGGCCTTGCTCCCCCAGCTCTCTCTGGGCTCTGTCCCCCAAATATTCCTGCAGGTCGCACAAGATCTGCCTGCAACCCTCTTATGGTTAAACTGCCAAAATCAAGACTCTCTGCTCACCTTCACTCCTTCATTCCTCTTTTCTCCCGCCTCTGGAACAAACTCCCTCACTCTCTTCAATCCCACTCCTCCTTCCAGGTCTTTAAAACGGCTGTTCACCACCATCTCTTATCTTCCCCCATCCAAAACCTTGATCTTTTCTACCCCCGCTAATTTCACCCCAAATCCACTTTTTTGAGGTTGCGACTTCTTTCCTGGAAGTCCTTGGTGTCCTTGCGTTTTATACCTATCCTGCCTCCCCCCAGGCCCTCTCCCTCCCACACATCTCCCGATGTCCCTGCTCTCAAATGTTGTGTTTGTGTGCTTCCTCCCCTTCTCTCCCCATCTTGTGGACCGCTCCCCTTTTTATATACTTTGTTTGCTTGTTTGTTTGATTTGTTTGTTTGATAAATGTTAGATCTTTCACGAGCCTCGACTCTGTATACAAAAAAAAAAAAATACTCCCCCCACCCCTCACCTCCTAAACTCACCCCTCCCCTCCCAAACTCACCCTACCCCCTCCCCTTCAAATCTCCCCACCCTCCATTTTTCTCAATTCTCTCTCACCCCTCCTCCTCAAAGAAGCCTCCTCTCCACTTCCTCTCCCTTCCAACTCATACCTCTATCTCCTCAAACCTTCTTCCTCACTCTGCCACCCCCCCCCCTCCTCAAACAACACCTCAATGTGCCTCTTTCAATCATCATCAAACCTTTTGTCCTCCTCATTCTTCCCTTTCTCCGAACTCTTCTGCAATCTCTGACACTCTATCAACAGCTCTCCCTACCTCACCCTCTCACCCCTCATCTTACCCTATCCCTCCCCTCCCCTGTCCTGTCCTGTACCCGATGCTCCCCCTCCCTCTTCCTTAACGGTATGGCCCTCAAACATCCGGGGCCTTTGCTCAAACCTGATTGATCTCCATACAGGTTGCTTCTGACAAACTAGACTTAATCCGCTTAACAAACACTTTCCTCTTTCAAGATGTCTCTGATTCCTCAATATCTCTCCCTGGTTATTCCCTCCTCCGTTATGATAGACCTGAGCCTCGTCCTGGTGGTGGGGTTGCTATCTTTATCAAAAACTCTCTTCCTCACTCTCCTTGCATTGCCCTCTCTCCACCCCACCCCCAGGAGTACCTCTGGCTCTGGCTTCCTCTCCGCTCCCACCTTTTGTTCATATGTGTTTTGTACCGTCCTCCAAGCAGTGATGACTCCATTTACATCTCACTGCCTGACAACATGGACCAACTTCTATCCACTCATCCCAACTCTCTCTCTCCCTCATATGTGGCGACTTCAATTGTCATCATGCCAGCTGGCTGGGTGTGGGTTCCTCTCACATCAGCCATTGCACCTCAGCAAAGGATTTCTGCGACTCATTGGGACTGACACAATCTGTCAATTTCCCGACCCGGATCTCAGTCAATGGAGTATCTTCTCTTCTAGACTTGGTTATGACAAACTTCCCTGCAAATTTCTGCTGCTCTTCTGCTCCAATCAGCTCATCTAATCATGTGCTTGTTAAAGTGGACATCTCTCTGGCCATTGTCAGAGAGCCTCCTCAGCGTCTACGAGTCTGGCATTTCACTCAGGCCAACTGGCACGGTCTTCAAGCAGCCATCAATCATCTGGACTGGTCTCCCATCTCTACTGCCTCTGACATCAATTCTTCCTGGGAATTCTTCCAAAGTAAATTGCTCTCTCTCATGCACAGATTTATCCCACCTCGTCCGGAGTTGTCATACCCTTCCTCCCGTCCATGGTACACTGAATCTTGTGGTGAGGCAGTTGCCTGAAACAACTTGCCTTTGCCTCATGGAAGACAAATCCAACGGAAGGAAATCTCCGTTCCTTTCACAAAGTCCGGACCAAGTGTGTGTCTACCATCAGGAGAGCCAGGAAACGCTATCTCTTTACGCTCAAGACTGAACTCTCAAACCTGTCTCCCTCCTCCAAATCCTGGTGGCGTTTGGTCAAATCTGTTTCTGGTGTTTGTTCCCCCTCCATCCCCTCCCTTACCTCAAACGGCGACACTGCTGACTCCGCACGTGAAAAAGCCGAAAGCTTCAAATCTGTGTTTGCCTCAAAATATTGTGTCCCCAACCCATCTCTCTCAGTACCCACTGTACCCAGTCTTACACAGCTGCTCATGGACTCTGTGTCCTTCTCTCCTGATAAGGTGGAGAAGTTTCTGTCAAACCTCGACTCTGATTCTGCTACTGGACCAGACGGCATCAGCCCACAGGTCCTAAAATCCTGCTCTGCTGCTCTTTCACACCCTCTTCTCTTCACCCTCTCTTTTGCTCAAGGTCATCTGCCATCCGTTTGTAAATCAGCCAACATTACCGCTTTACACAAAAAGGTGCAAAAACAGATCCTTGCCAACTACTGACCAATCAGCCTGCTCCCAATAATCAGCAAGGTCATGGAATCCATCATCACTTCTGAGATAAAATTCTTCCTCTTCTCCAATGGCTTGATCTCGAATCATCAATTTGACTCAGACCAGGTCACTCTACTCTGGACATGCTGCTTGTGCTGTCTCAACAATGGATGGAGACCCTCAACGCCAAACAGGAAATCAGAGCTGTCTCCCTTGACATATCACGTGCCTTCGATACGGTCTGGCACCCCGCTCTGCTCACCAAACTCTCCTCCTATGGTATCCATGGCAACCTCCACGCATGGCTTGTGGACTTCCTCACCGGTCGCAGTCAAGGTGTGGCCCTCAATGGAATTCTCTCATCTTCCCTTGCTGTTCAGGCTGGAGTTCCTCAAGGCAGTGTTCTGGGTCCTGTGCTTTTTCTGGTCTTCAGTAATGATCTCTCCGAATCTCTGGAAAATCCTCTTTATCTCTTTGCTGATGACTCCACTCTCTGCCGCTCCATACCTTGTCCCTCAGATCGGCAGGCAGCAGTCTCCTCACTCTCTGCAGACCTGGACAAAATCATAAACTGGTCCAACAAGTGGAACTTTTTTTTCAATCCTGACAAATCTCACACTGTCACTTTCACTCTTCGAAAAGACTGACTGGGCAACCCTTCCATCTATTTTCTCAACAATCCTCTCCAAGAAGTTCTGTTACTCAAGCTTTTGGGTCTCACTATTTCCATGATCTTTTCTGGGAAAACCACATTTCCAAGCTGGCCTCCAAAGCCAGTCACCAACTGGGCATCCTCCGTCGTGTGAATCCTTCCTTGTGTTACGTGGTCCTCCCCAAACCCCGGCTACGGTGTACCTCCGAGCTCCGAAAGGAGTCACGGCAGAAAGAAGTGCTATTATGTGTGCCAATGACCAATGGTGAAACCACACCAATCAATTGTTACAAAAATCAAGTATTGTATTAAAACCACACAATAATAACAAGTAACGCACGTACAAGAAAACCTCACTTGCACAGCAAACACCATATAATTTATATGATGGTACCACCAATTTCCTGAATCAATAACTCACGGTATTCCCACGTGAGCAATCGGTAACATCCCCCAAAGTCACTGTCACGATACCAGGCCAAAGGCGATCCCCTTGGCTCTCGCGATCACAAGAAAAGGTCGTACTGAGACCTGAACCCAGAACGGCTAACAGTCGACGCTGCAGAAGAGCCGCATGGTGAGGTGTCGGGCCGACGTCGGTCCGGTAAAAGTTCACCCAAAAGGCGACTGGGAGTTCACACCTTTGGTTCACCAGACAATGACGCTGACATGAACAATCAGTGGCTCCCAAGCGGAGAACCGCGAAGAACCGCGAGTTCCCAAGCGAAATCCACGACACACACGAGAACCAGGCGAATGGCTGTTGCGAGGTGAAATGGCTGGTGCGAGGTGATATGGCGGACGGGCCGGTAATGCAGGCGTACCTGCTCTCCAGCGATGATTCACTTTCGGAACCAAAAGCAAAACCCGTCACGCAGGTTTATTTGCCACAGCAATAACGACACCGTCACAGGAATCCCTTTCCCGGGAAACCAATATTCGCTCGTGACCAATATCCACCAGCGTCTGCTCGACACCTCGAAGCAGATAGGCCTTCCTTTCCCGATCTCACTTGTTCCGCTTTCCTGCCGCTTCTTCTTCTTCCGTTTTCGCCCTCACCCATCTCGTTTTCCTTCTGAGACATTATTTTTACCTTTGAAGACAGTTATCTCCATTTCACACTCAAACTGTAACAATAATAGTACATGAAACTAAAAATGATTCCAGTGGATGACAACCACAAAGACGGGAGTGACGAATCCGTAACACTTGGCACACCTGAGCTACTCACCACATACAAGGCTTTCATCCACAGCTCAATGGAATACTGCTCTCCCCTCTGGGCTGGTGCTCCTGCCTTACACCATGCTCGGCTTCACGCTGTAGAAACCAAAGCATTCAGAATCATTGGAATCTCCCGTGATGAAGCTGATTCTGAGGGCCTTTCACTCATTCACCGCAGGCAGGTAGGTGGTCTTTCTGTCTTCTACCGACTCCTCTCCGGCCTTGCTCCCCCAGCTCTGTCTGTCCTCTGTCCCCCAAATATTCCTGCAGGTCGCACAAGATCTGCCAGCAACCCTCTTCTGGTGAAACTGCCAAAATCAAGACTCTCTGCTCCCCTTCACTCTTTCATTCCTCTTTTCTCCCACCTCTGGAACAAACTCCCTCACTATCTTCAATTTCACAATTTTAGCTCTTTCACGAGCCTCGACTCTGTATACAAAAAAAAAAAAAATCCCACTCCTCCCTCCATGTCTTTAAAACAGCTGTTCACCACCATCTCTTATCTTCCCCCATCCAAAACCTTGACCTTGTCTACCCCCGTTAATTCACCCGATCCACTTTTATGAAATACCGACTTCTTTCCTTGAAGTCCTACCAGTGTCGATGTGTTTTATACCTCTCCCACCCCGCCCCCTTCCCTCTGCCCCCTCACCCAAGCCCTCTCTGTCCCACAGATCTCCCGATGTCCTTGTTCTCTACTGTTGTACTTGTGTGCTTCCCTCTGTCTCCCCATATCTCCCACTCCCTTTATTATATGTTTTGTGTGTCCGTTTATGTTTTTTTGTGATTAATGTTAGCTCTTACATGAGTCTCGATCTTATACTGTATACAAAAAAATATATATATATCCTCAATTTTCATCCGATTAACTGGAAATTTAAAGAGGATTTGCATATCTGGTCACTAAATTTATCCACCAAGTATTTTTTAGGTCAACGTCGGCCAAAAGGTCAACATAGGCCGAATTTCTAAAATCCTCAATTTTCATCTGATTGACTGGACATTTTAAGAGGATTTGCATATATGGTCACTGAATTCAACCCCCAACTAATTTTGAGGTCAACATTGGCCAAAAGGTCAACATAGGCTAAGTTTCTAAAATCCTAAATTTTTATGCAATTAACTTGAAATTTTAAGACGATTTGCATACCAGGTCACTGAATTCAAGCTCCAATTATTTTTGAGGTCATCATAAGCGAACAACTTATTTTAGGGATATCGCAAGTATCGTGCTATGCACGACGTATTTGTTGTTTGTCTGTTTGTCCGCAGAGAATAAATACGATTTTCTCTGCAACCATTGTTCCAATTCACAGGCAATTTTCACCATTGGTGCACCTAATTTTTAATGATAATTATGACGTCATAGATCACGTGGTATGGGCACCATCTTGGAAAACCCGAAAAACTTTGCACCTCTAACTCTATATCTCTGAAAGCGCTGCATGGAATAAATGAGACATTGCTCATTGTAAAGAATTCTCCATGAGGAATAACATGTGTTAATGATGATGTCATAGGTTCCTCCATTATGACGTCATAATTCGACAGGTGCACAACTTCATCCGATCAAGATGAAATTTCTTGAGCGTCATTTATGAATAAATTGGTGGAGAAAAAAATTAATAGTGATGACGTCATCGGTCACGTGGTTCGGTTGCCATATTTGTTTTAACACAAAAGCCTTTAAAACCACTAAAACACATCCTGGCAAGGGTCTACCATCTCTGATTGCTCTTTCTAGTTTGTTATGCATTGCATTTGTGCTACCTACTCGGCTCTACTTAAGTAACCTGCAGTGTGTGCTTATAATCTTCTTCTTCCTTCATATGTATCACATTGCTGTGGGGTCGCATCATTGGCTGAGGGTGCGACTGTGCAATTGATGCAGTGCCTCTGTAGGTTAGAGCAGGAATTTGTGATTTGTTCATAGTGCCGACGATAACTCGCCTACTCTTTGTGAAGGATACCGTGGGATATTCAGCGTCCACCAACGAATGTTGGTAGATGGGACGAGACACACTTTTAACATCCATAACACACACTGATGATTCACCTTGCCTATGAAACACCTGGATGACAGTTTATATCTGGGTCTGGATTCAAACCCAGGCTGAGAAGGCTTCAAGGTGTGTGTGCGTCCCTCTCGGCCATCGTGCCAGCTCATTGTGTATAATGAGGGACGATGATGGAGATAAGAGGAAAGAGGAATTGCAGCCACAATGGCTTGGAAGCTTAATGATAATTGTTTGCACAATTCGCATGTTAGTTATATGCTTGAGCCATTCTGAACAGGTGAGGCTCTCAATGCTTCAAAATTCTCTTTTTGTTGTGGTGGGTTGTAGAAGTGGTGGTAGTTGAAAAGAGGGTTTACAAAATGAGCATGTGATAACTATGATGGTCCGTAATTCCGTAATTGTGATGATGGATAATGATATGGTGGGACAAGCAGTGGGGAATGTGCAGCGCTGCATATTGCAAAGTAGTGGGCAGTGGGGAATGTGCAGCGGAGCATAGTCCGATGTAGTTGGCAGTGGGGTGTGCAGCAGAGCATAGTCCGATGGAGTGGGCAGTGGGGGAAAGTGCAGCAGAGCATAGTCCGATGTAGTGGGCAGGTTTTTTTTTTTTTTTTTTTTTTTTTGTATGCTGAATCGAGGCTCGTGAAAGAGCTAACATTAACTTCACAAACAAATCGACCAGACAAACAAAATACACAAAAAGAGGGAGCGGAAGACAAGATGGGGAGAGAAGGGGAAGCACACACACACAACATCCGAGAGCAGGGAGATGTGTGGAAGGGAGAGGGCCCGGGGGGAGGAGGCGTGGGAAGGGGGGGGGGGGAGGGGAGGGAGAAGTATAAAGCACAAGGACACCAAGGACTTCCAGGACAAAAGTTGGTATTTCAAAAAGTGGAATTGGGGTGAAATTAGCGGGGGTAGAAAAGATCAAGGTTTTGGATGGGGGAAGATAAGAGATGGTGGTGAACAGCTGTTTTAAAGACTTGGAGGGTGGAGTGGGATTGAAGAGAGTGAGGGAGTTTGTTCCAGAGGTGGGAGAAAAGAGGAGTGAAGGTGAGCAGAGAGTCTTGATTTTGGCAGTTTAACCAAAAGAGGGTTGCAGGCAGATCTTGTGCGACCTGTAGGAATATTTGCGGGACAGAGCCCAGAGAGAGCTGGGGGGGGGCAAGGCCAGAGAGGAGTCGGTAGAAGACGGAAAGACCACCAACCTGCCTGCGGTGAGTGAGTGAGAGGCCCTTGGAGTTAGCTTCATCGCGGGAGATTCCAATGATTCTGAATGCTTTGGTTTCAACAGCGTGAAGACGAGCTAGGTGTGAGGCAGGAGCACCAGCCCAGAGGGGAGAGCAGTATTCCATTGAGCTGCGGATGAAAGCCTTGTATGTGGTGAGGAGCTCAGGTGTGCCAAGGAAGGACTTCGCACGACGGAGGATGCCCAGTCGGCGACTGGCTTTGGAGGCCAGATTTGAAATGTGGTTTTTCCAGGAAAGATCATGGCAGATAGTGAGACCCAAAAGCTTGAGTGACAGAACTTCTTGGAGAGGATTATTCAGAAAGTGGATGGGAGAGTTGTCCAGTCGGTCTTTTCGGAGAGACATCGTAAGAGTGTGAGAATTGTCAGGATTGAAAGACAGAGTGCAGCAGTGGGGGAAAGTGCAGCAGAGCATAGTTCGATGTAGTGGGGCAAATGCAGCGGAGCATAGTCCGATGTAGTGGGCAGTGGGGAAGTGCAGCAGAGCATAATCCGATGTGGTGGGCAGTGGGGGAAATGCAGCGGAGCATAGTCCGATGTAGTGGGCAGTGGGGAACGTGCAGCAGAGCATAGTCCGATGTGGTGGGCAGTGGGGGAAATTGCAGCGGAGCATAGTCGGATGTAGTGGACAGTGGGGAAAGTGAAGCGGAGCATAGTCCGATGTAGTGGGGAATGTGCAGAGGAGCATAGTCAGATGTAGTGGGCAGTGGGGAAAGTGCAGCAGAGCATAGTCCGATGTCGTGGGGAATGTGCAGAGGAGCATAGTCAGATTTAGTGGGCAGTGGGGGAAATGCAGTGGAGCATAGTCCGATGTAGTGGGCAGTGGAGGAAATGCAGCGGAGCATAGTCCGATGTAGTGGGGAAAGTGCAGCTCAGCATAGTCCCATGTAGTGGGCAGTGGGGGAAATGCAGCGGAGCATAGTCCGATGTAGTGGGCAGTGGGGAAAGTTCAGCTCAGCATAGTCCCATGTAGTGGGCAGTGGGGGAAATGCAGCGGAGCATAGTCCGATGTAGTGGGCAGTGGGGAAAGTGCAGCTCAGCATAGTCCCATGTAGTGGGCAGTGGGGGAAATGCAGCGGAGCATAGTCCGATGTAGTGCGCAGTGGGGGAAATGCAGCGGAGCATAGTCCGATGTAGTGGGCAGTGGGGAAAATGCAGCGGAGCATAGTCCGATGTAGTGGGCAGTGGGGGAAATGCAGCGGAGCATAGTCAGATGTAGTGGGCAGTGGGGAAAGTGCAGCGGAGCATAGTCAGATGTAGTGGGCAGTGGGGAAAGTGCAGCTCAGCATAGTCCCATGTAGTGGGCAGTGGGGGAAATGCAGCGGAGCATAGTCCGATGTAGTGGGGAAGGTGCAGAGGAGCATAGTCAGATGTACTGGGCAGTGGGGGAATTACAGCGGAGTATAGTCCGATGTAGTGGGCAGTGGGGAAAGTGCAGCAGAGCATAGTCCGATGTAGTGTGGAATGTGCATAGGAGCATAGTCAGATGTAGTGGGCAGTGGGGAAAGTGCAGCAGAGCATGGTCCGATGTCGTGGGGATTGTGCAGAGGAGCATAGTTAGATTTAGTGGGCAGTGGGGGAAATGCAGCGGAGCATAGTCCGATGTAGTGGGCAGTGGGGGAAATGCAGTGGAGCATAGTCCGATGTCGTGGGGATTGTGCAGAGGAGCATAGTTAGATTTAGTGGGCAGTGGGGAAAGTTCAGCTCAGCATAGTCCCATGTAGTGGGCAGTGGGGGAAATGCAGCGGAGCATAGTCCGATGTAGTGGGCAGTGGGGAAAGTGCAGCTCAGCATAGTCCCATGTAGTGGGCAGTGGGGGAAATGCAGCGGAGCATAGTCCGATGTAGTGGGCAGTGGGGGAAATGCAGCGGAGCATAGTCCGATGTAGTGGGCAGTGGGGAAAATGCAGCGGAGCATAGTCCGATGTAGTGGGCAGTGGGGGAAATGCAGCGGAGCATAGTCAGATGTAGTGGGCAGTGGGGAAAGTGCAGCGGAGCATAGTCAGATGTAGTGGGCAGTGGGGAAAGTGCAGCTCAGCATAGTCCCATGTAGTGGGCAGTGGGGGAAATGCAGCGGAGCATAGTCCGATGTAGTGGGGAAGGTGCAGAGGAGCATAGTCAGATGTACTGGGCAGTGGGGGAATTGCAGCGGAGTATAGTCCGATGTAGTGGGCAGTGGGGAAAGTGCAGCAGAGCATAGTCCGATGTAGTGTGGAATGTGCATAGGAGCAGAGTCAGATGTAGTGGGCAGTGGGGAAAGTGCAGCAGAGCATGGTCCGATGTCGTGGGGATTGTGCAGAGGAGCATAGTTAGATTTAGTGGGCAGTGGGGGAAATGCAGCGGAGCATAGTCCGATGTAGTGGGCAGTGGGGGAAATGCAGTGGAGCATAGTCCGATGTAGTGGGCAGTGGGGGAAATGCAGTGGAGCATAGTCCGATGTAGTGGGCAGTGGGGGAAATGCAGCGGAGCATAGTCCGATGTAGCGGGGAATGTGCAGAGGAGCATAGTCAGATGTAGTGGGCAGTGGGGGAAATGCAGCGGAGCATAGTCCGATGTAGTGGGCAGTGGGGGAAATGCAGCGGAGCATTGACCGATGTCGCGGGGAATGTGCAGTGGAGCATAGTCAGATGTAGTGGGCAGTGGGGGAAATGCAGCGGAGCAAAGTCAGATGTAGTGGGCAGTGGGGGAAATGCAGTGGAGCATCGTCGGATGTTGTGGGGAATGTGCAGAGGAGCATAGTCAGATGTAGTGGGCAGTGGGGGATATGCAGCGGAGCATAGTCCGATGTAGGGTGCAGTGGGGGAAATGCAGCAGAGCATAGTCAGATGTAGTGGGCGGTGTGGGAAATGCAGCGGATCATAATCCGATGTAGTGGGCAGTCAGGGAAATGCAGCGGAGCATAGTCGGATGTAGTGGGCAGTGGGGGAAATGCAGCGGAGCATTGTCCGATGTAGTAGGGAAAGTGCAGCAGGGCATCGTCAGATGTAGTGTGCAGTGGGGGAAATGCAGCGGAGCATAGCCCGATGTAGTGGGGACAGTGTAGCAGGGCATAGTCCAATGTAGTGGGGATCATGCAGAGGAGCATAGTCCGATGTAGTGGGGAATGTACAGAGGAGCATAGTCCGATGTAGTGGGCAGGGAGGAATGTGCAGCAGAGCATAGTCCGATGTAGTGGGCAGTGGGGAATGTGCAGCGGAGCATCGTCGGATGTAGTGGGCACTGGGGAATGTGCAGCAGAGCATCCTCCGATGTAGCGAGGAATGTGCAGAGGAGCATAGTCATATGTAGTGGGCAGTGAGGAATGTGCAGCAGGGCATAGTCCGATGTTGTGGGCAGTGGGGAAAGTTGCAGCAGAGCATAGTCCGATGTAGTCGGGATAGTGCAGAAGAGCATAGTCCGATGTAGTGGGCAGTGCGGAATGTGCAGCAGAGCATAGTCCGATGTAGTGGGCAGTGGGGAATGTGCAGCGGAGCATAGTCAGATGTAGTGGGCAGTGGGGAAAGTTGCAGCAGAGCATAGCCCGATGTAGTGGGGAATGTGCAGAAGAGCATAGTCCGATGTAGTGGGCAGTGGGGAATGTGCAGAGGAGCATAGTCCGATGTAGTGGGGAATGTGCAGAAGAGCATAGTCCGATGTAGTGGGCAGTGCAGAATGTGCAGCAGAGCATAGTCCGATGTAGTGGGCAGTGGGGAATGTGCAGCGGAGCATAGTCAGATGTCGTAGGCATTGGGAGAAATGCAGCTGAGCATAGTCGGATGTAGTGTCTAGTGAGCAGTGGGGAATGTGCCCGGAGTATAGTCCGATATAGTGTGCAGTGCGGATGTGCAGCAGAGCATAGTCAGATGTAGTGGGCATTGGGGAAAATGCAGCGGAGCATAGTCGGATGTAGTGTCTAGTGCTCGTGGGGAATGTGCAGCAGAGCATAGTCGGATGTAGTGTCTAGTGAGCAGTGGGGAATGTGCCCGGAGTATAGTCCGATATATCGTGCAGTGGGGAATGTGCAGCAGAGCATTGTCCGATGTAGTGGGGAATGTGCAGAGGAGCACACTCTGATGTAGTGGGCAGTGCGCAATGTGCAGAGGAGCATAGTCCGATGTAGTGGGCAGTGCGGAATGTGCAGCAGAGCATAGTCCGATGTATTGGGCAGTGGGGAATGTGCAGCGGAGCATAGTTCGATGTAGTGGAGAATGTGCAGAGGAGCATAGTCCGATGTAGTGGGCAGTGCGCAATGTGCAGAGGAGCATAGTCCGATGTAGTGGGCAGTGCGCAATGTGCAGAGGAGCATAGTCCGATGTAGTGGGCAGTGCGGAATGTGCAGCAGAGCATAGTCCGATGTATTGTGCAGTGGGGAATGTGCAGCGGAGCATAGTCCGATGTTGTGGGGAATGTGCAGAGGAGCATAGTCGGATGTAGTGTCTAGTGACCAGTGGGGAATATGCCCGGAGTATAGTCCGATGTCGCGTGCAGTGGGGAATGTGCAGCGGAGCATCGTCCGATGAGGGAACGATAAGCTCGACAGTGAGGTGAGATCGTCTAGCCGTGTAGGAAGGAGATGGGCCCTGCAGCTCCAACACAATCCCCACAAATCGGCCTGGATTTACCGTCCCATATCCTGATTAAAGAACTGGGCAGCGGCCTGGAATTAAGGGGCTTAAGGATGAAAATAGGCCTCAATCAGGGCACGGTCCTGCGACCACCACCACTTGCCTCAAAAACCACTTCAAATAAACGTCCCTTAGCCCCATACCTGCATTTCTACCCTCCCGCACCTATCCGAACCCTCTTCATCCCCTTTGCCTCCCGATGTCGACTGCTATGATCCCCAGCGCATGAGTGTCTAAGCCCTGTGCCCTGGGCCTCGTATGGTGAACATTAGTCTAATCCAAAATGCTCTCAAATGCTTCTGTGGCCCATTTTTTACAACCAGTCTCATTTTCTATTTTACTCTCACAATTTTACTTTTCCAATTGTAACTTATACATCATCTAGTTATATATTACATCATCTAGTTGTATATTACATCATCTCGTCATATATGACATCATCTAGATATATATTGCATCATCTAGTTATATATTACATCATCTAGATACGAAGTACATCATCTAGTTATATATTACATCATCTAGATACGAAGTACATCATCTAGTTATATATTACATCATCTAGTTATATATTGCATCATCTAGTTATATATTGCATCATCTAGTTATATATTACATCATCTAGATACGAAGTACATCATCTAGTTATATATTACATCATCTAGTCATATATTACATCATCTAGTTATATATTACATCATCTAGTCATATATTACATCATCTAGTTATATATTACATCATCTAGTTATATATTACATCATCTAGATACGAAGTACATCATCTAGTTATATATTGCATCATCTAGTTATATATTACATCATCTAGATACGAAGTACATCATCTAGTTATATATTACATCATCTAGTCATATATTACATCATCTAGATATATATTGCATCATCTAGTTATATATTACATCATCTAGTTATATATTACATCATCTAGTTATATATTACATCATCTAGCTACGAAGTACATCATCTAGTTATATATTACATCATCTAGTCATATATTACATCATCTAGATATATATTGCATCATCTAGTTATATATTACATCATCTAGTTATATATTACATCATCTAGATACGAAGTACATCATCTAGTTATATATTACATCATCTAGTCATATATTACATCATCTAGATATATATTGCATCATCTAGTCATATATTACATAATCTAGATATATATTGCATCATCTAGTTATATATTACATCATCTAGCTACGAAGTACATCATCTAGTTATATATTGCATCATCTAGATATGCAGTACATCATCTAGTTATATATTACATCATCTAGATATGCAGTACATCATCTAGTTATATATTACATCATCTAGATACGAAGTACATCATCTAGTTATATATTACATCATCTAGTTATATATTACATCATCTAGATATGTAGTACATCATCTAGATACGAAGTACATCATCTAGTTATATATTACATCATCTAGATATGTAGTACATCATCTAGTTATATATTGCATCATCTAGTTATATATTACATCATCTAGTTATATATTACATCATCCAGTTATATATTACATCATCTAGATACGAAGTACATCATCTAGATACGAAGTACATCATCTTGTTATATATTACATCATCTACATATGTAGTACATCATCTAGTTATATATTACATCATCCAGTTATGTAGTACATCGTCTAGATGCGAAGTACATCATTTAGTTATACTAGGGCATGCCCGTACGTGGGTGCCCGTTCCTTGCCAAAAAAAAAAAAAAATGCTACCCGTACGCTCTACCCCGCCCGTACGCCCGTAAACAAAAAAAACAACGCTCTTCGCTTCCGCCCTTCGCTCTGGGAGAAATAATGCGCATAAGAAATCGAGAAATTATTATTTTCTCCGGAAGAAATCGAATTACGAACCGTAATGGCGCACGCGCTCGGCTCGGCTCGCAAAAACGCGTTCTGTGATTGGCTGCCGGAAGTGAAGTCTTCACTGTCCGGAAGGTCGCAAATCGCAGTTACGATGAATCGCAAATTAGTTTTAATTAGTTTTTAAACATAGTTTAACGCCAACATAGTTTGCCAACGTGAAATAAATGAATACGCTCTCAAATGTGCCGTCCGAGGCAGAGTCTGTTCGGCACGTTCGGCACACGTGATAGCTCGCTGCTCTCTGATTGGTTGAATCGTTTTTTGGACATAGCTCGGTAACTACTTGTCCGATTAATATGAAACCTTGAAAAGGCACATCCTCGGGTCCCCAGCAATATACCTGGCAAGTTTAAAGTATATCGGACCCGTGGTTGTCGAGAAACAGCGGTCACAGACATACAAACATACAAACATACATACATACATACATACATACATACATACATACACACAGAGATTACTGGAATTATAGATAGATATTACATCATCTAGATATGTAGTACATCATTTAGTTATATATTACATCATCCAGTTATGTAGTACATCGTCTAGATACGAAGTACATCATCTAGTTATATATTACATCATCCAGTTATGTAGTACATCGTCTAGATACGAAGTACATCATCTAGTTATATATTACATCATTTAGTTATGTAGTACATCGTCTAGATACGAAGTACATCATTTAGTTATATATTACATCATCTAGATATGTAGTACATCATTTAGTTATATATTACATCATCCAGTTATGTAGTACATCGTCTAGATACGAAGTACATCATCTAGTTATATATTACATCATCCAGTTATGTAGTACATCGTCTAGATACGAAGTACATCATCTAGTTATATATTACATCATCCAGTTATGTAGTACATCGTCTAGATGCGAAGTACATCATTTAGTTATATATTACATCATCCAGTTATGTAGTACATCGTCTAGATACGAAGTACATCATCTAGTTATATATTACATCATCCAGTTATGTAGTACATCGTCTAGATGCGAAGTACATCATTTAGTTATATATTACATCATCCAGTTATGTAGTACATCGTCTAGATACGAAGTACATCATCTAGTTATATATTACATCATTTAGTTATATATTACATCATCCAGTTATGTAGTACATCGTCTAGATACGAAGTACGTACATCATCTAGTTATATATTACATCATCTAGTTATGTAGTACATCGTCTAGATACGAAGTACATCATTTAGTTATATACTAGGGCATGCCCGTACTATATATATGCCCGTACTATATATCTATCTAAAATTATATCCCCCCCCTCTATTTACATGAAATGGTTTGGTTCATTCGCAACGCCAAAGCGAACGGCGAACGGCTTGCGAGTACAGTGACAATCCCCCCCCTCTATTTACATGCAATGGTTTGGTCCATTCGCAACGACCACAGAACCCCCCCCTCTATTTACATGCAATGGTTTGGTCCAAAGCGAACGGCTTCCGGAGTTTGGTAAAGCAATCGCCATCGCGTGCACAAACGCGCAGGAAAGCGAATGAATCGCAAATTCGTTTTTATTAGTTTTAAAACTTTATTAAAACATAGTTTAACGCCAACATAGTTTGCAAACGTGAAATAAATGAATACGCTCTCAAATGTGCCATCCGAGGCAGAGTGTGTCCGCCACGTTCGGCACACGCGATCGTTCGCTGCTCTCTGATTGGTTGAATCGTTTTTTGGACATAGCTCGGTAAGTAATTGTCCGATTAATATGAAACCTTGAAAAGGCACATCCTCGGGTCCCCAGCAATATACCTGGCAAGTTAAAAGTATATCGGACCCGTGGTTGTCAAGAAACAGCGGTCACAGACAGACAAACGTACAAACGTACAAACGTACAGAGATTACTGGAATTATAGATAGATTACATCATCTAGATACGTAGTACATCATCTAGATACGAAGTACATCATCTAGTTATATATTACATCATCTCGTTATATATTACATCATCTAGTTATATATTACATCATCTAGATATGTAGTACATCATCTAGATACGAAGTACATCATCTAGTTATATATTACATCATCTAGATATGTAGTACATCATCTAGTTATATATTGCATCATCTAGTTATATATTACATCATCTAGATATGAAGTACATCATCTAGTTATATATTACATCATCTAGATATGTAGTACATCATCTAGTTATATATTGCATCATCTAGTTATATATTACATCGTCTAGATACGAAGTACATCATTTAGTTATATATTACATCATCTAGTTATGTAGTACATCGTCTAGATACGAAGTACATCATTTAGTTATATATTACATCATTTAGTTATATATTACATCATCTAGATACGTAGTACATCATCTCGATACGAAGTACATCATCTAGTTATATATTACATCATCTAGTTATATATTACATCATCTAGATAAGGAGTACATCATCTAGATACGAAGTACATCATCTAGTTATATATTACATCATCTAGATATGTAGTACATCGTCTAGATACGAAGTACATCATCTAGTTATATATTACATCATCTAGATACGTTGTACATCATCTAGTTATATATTACATCATCTAGTTATATATTACATCATCTAGATACGTAGTACATCATCTAGTTATATATTACATCATCTAGTTATATATTACATCATCTAGTTATATATTACATCATCTAGATACGTAGTACATCGTCTAGATACGAAGTACATCATCTAGTTATATATTACATCATCTAGATATGTAGTACATCATCTAGTTATATATTACATCATCTAGTTATATATTACATCATCTAGATACGTTGTACATCATCTAGTTATATATTACATCATCTAGATATGTAGTACATCATCTAGTTATATATTGCATCATCTAGTTATATATTACATCATCTAGATACGTTGTACATCATCTAGTTATATATTACATCATCTAGATACGTAGTACATCATCTAGTTATATATTACATCATCTAGATATGTAGTACATCATCTAGTTATATATTACATCATCTAGTTATATATTACATCATCTAGATACGTTGTACATCATCTAGTTATATAATACATCATCTGGATACGTAGTACATTATCTAGTTATATATTACATCATCTAGTTATATATTACATCATCTAGATACGTTGTACATCATCTAGTTATATATTACATCATCTAGTTATATATTACATCATCTAGTTATATATTACATCATCTAGATACGTTGTACATCATCTCGTTATATATTACATAATCTAGATATGCAGTACATCATCTAGTTATATATTACATCATCTAGTTATATATTACATCATCTAGTTATATATTACATCATCTAGTTATATATTACATCATCTAGTTATATATTACATCATGGAGTTATATATTACATCATCTAGTTATATATTACATAATCTAGATATGCAGTACATCATCTAGTTATATATTACATCATCTAGTTATATATTACATCATCTAGATACGTAGTACATCATGTAGTTATATATTACATCATCTAGTTATATATTACATCATCTAGATACGTAGTACATCATCTAGATATGAAGTACATCATCTAGTTATATATTACATCATCTAGATATGTAGTACATCATCTAGTTATATATTACATCATCTAGTTATATATTACATCATCTAGATATGGAGTACATCATCTCGTTATATATTACATCATCTAGTTATATATTACATCATCTAGTTATATATTACATCATCTATTTATATATTACATCATCTAGTTATATATTACATCATCTCGTTATATATTACATCATCTAGTTATATATTACATAATCTAGATATGCAGTACATCATCTAGTTATATATTACATCATCTAGTTATATATTACATCATCTAGATACGTAGTACATCATCTAGATATGAAGTACATCATCGAGTTATATATTACATCATCTAGATATGTAGTACATCATGTAGTTATATATTACATCACCTAGTTATATATTACATCATCTAGATATGTTGTACATCATCTAGATACGAAGTACATCATCTACTTATATATTACATCATCTAGATACGAAGTACATCATCTAGTTATATATTACATCATCTAGATACGTAGTACATCATCTAGTTATATGTTACATCGTCTAGTTATATATTACATCATCTAGTTATATATTACATCATCTAGTTATATATTACATGATCTAGTTATATATTTCATCATCTAGATATGTAGTACATCGTCTAGATATGTAGTACATCATCTAGATACGAATTACATCATATCGTTATATATTACATCGTCTCGATACAGAGTACATCATCTAGTTATACATTACATCGTCTAGATACGTAGTACATCATCTAGTTATATACTACATCATCTAGTTATATATTACATCATCTAGTTATATATAACATCATCTAGTTATATATTACATCATCTAGATATCCAGTACTTCATCCAGATACGTAGTACATCGTCTAGACACGAAGTACATCATCTAGTTATATATTACATCATCTAGTTATATATTACATCATCTTGTTATATATTACATCATCTAGATATGT
The DNA here is from genome assembly GCF_964187855.1 of Myxine glutinosa. Taxonomy (NCBI): domain Eukaryota; kingdom Metazoa; phylum Chordata; class Myxini; order Myxiniformes; family Myxinidae; genus Myxine; species Myxine glutinosa. Next base: position 219,398,364 of record NC_136263.1, read on the forward strand.
AGTACATCATCTAGTTATATATTACATCATCTAGTTATATATTACATCATCTAGTGATATATTACATCATCTCGTTGTATATTACATAATCTAGATATGCAGTACATCATCGAGTTATATATTACATCATCTAGATACGTAGTACATCATCTAGATACGAAGTACATCATCTAGTTATATATTACATCATCTAGATATGTAGTACATCATCTCGTTATATATTACAACATCTAGTTATATATTACATCATCTAGATACGTTGTACATCATCTAGATACGAAGTACATCATCTACTTATATATTACATCATCTAGATACGAAGTACATCATCTAGTTATATATTACATCACCTAGATACGTAGTACATCATCTAGTTATATGATACATCGTCTAGTTATATATTACATCATGTAGTTATATATTACATCATCTAGTTATATATTACATTATCTAGTTATATATTTCATCATCTAGATATGTAGTGCATCGTCTAGATACGTAGTACATCATCTAGATACGAATTACATCATCTCGTTATGTATTACATCGTCTCGATACGGAGTACATCATCTAGTTATACATTACATCATCTAGATACGTAGTACATCATCTAGTTATATGCTACATCATCTAGTTATATATTGCATCATCTAGTTGTACATTACATCATCTAGTTATATATTACATCATCTAGATATCCAGTACTTCATCCAGATACGTAGTACATCGTCTAGATACGAAGTACATCATCTCGTTATATATTGCATCGTCTCGATATGCAGTACATCATCTAGTTATATATTACATCGTCTAGATACGTAGTACATCATCTAGTTATATATTACATCGTCTAGATACGTGGTACATCATCTAGTTATATATTACATCGTCTAGATACGTAGTACATCATCTAGTTATATATTACATCGTCTAGATACGTAGTACATCATCGAGTTATATATCCATCGTCTAGATATGTAGTACATCATCTAGTTATGTATTACATCGTCTAGATACGTGGTACATCATCTAGTTATATATTCCATCACCTAGATATGTGGGACATCGTCTAGATATGTAGTTCATCATCTAGTTATATATTACATCGTCTAGATACATAGTACATCATCTAGTTATATATTACATCGTCTAGATACGTGGTACATCATCTAGTTATATACTACATCGTCTCGATACGTAGTACATCATCTAGTTATATATTACATCGTCTAGATACGTAGTACATCATCGAGTTATATATTCCATCGTCTAGATATGTAGTACATCATCTAGTTATATATTACATTGTCTAGATACGTAGTACATAATCTAGTTATATATTACATTGTCTAGATACGTAGTACATCATCTAGTTATACATTACATCGTCTAGATACGTAGTACATCATCTAGTTATATACTACATCATCTAGTTATATATTACATCATCTAGTTATATATTACATCATCTAGTTATATATTACATCATCTAGATATCCAGTACTTCATCCAGATACGTAGTACATCGTCTAGACACGAAGTACATCATCTAGTTATATATTACATCATCTAGTTATATATTACATCATCTTGTTATATATTACATCATCTAGATATGTAGTACATCATCTAGTTATATATTACATCATCTAATTATATATTACATCATCTAGTGATATATTACATCATCTCGTTGTATATTACATAATCTAGATATGCAGTACATCATCGAGTTATATATTACATCATCTAGATACGTAGTACATCATCTAGATACGAAGTACATCATCTAGTTATATATTACATCATCTAGATATGTAGTACATCATCTAGTTATATATTACAACATCTAGTTATATATTACATCATCTAGATACGTTGTACATCATCTAGATACGAAGTACATCATCTACTTATATATTACATCATCTAGATACGAAGTACATCATCTAGTTATATATTACATCACCTAGATACGTAGTACATCATCTAGTTATATGATACATCGTCTAGTTATATATTACATCATGTAGTTATATATTACATCATCTAGTTATATATTACATTATCTAGTTATATATTTCATCATCTAGATATGTAGTGCATCGTCTAGATACGTAGTACATCATCTAGATACGAATTACATCATCTCGTTATGTATTACATCATCTCGATACGGAGTACATCATCTAGTTATACATTACATCATCTAGATACGTAGTACATCATCTAGTTATATACTACATCATCTAGTTATATATTACATCATCTAGTTGTACATTACATCATCTAGTTATATATTACATCATCTATATATCCAGTACTTCATCCAGATACGTAGTACATCGTCTAGATACGAAGTACATCATCTCGTTATATATTGCATCGTCTCGATATGCAGTACATCATCTAGTTATACATTACATCGTCTAGATACGTAGTACATCATCTAGTTATATATTATATCGTCTAGATACGTGGTACATCATCTAGTTATATATTACATCGTCTAGATACGTAGTACATCATCTAGTTATATATTACATCGTCTAGATACGTAGTACATCATCGAGTTATATATCCATCGTCTAGATATGTAGTACATCATCTAGTTATGTATTACATCGTCTAGATACGTGGTACATCATCTAGTTATATATTCCATCACCTAGATATGTGGGACATCGTCTAGATATGTAGTTCATCATCTAGTTATATATTACATCGTCTAGATACATAGTACATCATCTAGTTATATATTACATCGTCTAGATACGTGGTACATCATCTAGTTATATACTACATCGTCTCGATACGTAGTACATCATCTAGTTATATATTACATCGTCTAGATACGTAGTACATCATCGAGTTATATATTCCATCATCTAGATATGTAGTACATCATCTAGTTATATATTACATTGTCTAGATACGTAGTACATAATCTAGTTATATATTACATTGTCTAGATACGTAGTACATCATCTTGTTATATATTCCATCACCTAGATATGTGGGACATCGTCTAGATATGTAGTACATCATCTAGTTATATGTTACATCATCTAGATATGCAATACATCATCTAGATACGTAGTACATCATCTAGTTATATATTACATCGTCTAGATATGTAGTACATCATCTAGTTATATATTGCATCGTCTAGATACGTAGTACATCGTCTAGATACGTAGTACATCATCTAGATAGGTAGTCCATCATCTAGTGACGTCGTACATCATCTCCTGATGTAGCGCATCATCTAGTGACGTAGTGCATCATCTTGTGACGTAGTGCATCATCTAGTTAAGTAGTACATTGTCTCGTTACATAAATCATCATCTAGGTACGGAGTGCATTGTCTAGTTACGTAGTGAATCATCTAGTGATGTAGTACATTGTCTAGATACATAGTACATTGTCTTGTTATGTAGTGCATCATCTAGTGACGTAGTGCATCCTCTAGTTACATTGTAAATAGTAGTAGGTGATAAATGTTGCTTCTGGGACACCTCCGTTTAACATGGGAAATCCCTATCTTATGTCATTTACCCCCTTGTCTTTTTCAAAAATCACAAACACCTCTATTTCTCCCTCTATGAACCTATAATCCTTCTCACCTTATGAACCTATAATCCTTCTCACCTTTTGAACCTATAATCCTTCTCACCTTATGAACCTATAATCCTTCTCACCTTATGAACCTATGATTTTCTTCCTTTATGAACCTATAATCCTTCTAGCCTTATGAACCTATGATCCTTCTCACTTACATGTAATTTCTACCCTATTCCCCCCACTACCCCCTTAATGTAGTTCCTTAGACCACTCTACTAATGAGCCTATAAATATATTATCTCTTTCTAACTTTTTTAAGAGTTCCATTCTCCTATAGAACTCATCCCCATCAAGTATATTTATAAAGTATACAGGTTCCTTAACCTTTTGTTGTGAAAGTATAAAGTGGTATGTTTCACGGAGGGTTCTTGTTTGACCTCCTCCTCTCCCACATACCATTTTAAAATTATAATATTTATTATCCGATTGATACCATTAAAGTTCTCACTCCACTCTAATATATTTTTCTTCCCGCCCTCCATTACCCCACTTAACAAATGAATACGTTTATCCGTCTTGAGAACCTTCTGACCAGTGATTCTCTCAACCTCTTGAATCTGATATTTTTCACATTCGTTATGTTTTCCATTTATATACCAAGGTTGATTACACCTCCACTCTTTAGTCTGGTTGATACTTGGTTCTATCATCTATCTATAATTCCAGTAATCTCTGTACGTCTGTACGTTTGTACGTCTGTTTGTCTGTGACCGCTGTTTCTCGACAACCACGGGTCCGATATACTTTAAACTTGCCAGGTATATTGCTGGGGACCCGAGGATGTGCCTTTTCAAGGTTTCATATTAATCGGACAAGTACTTACCGAGCTATGGCGATTTCTTTACCAAACACTGCAAGCCGTTCGCTTTGGACCAAACCATTGCATGTAAATAGAGGGGGGGGGTTCTGTGGTCGTTGCGAATGGACCAAACCATTCATGTAAATAGAGGGGGGGGGGGTTCTGTGGTCGTTACTGCCACGTGGTTTCAAAGTTTTTTTTTGTTGTTGTTGTTTGCACGCATGTTTTTTTGCACCCACGTACGGGCACGCCCAAGGATGTTTACACAACACACACACACCCCTACACAAATTTTTTTTTTTTTTTTTTTTTGGCAAGGAACGGGCACCCACGTACGGGCACGTCCTAGCTTATATATAGTACGGGCATGCCCTAGTTTATATAATTGTAAAAAAGGCGGCGGTAGCCCGTTAAAATCCCTAACCCCCCTTTTTAACTTATCACTTATATATATATCTTATCACTTATATATATCTTATCACTTATATATCTTATCACTTATATATCTTATCACTTATATCATATCACTTATATATCTTATCACTTATATATCTTATCACTTATATACTTATATAACCATAAGGGAGACTATCAATTCCATTTTCTAAAATAAACCTCTTATCATCAAAAGCCCCCAATGCTTTCTTATTCACCTCTTATGAATATAATTTATGTTTATAACTTCTTATTCCATTAATCTTTCTAAACTCTTCTTTCTTTGTTGTTAAACAGTTATAATAATCCTTAAAGTTTATTGTTTCTTTAATGACATTTTTCTTTACACCTTTTAACTTCTTATCAGTCTTTTCAACGTTATTCACAATGTATTTATAAGCATAAGCCTTCGACCTCAATCCCACAAATTCACTCATAACATTTCCTCCCAATTCATCCTTGAACTTTCCAATCACCTTATTATTTTTAGAAGAGAACAACTCACTCTCTGGACTGTAATTACTTGTATCATAGATATTAATGTCCTTTTTCATGTCTGAATAAACATCATCAGTATTAATTTTCAAAATAAAACTATCAGTATCCATATACAACAATGACACATTATCCTTATACTTTGATTTTAGATTAATATAAAAGTAATCATACATTAATGACTTTGACAAGTCAAGAATTGATGTTCCAATGTAAATAGGTTTGTCCATTTCAATACTCTCTTTAACCAAATGGATCGCACAAAAGTTCTCAGTAAAGACCTCAGCTCTAGTAAAACTTGGTCTATTAATTAATTTTGATGCTTGTTCCCAAGATGTTGCTAGTCTGATATTTTGTCTTTTCCTCACATTCTCCATGGTCTTACCAAAGACCGCATTATTCATCAATTTATAAAAGTCTTTCTCAAAATCTGTTTTTGACTCTGTTCTTCTTTGTGTATTAAAATCAATGTACCCCTTTAACTAATGACTTTGATTGAACTTTAGAACCCTGTGGATCTTCTCTACTCTTAGACCTTTTGATAAATATTGTCGCAAATTTCTTTGGTGTACGTAATTTTTCTTGTTATATAATGTAGTAAGTAATTTTTCTGTTGATTCACCTATATCAAACGATCGTTGATAATCACTCAACCATTCTTTCTTTGGACTTTCTTTCTCACAAGCAAATGGAAGATCTTTATGTTTGATATGAAGTTCTTCAGGATATTTTTAATCGACCTCAAAATAATAACCAACCTTTGAATCATCCAATTCTTTTTGTGTAGAGATACATACATCTTGTAAAACCTTTGTGTAGTCTTTTTCCTTTACCCATCTTAGTTTCCCATAAGGAAGAGCTTGAGACATTGCCCAGCCATACAAGTTGTTTGCGTCATAGTACATCAAGTAAGAACTCTCTTTCGTTGAATCATAATTTGGAAGATATTTGTTATTTGCTTTTGCGTATCTGCTCGAGCATACTTGTGAAATTCCACCTCTTTTTGCCTTTTCAATCATCAAAAGCATATCGACATCGGTTATCAAATCCAAATCTTGTTTTGTCATTTTCAACATCGCGCTCCAAGCCAATCCAGGTGCTGTGTAGTAGTGAGCAGGATCCAATCCATATCCAGTGCGACAAACAGATCTAAAGGCTTCAAATACATCGGCCAATAAAAGCACATCAGTTTTGAGATACAAATCGTGATACTCGCCAAGATTCTTGATGTTATATTTTTCCCAAACATTTTGTGCGTGTACATAATCTTTATCAGATATATGACTGTTGTTTAATTTGTTATCGAAATTTTCTTTTAAAGGAAGTTGTGTTTCATTGAATCTCTCAAATGAGTCCATATAGTCATAGGGGTAAATTCCCTTTTGTGTTAGAAAATCTTTATCTGAAAAATACTCTGAAAGACATGGAAACTCTTTTAGATTTTGAACCAAGTTAGCCAATGGACTTGCCATGAATTTAAATGTATCAAGAAATCTGATATGAGTAATAGGAGATGTGTGAATTGTTTTTGTGAATGAAATGTATTTCTGATCCGTGTTAGGAATTGCTGAAATGTGTCCAGATGTCTTTGAAAGTTCATTAATAAATAGATGCGTATCATAATGAGCGTTGTTATGAAGAAAGACAGGAATGAAAGAGGGGAGTTGATAATTAATATTACAACTTTGATGAGCTGGACCTCTATATTTACCAGTGAGATGACAATGATCTCTAACCTTTAGACCTTCACCAATCTTTTCCTCACAAATATGACAAACATTGTTTTTTCTAAATTCCCTTTCTGTTCACTCGTCAAGGACATTGGTTTATTAGTTTCTCTCATTATCTTGGTTAATCGGACACAGTCTTTTTCTAGTCGTTTCACAAACTCCTCTGGGGTATTTGAGCCTCTATACTCCTCTAACTTGTTATATTTATCACCAACGGATGATTTGATATAATAACAAAAACCGCAAGGAGTATGTTTTTGATATTTATTTGTGTATGATTCTTTTGGATCTGGAGAAGCAGTATCTATTTTTTCTAGAATACTTTCAAAATCAGCATATATAACAAATGGATGTTTGATCTTTTTCTTTTCATCTTTGAATGTGATATTTGAGCCTTCTTTAGGCATATTGATTACCGTTGATTTATGATCACCACAATAATTTGAATGTTTATCTAATCTTTCTTGTGAATTGAAGAAGTTAAGACAACGCAAACAAATATATATTTTATTTGTTCTTTTACATACTTGTGGTTTTATTAATTTAGCAATATCTTTAATGTATGTATAATGTGAATTTTCCTCTGAATTAAAATATAGAAGATTAATATGAGTTTGTTTACAATTGTCAGAAAGCTTTAAAACCTGAATGCTGTTTGTTTCTGTTAGACCATAAACATTAACTGATAAATTATTTATCTTTTCAAATTTAGGAATATCATTTAAAGCCATAGGAAACTTTAGATCTTTCGTATTTAATGTATTCTCATATTTTTTATAATGAGATACTCTTTCATCATGAAAATGTGGAGGATGTAAGTGTGCTAGAATAGACCAGAGAAAACATTTATTGTCTTTATTTTTGATATTGATAACTGCTTTTCTATTTTTGATAACACTGGGTAAATCAATGTAGGAAGAAGCTTTTAGAGGTCTGATTTAAGAATATGAATGTCTATGTAAATAATTTTTCCTATATTGAATCCACTTCCTACGATTGAATTATCCACATCTTACTCTTGTTTAATAAGTTCATCATAGACTCCTGATGTTTTAAAATCTTGATATGAAGATATAAAGTGTGGCTCAGTTCTCATGTATGGTGTATCTATAACTCCTTCGTCCTTTGTCATTTCTAATTTTACTCCCATATAAAATTTAAGTGGTTTCATTTCTTTTAGTGTTTTTTCAATCAACGTTTGAACAGCAGGTTTAACTATTTCTACAGCATCAACTATAGACTCTGGTTCAGGAGGTTTGAAGTTAAAGACTCTTATTTTAATATGTCCTTTGAATGCGCCATCAGAGTTTTTAGTTGTGATAAAATTTGATAAATGTAGAATTGTTTTAAGATGTATTTCGAAGCCTTTCTTGAGGATATTTTTATTACATGCAGAACAGTGTTTTGTTTCCTTCTGAATAGGAGATAGTAGGTGAAGTAGATTAAATGTGTGTTTGTTAGTTTTAAGGTGTCTTTTGTATTGTTTATATTCTTGTTCACAAACGTCGCAATACGTTGCTTTAATCATATTTATTTATATAGTAAAATTATACTTAAAACAAAGTGCCTTTTTTAGAGGCTTTTTAAAAGATGAAACTGTGCTTAAAGTAAAACACCTTTGAGCTTTTCAACTCGTTTTATGTATATAACTTTACTTAAAGTAAAACACCTTTGAGCTTTTCAACTCGTTTTATGTATATAACTTTACTTAAAGTAAAGCGTCTATGTATTAGCCAGAAAGTTTAGATACTCTAGTTCATCAATTTCAATTTCACTATCTGAGTCATCAATAAAGCTACTCTCATAACTATCATTTGAACACAAACTATTAGTATCATAACTATCTTCAGATCCTAGACTCTCAGTATAATAACTCTCAGAGTATTGACTGTTAATATCACTCATTTACATACCATTAAACTTCCATCAATATCTATATATTTTCTTTCATTAGAACTAATAACCACAATATTTTTTACATTAAATGTTATTTTCAAATAATCTCTAATAATCAGAGTACGGAATGATAGTTCACCACTAATATTCATATTATTAATTTCACCCACATCTTTAGGTCTATTAAAGAATATACAAATGTTTCCTCTAGAATCGTTGATGGTCTTATCATTAATTTTCAAAGCTTCTTTATCAATGACCTGTTCAAGCTTTGAGTAAATTGTTAGTAGTAGTGGAGAAACTTTTGTCAAATTTACTTTAATAGAGTTATTAATAAACATAGCTTGTCCCGTAAATTTAATAAAAGGACACATGTTATTCTCCATTATGGGTTTAATCCAAAAATTTCCATATTTATCTTTGTTCAATTTAACATCTTTGACATATTTTTCTATATCTTCCACCAAAGTAGAGATTGATTGAAATTTGTCTTTTGTGTTTTACTTTAAGCACAGTTTCATCTTTAAAAAAGCCTCTGAAAAAGGCACTTTGTTTTAAGTATAATTTTACTTTATAAATATGATAAATTCTGAAGGATATTTAGAATTTCCAGACCCTCCATATGATAAATTAGAAATCTGCCACCGTTGTGGTAGAATAGGGCTTAATAATGAGGGTTCATATAAACAATGTATTTTCTGTGATTTAATTTTAATTAATGATAATAAAAAATATAGAAAAATATATAACTCTTTTAAATTAGAACCAAAAATGAATTACTTTACAAGATTAATAAGAGACATGAATGTTAAGTATTATGGTGATAATACACCATTTCTTACAAGGGAAGAGACTATTTGTATTGAGGAAACTAGGACGTGCCCGTACGTGGGTGCCCGTTCCTTGCCAAAAAAAAAAAAAAAAATGTCTGGGCGTGCCCATGGGCCCATGGGCGTGCCCGTAAGTGCGTGATGTGACCGTACAATGAATGTATCGTCCCGACGCCGCAGCTCGGATGGCGCTGCAGTTAATCGGGCCTGTATCGGCAGAGTTATTATAAACGTGTACTACAATCGATCGTACCTTACAACAATCAACACAGATTGCAACGTCAAATAAATGAATACGCTCTCAAATGTGCCGTCCGAGGCAGCGTCTGCTCGCCACGTTCAGCATCAGTACGTTGTCACTATGACTATCCGTAAGTCCGGAAGTGACGTCCTCATTTGACTGTCCGGAAGGTCGCATATCGCAGTTACGATGAATCGCAAATTAGTTTTAATTAGTTTTAAAACATAGTTTAACGCCAACATAGCGCCAACATAGTTTGCCAACGTGAAATAAATGAATACGCTCTCAAATGTGCCGTCCGAGGCAGAGTCTGTTCGGCACGTTCGGCACACGTGATAGCTCGCTGCTCTCTGATTGGTTGAATCGTTTTTTGGACATAGCTCGGTAACTACTTCTCCGATTAATATGAAACCTTGAAAAGGCACATCCTCGGGTCCCCAGCAATATACCTGGCAAGTTTAAAGTATATCGGACCCGTGGTTGTCGAGAAACAGCGGTCACAGACAAACACACAGACAAACACACAGACAAACACACAGACAAACACACACACACACACAGAGATTACTGGAATTATAGATAGATGTATAAGGGTTTAATGATATTTATTATTGAAAATAATTTTAATGGAAATGTTAATACAAGATACTATATAAACAAAATAATGGATTATTTTGAAATTAAACCTGAACTCAGGATAAAATATAGAGTTTCTCAAAAAACTCAAAAAAAGTTAGATGACTTGTTTTCCAAATATATAAATGAATGATTTTTTTACCCGTTTGGGAAAATGAGATAAAATTTAATAACCATAAAAATCTTCCAAATTCATTGAGATGTCTAATAGTCGGTTCAAGCGGATGTGGAAAAACCTGTTTACTTTTAAAGATGCTCCTTAGTCCTAATTTTTTTAGATTATGATAATTTAATAATTTTTACAAAGTCATGTTTTCAACCCGAGTATCAACTACTCTCACAGGGTTTTAATGCGGGTCTTAAAAAGGAAGACATTATCGGTTTATTTAAACTTCAAAACAAACTAAATGATTATAATATTGATGATATAATACAATTATTTTGTGATACACAGAAATCAAAATCAAAACCAAAACCCATAACTTGTATTCTCAGTGATAATACGGATGATATACCTTCACCTCAAGATTTAGATAAATCAAAAAAGAACCTCGTTATCTTTGATGATTGTGTTAATGAGAGAAACCAAACAGTAATGGATAGCTACTATACAAGAGGGAGACATTCTTCTTGTAATTGTATTTATCTTAGTCAGTCATATTTTCAACTCCCTCGGCGCTCAATAGGAAACAATGATCATACTTTTATTTTATTTAAGTTAAATTCAATAGATACAAATAATTTTTGGAGAGATAATTGTTCTACATTATGTAGTAAGAAGGAATTTGAAAATAATATGAAACACACGATTGGAAAATATAAATATATTGTTGTGAAACAAGATGAGATACTAAATGATATTTTTCAATAAATAAATACAGAAAATGAATACCGAAGAAAGAGTAAGAAAGTTTAAAGAACATCAAGAGTTGGTTTCAAAAGTTGTAAAGCAACAGGAAGACATAAAGAAGAAAAGGAGACAGAAACTAACTGGTGAAGAAGCCTTTGAAAGAAAACAAGAGAAATTTTTTTAACCACTTTTAAAAACTGAACAAACGATTTCACCTACAGTTCCCACGGTAGAATTTACTCCGAAAAAATTTCAAATGCTCAAAGATTTTAGTCAAATGAAAGAGCAAGAACTTGGAGAATTAGAATATGATGATGAAGGATTATTTCGGCATCTTGAGAAGGTAAATAAACTTTCCAATTATATTGTAGAAGCTCTTCAAAACAATGAATATTTGAAGGGTTCAAAAACCAGAGCAGGTCTCATTCCAACAGAAGAACCAGCACAGTTCCATCTTGTGAAAGAAAAGTTATTGATATTTCATGATAAATTGGTGTTCTTAAGTTCTGACCAACCAAATGTTGAATTAACCCCAAGATTAATGTTTCTTCTAACAAAAGATGGACATGCTAATTCACCTTATTTTGATGAACCACTTGATATGGAAAGAGAGGAAGATAGAGAGTATATTGAGTTGCTAAACACACTTGATTATGGAGTTTCTGTTGCTGGTAAAAGTAAGAAGAATGAGAAGGAGAAACATATTATTGATGCTTTAAGTAAGCTTGGTTTGGGTGTTAGTTTTCTTCCAAATGACCCATCACAATTAGTTAATAGGTTATTATTGTTGTTAGGTAGTAAGAAGGCTGGAAACAACAATTTTTTAAATGAAGCATCCACCATTTTAGATCAGTTGATGAATATGAAAATAATTAATAAATGTCAATACAAAGATATTTTATTAGATATTAAATAAGATGAGAAGCACAATTCTTCGTTTTAATTTCACAACGAGTGATTACACAGCTTCATTCCCTTACCCACTACAACTTGACCCCACAAAAGAATATGAGGCTTCTTTGTTGTCAATGGAGACTTACAATACCCTTTTTAATATCACAGAGAAAAACAACAAGTTTAGTTATAATCCAGGAAGTGGATATAAAACTATAACCGTTTCACCCGGTGCTTACGAGATTTCTCAAATATCTTCAGTCTCTCGCCTTATGAAAGAAAAAGGTGATGAACCAAAAAATATTGTAATAGATATTCAAAAACACACTTCAAAATCAACTATTAAACTTAAAAATAATTATAAAGTTGATTTCACGATTGAAAATTCGTTCAGAGAGCTATTGGGTTTCTCTTCTAAAAAGATTGAAACTAACGGGACGTCTTACAGTGATAATGTCATTCAAATATCCTCCGGTATAAATTCAGTATTAATTCATTGTGATTTGATTGATGGTGCTTATAACGATGGAATAAGAACAAATACAATATTTTCATTCAGTGCATACTCAACCCCGATTGGTTATAAATTTAATATGGAACCAAAAAATCTTGTCTATTTACCTGTGTCAGGAAAAACCATATACAGAGTAAATTTTAGGATAACCGACCAAGATAATTGTATGATATCCTTTAATGATGAAATTATATCCATCAGAATTCACCGACGTGAAGTTTTTCAATAAATAAATAATGGTTATTGTGAGAAAACACGAGTTGGGAAAATATAAAATAATTACAGGGGATGGGATGTTCCTTTCACCATACTATAAGGGTGAAGGTATGTTTCTTGGTAGAGGATACTATAAACCAAAGAGACAACGGGGTGTGGGACATCAATTTAGAAATAAAGGAGATGGGATAATTGATACTCTAATGGGTATTGGTTCAACCATCCTTAAACATAAAGACCTAATTGGTTCAACTGCTTCAGCCGTGGGCTCAGTTGCGGGTGCTATAAAGAGTATAAAAGATGCTCAAAAGGAGTCTCATAAATTACAAGCAATCAAAGAAATTAAAAAAGGTAAAACTCAACTATCTTCACAAGAACGACAAAAAATCATTAAAATACTTGGGTCAGGGTTTCAACGATTTTAATGCTATATAAATACAAGTATGGAAGCGATTGATAGTATCTATGATTTGGATGATACGATTATCATTTCAAACTCTACTAAAAAGGAAGACTATTTTAAGGTAAATGCTATAACAGGAACAGACTGGAATTCAAATGGAACAAAAAGTTTTGAAATAAATAATCAACAAACTTACTTGAATATAGCTGATAGTTTCTTGCTGTGTAAATTTAAATTCACTAAGGCTGCGAATAATACTAATGCTACACTCATAAATGATTTCTTCTGGAAAATGTTTGATAGTGTCCGCCTGTATATTGGAACACAAGAGGTTGAAGCGGTTGATTATGTCTCTGCTATATCTGAAATGATGAAATTTACACTATATTCGTTTAGTGATAGAATGGGTAAGGGAGCTGTTGAAGGTTTTATTCCTGATATGTCAACGGGAACAAATGCTGACCCTGGTTATAGTCAAAGGAAGTCAATGTATAATGATGATACAAAAGCAGAGAATAGTTTTACCGTAGCAGTACCTCTGAAAGGTATATTTGGATTTTGTGATTATGATAAAGTTTTGTATGGTCTTAAAATTAGATTTCAACTACAAAGGAATGATAATGTAAATAGGTTGCTTTTTGGGGCTGAAAATGCTTTGGCGACAATAATAAATTTGTTATTCATGATTTGTGTTGGTAGTGAATATACTCCTAATCTTAAAACGGAAGAGATGTTAAATAGAAGACTTAACTCAAATAAACCGCTAAATGTATCATACCTTAAAAGAAGATGTCAACACGTTAAACTGGAACACACTACCTACACTTGGAATTTGGGTGTTCTTGAAGGAAAGCCACGATACCTATGGCTCATTTTTAAGAAACCAGATGGAGAGGAGGGTACTGATAAGAATAATGCGCTGAGTGATAATGCTAAGGTGAAACAACTTCGGGTTTCTCTTGATAGAACATTTTATCCGTGAGATAGATTGGAAATTGATTGGGAAAGAAATGCTTATGCGGAAGCCTACAAGTCTTACCAAAAGGTGTGTGAAAGCAACGGTAATAATGAACCTATTTTGGATATGGTTGCGTTTCAAAAACTTTATACAATCTACGCAATTGACCTGAGTTCTCAAAAGGAAACTATAAAGTCTAATAGAGTGGATACTTCTCTATACATTGAAAGAGGAGAGAATGAAGAAGTTGATGCTTATTGTTTGCTTTTGGAGGAAACAGAATTACAGATTAATACAGATAATGGTGTTATGATTAATATCACATAGGTTTTTTCTCATAAATAAATGGTAGGGGTATATGTTAATCAAATCAATCTTGATAAATTAACATCTTGTATTCAAAATCAAAAGCCTTGTATTATTAATGTTAATACATTTCAAAGAAAAGGAGCAGTAAGAATTGATGTTTTACTCACAAGAGAGCAGGTGAAAACACTAAATGATGCTGCATCACTTAAAATTAAAATGACAAAACCTATGTTTAAGAAATATTCAATAGACGAGTCAAGAGGAGGATTTCTCCCGTTTCTAATTCCTTTATTTGCTGGTTTAAGTGCGGCGGGAGCATTGACTGGTGGTATTTCAGCAGCGGTAAAAACTGCTAACGAAAGGAAGGCACAACTAAAAGCTCAAAAAGAATTGGAAAGGCATAACAAGGAGTTGGAGAAACAAATTAGTGGAAGTGGTGTAATTGTAGATTTTGCTCAAAAACTTGAAAGTCTACCTGATAAAGCTAGATTGTTAGTTGGAGATATGCTTTCCTCTATCGCTCAAGTGGGTGTTAAACTAACTAAAAGGGGTAATGGGTTATATCTTTCTCATAAATAAATGGATAAATGGTTTAAACAATTTGGAAAGAATACAACGTCAAATATAGAACTTACTAAATATTGTAAAAAACAAAAAATTGATAATGTGGTTATTTGTATGAGAGATGAATTAAAAAAGTTGTCCAAGAATACAATGAATATTATTTTGAATTTAGACACACAGAATGGTTCTCATTGGGTTTGAATTTATAATAGTCAGGATAAATATTATTTTGATAGTTATGGTATGCCACCGCCTGTTGAAGTAATACAATTCTTACAGAATGGTGTTTATCAAACATTTCAAGTTCAAGAAATTAATTCTAAATGTTGTGGTCAATTATGTTTATATGTATTATTTCAACTCAACAATAATGAAAATTTTTATGATATCATTTTTAATCTAATATAAATGACTTATGTTGGAAAAGATGGTTCTATCTTTGGAAAATCCTCTCAGGATATTGATTTATCAAATTATTATACAAAGGCACAGGCTGAACGACAAAAATATAGTATAAGTAAAAATATTAATATGAAGAATACTTATAAATTAATCAATTATCCAAACCCTACAGATGCGAATGACTTAATTAGATTCAGTGATTTATCACAATATATATTTTTAAATAAAACAGCACGTTTTGTTAAACAAGTAAAATTTACAACCACACACCCGGTTATACTGACCATACACCTTTCCTCATTCAATTTAACTATCTGCTTACAATTGAATTTTATAAAGAAGGACATATAGTTAATATGCGAATCAATAAATGGGGGTATGATATGCCTGATTTAGGGTATAATTGGTATTTTTCAATAAACTTAGAAGACCTACATGATTTGAATCAGTCTCGTAAAGAAGAATATTATCCGCTTGGTGAGGATAAGGATTTATGTGGAAGTACAATTAGTAAACAACAAATACATGATTTTAAGAAAAGAAAAATATATGATAGTATAGCGATGGTTAACATGACAAAGAAGGAAGGTAATGAGATAAGGATAGAAAGCCGAGGAATACAAACCGATTTGGTAGTGGGAAGATGGGGTGGTATTACCTGTTATAATATTAATCTCACATATTTCTGATACATAAATGGCAGGAAAAAGACTACAAGAGAATTATAATTTTTGTATTCAGGGATACCTACAAGAAAAGGGTGCTCGGTATTACATACCTTATGATTTGGAGCATATACATGGAAATTTTGTCATTAAAAACTGGCCTTATACTGATATTGCTAAACCCACAAATAGAGACTTGTTTAAAATATTAAATAAAAATGAACTTCTCAAAGTTATGAAATATAAAACTCTTTTAGAAATCGTCAACAAATCTTATTGGTATCCTATTATGAGAAAAATAATTATAGATACAAGAATATCTCAAAATCCAGATGAGTATATGTATAATATTCTTTTGGGCTCAAGGTCAAGGGTAGCAAGGGATGAGGAAGGAGTTGAAGAAGAGAAGGAGGAAGGAGTTGAAGAAGAGAAGGAGGAAAGAGAGAAGGAGGAGAAGGAGGAAAGGGAGAAGGAGGAGAGGGAGAAAAAGGAGAAGGAGGAGAAGGATGAAAGGGAGAAAAAGGAGGAGGAGAGGGAGGAAAGGGAGAAAAAGGAGGAGGAGGAGAGGGAGGAAAGAGAGAGGGGGGAAAAATATAAAAATATGACCATTCCTGAGATTAATGAAAGATTGAAGTTATTACGGCAAATAAATCAATCTCAACGCACCGAAGAGGAAAATAAAGAACTAATGACTTATGAAGATATTGGTTTTTAAATTTGCTATAATAAATTCAGAGAGCAGATATACAACATATAGTTGATGATGTTGGTGTTATTGACTTTAGTTAATTTTATTTGTAAATAAATGGAGGAGAGAGTGAAGGCATTCCTAAGGATTCTTTATGTTTTAAAAATCAAGATAGAAATGTATATGTTGAAAACCCAAAAGGCTTTGGCACTATGTAGGACTTTTTCTCATAAATAAATATGAGTTATTGCTCAAATGTAAAAAGAAAACTAAATCTAAAAATATCTCCTTTGTTAAAGCTAAAAATAATAGAGTTTACCAAAAAGGAATATGTCAAGTGTGTGGCTCTAAAAAGTGCCAATTCATCTCTCCTAAAAGTGGAGGAGACATACAAAAGTTTTTGTCAGGAAGTAAATTTACAACAACTGGAATTCCAGGGGAACTACATCTACCTGGATATTCTTTCTGTGGTCCTGGAACAAACCTGGATAAAAGATTAGATGAGGCTGACAATCCTAAACCTTGGTCTAAACCTACAAATAGGGTTGACGAAGTGTGTATGAAGCATGATATTGCTTATGGGAAAACCACTACGTTGACTGAAAAACATAAAGCCAACAGAGAAATGTTGTATAATTTGTCTTTGATACAAAATCCAACATTGAGAGAGAAGGTTGATAGGTTTATTGTGAGAAATTTGATAAATGCTAAATTGAAACTTGGCCTTGGTTATTCACCCTCAAAAAACTATTAGGCTCTAATGATGTCATCAAGACTGAGGAGCTTTTGGCTGATGAATTACATAAACCTATAATCACAAAGTTTAAAAGAAGGAAAGTTTATTCTAAATACACCGACCACATATGGTCCGCTGATTTAATCGAACTAAAAAATGATAAGGGATACAAGTATGCTTTAACCATAATTGATTTGAGGAGTAGATTTGCTTGGGTTGTTCCTTTGAAAAACAAGAGAGGTTATACTCTGATGTTAGCCTTCCAACAGATATTTAATAAAAGTAAAACAAAACCAAAGAAACTGTGGACCGATGAGGGAACAGAGTTCTATAACAAAATATTTATGAAATTTCTTAAGGGGGAGGGTATTAAATTATACAGCACCTTTAATGAAGGAAAAGCAGTTGTTATTGAGCGTTTTAATCGTACTTTAAAAGAGAAATTATATAAAAATTTCACACAACTCGATTCTCAACAATGGGTGTATTTTATTCAGGATATTGTAGATAATTACAATAATACAGTTCATTCATCAACAAAATCAAAACCATCAGAAACATTTACAAAATTAGAATATGAAAAGGAGATTAATTTGAGAAAGCCCAAGTTCAAAGTTGGTGATATTGTAAGAATATACAGATGGAAAAGTCATTTTGAGAAAGGTTATACAAAGAGATGGACTAATGAATTATTCAAAATCGTTGATGTAATGGATACTATGCCTTGGACTTACAAATTATATGATATGAATTGGGAAGAAATCTTGGGTTCATTTTACTCACAAGAATTACAAAAAATAAAACTGATAATTCATTAAACAACAACCATCCATACTTTCATCCACCCAGATTAGCTAATTTAATTAGTAGTAATAAAAAAAATTAAATAAATAAATAAAAATCATAAGCCACACCCACACAGACCCCACCCACACAGACCCCGCCCACACAGACCCCGCCCACACAGACCCCGCCCACACAGACCACACCCACACAGACCCCGCCCACACAGACCACACCCACACAGACCACACCCACACAGACCCCGCCCACACAGACCACACCCACACAGACCACACCCACACAGACCACACCCACACAGACCACACCCACACAGACCACACCCATCATCCCCCACCCTTGATCCCCCTTCATCCCACCCCCACCTTCCCCACACACACAAGGGGAGGGGAGGGGTGGGATGAGGGGGGATCAAGGGTGGGGGCGCACCTTCCCATCTTTTTTCCTTTATTCTCTTTTTGTAATTAAGAATTAAATAATTCTGGACAAAGCGAATAAAATCAAAATTATTAAATAACATTAAAAACATAAAAATTATAATAAAACATTTTTCACGAGGTATAAATTCAGTTTCTTCCATAAATTCAGTTTCTTCCAAGGTATCATGTGGTATAAATACAGTAATAAAATCAAAATTATTAAATAACATTAAAAACATAAAAATTATAATAAAACATTTTTCACGAGGTATAAATTCAGTTTCTTCCATAAATTCAGTTTCTTCTAAGGCAGTCCAACAGAATGTTGTCTCCCATGTTGGCTTCACCAATTCCTTTTGTGTCTGCAAGGCACAAAAGGGATTTTAAATTAAATTCACCAAACACAGTATTTACCTGCCGTGCCATCCCAAAACCACACGAGGGCAGTCTAGGACCATAAATGAGAAACTCCATTTTTCCAAATTTTTCAACTCACATGAGCAGGAAATGAGTTGAATTCAGTTTCTTCCAAGGCAATCTAACATAATGTTGTCTCCCATGTTGGCTTCACCAATTTCTTTTGTGTCTGCAAGGCACAAAAGGGATTTTAAATTAAATTCACCAAACACAGTATTTGCCTGCCATGCCATCCCAAAACCACATGAGGGCAGTCTAGGACCATAAATGAGAAACTCCATTTTTCCAAATTTTTCAACTCACATGAGCAGGAAATGAGTTGACACTCCTCCGGTCGTCGAAGTTGTGAAATCCCTGGGTTTCATCAAACTTCATGTTGCTTGGTTGGTTTTTCATGCTGGAATAAAACAAACAGTTAGTTAAAGGAAATAACACACAGCTCACTTTGCCACACAGCACCTTTAACACACAGTTATTCAACCACCAACTTTGATAAAAAGGAGAAAATTAATGGATTGAAGTTTGTGAATAATTAATTATATCTCTTACCTCTCGCATAGAATTTCAAACAAGGTGTTTAATTCGTTGTCAGTCATTGGTTCTGTTGTTGAGACAACCTTGGAGAATATTAACGGGTGAGAGAGGCTTTCTAAACACTCAACCATCTCATTATGAAGACCCCTCTGAACTTCAGTGAATTCTGTAAGCGTTTCATTCAAATCCTCCCTTTGTTGGTGAAAATCATTGACTACATTTTCAACATCAATCACCAGCTTTGATAAAGATAAACTGTAAAAAGAGAAAAAACAATAATTATTGAGAGGCTGTTAATGATGTTCCATATAAGACAATGAATAATTAATCGTGAGAACAAAAAAACTTACCTGTCTTCTGATAAAGCTTCATCCTCCATCCTCCAGAGAAACATAACGTGTGTTTAAAAAAGCAAGGTGTGGTTAGAGCCTTTATAGGCAAGGCTGAGTCATTGGCAAGGCTGAGTCATGGCTGAGTCATCCTGTGCCACGTTGGCAACTGGCTCAACAAAAGATGATGCAATGTTTCGCCATAAATGATAGAACCAAGTATCAACCAGACTAAAGAGTGGAGGTGTAATCAACCTTGGTATATAAATGGAAAACATAACGAATGTGAAAAATATCAGATTCAAGAGGTTGAGGGAATCACTGGTCAGAAGGTTCTCAAGACGGATAAACGTATTCATTTGTTAAGTGGGGTAATGGAGGGCGGGAAGAAAAATATATTAGAGTGGAGTGAGAACTTTAATGGTTATCAATCGGATAATAAATATTATAATTTTAAAATGGTATGTGGGAGAGGAGTAGGTCAAACAAGAACCCTCCGTGAAACATACCACTTTATACTTTCACAACAAAAGGTTAAGGAACCTGTATACTTTATAAATATACTTGATGGGGATGAGTTCTATAGGAGAATGGAACTCTTTAAAAAGTTAGAAAGAGATAATATATTTATAGGCTCATTAGTAGAGTGGTCTAAGGAACTACATTAAGGGGGTAGTGGGGGGAATAGGGTAAAAATTACATGTAAGTGAGAAGGATCATAGGTTCATAAGGCTAGAAGGATTATAGGTTCATAAAGGAAGAAAATCATAGGTTCATAAGGTGAGAAGGATTATAGGTTCATAAGGTGAGAAGGATTATAGGTTCATAAGGCGAGAAGGATTATAGGTTCATAAGGTGAGAAGGATTATAGGTTCATAGAGGGAGAAATAGAGGTGTTTACGATTTTTGAAAAAGACAAGGGGGTAAATGACATTAGATAGGGATTTCCCATGTTAACGGAGGTGTCCCAGAAGCAACATTTATCACCTACTAATAGTCTATATGTATTACATCATCTAGTTATGTAGTGCATTGTCTAGATACATATTCCATCATCTAGTTATGTATTACATCATCTAGTTATGCAGGGCATCCTCTAGATACATAGTAGATCATCTAGTTACGTAGTGCATCATCTCGTTACATAGTACATTGTCTAGTTATGTCGTGCATCATCTAGTTACGTAGTACATTGTCTATTTACGTAGTGCATCATCTCGTGACGTAGTACATTGTCTATATACATCGTACATTGTTTAGTTAAGTTGTGCATCATCTATTGAAGTAGTGCATCATCTAGTTACATAGTACATAGTCTAGATACGTATTACATCATCTAGTTATGTAGTATGTCATCTAGATGCAGAGTACATCATCTAGATACGTCTTACATTGTGTAGTTATGTAGTACATCATTTTGTGATGTCGTGCATCATCTAGTTACGTAGTGCATTGTCTTGTTACCTCGTGTGTCGTCTAGATACGTAGTACATCATCTAGTTTTGTAGTACATCGTCTAGATATGTAGTACATCATCTAGTTATGTTGTACACCATCTAGTTACGTAGTACATCATCTATGTTTGTCGTATATCATCTAGTTACGTAGTAGGTCATCTATATATGTAGTACATTGTCTAGTTACCTAGTGCACATGTCTAGATATGCAATACATCGTCTCATTAGCTCGTATGTCGTCTCATTACCTCGAACATCCTCTCGTTATCTCGTACATCGTTTTGCTACATAATACATCGTCTCGTTACCTTGTACATCATCAAGATACACAAGAGGTCGTCTACATATGTAGTGCATTGTCTAGTTAGCTAGTACATCGTCTAGATATGTCGTACATCGTCTCATTACCTAGTACGTCATTTCATTACCTCGTACGTCATCTTGTTACCTAGTACATCGTCTACTTACCTAGTACATATATTTACCTAGTACAGCTTCGACTGCTATTACCCTTTATTACTACTGCTACTACTGGTACAACTCCTATTACTATTACTACTGATACTACTTATTTAGCAGCCCAAATTAGTCCCTCCCTATTGTAGGTTCAGCCGAAGAATGTTTTTTCCTCGAGTTTTTCACGAACCGGGTGGCTAGTCATGCCGTTCGGTTCAAAATGGCAGGTATTTTGTAATTTGTTCAGAGTGCCGGCAAACGCACCGTTGGATCTTCAACGTTCACCGGCAGCCATTGGGGCAGATGGGTCCATCGGTCTTAATGTCCATCAGATGGATGACGTACACATTGATGCCTCGCACTGCCTGCCAAACACCAGGACGGCAGTTTATAGCTGGTCCGGGATTCAAACGTGAATGTGAACCAAACATTTCTTGAAAGCTTATGACATGGTATTTTATATCACTGGTTGCTAATGCAGTAAGTCACTGCTAGAGGTAGTGAGATGCCAAAGTTTGAAATTGGTATTTATGCAAAATCCTTGGAACTAGCCGAAACCAGTGGAACATCCACGGAAGGGAGGATGTGGTGTATGGATAGTGTACTGTCGTGGAAGTGGTTTGGGACTCAAGACCAATGACCGGAAAACAGGTTTACAAAGATCCAGACTTTATTAACTCCTAATTCACTTGTTTCAATATAATAGGTACTACAATACTATAACGAATCTAGTAATTCAAGTCGTTGGTTCCTCTTGTTCGCCGGTGATCTCCTGGCGCTGCTTCTCGTTGGTATTCGTTCGTTCCGTCGGGCAGAGCTTCTGAGGACAAGTGATCTCGAGTCAAGGAGATGTTCCCGCTTTTATGGGCACCGCAGCATTAATCCTTCCTCCGCTAATCCTAATCCGTTCTCCGCAAACGTTACTCGGTCGTCTCACCGGCACCAGCTCGCTCCACTCCTGCTGCGAGTTTCCATTTGCCTCACAATAGGAGGGTGCTCCAGCCTGGGGCTGTGACCAGGTGGACAAGAGATTACCATTCCCAAGAGATACATTCCTGACATTCATTTACGAAATAGTTTCTCTGCTTCGTGTTCCAATTCCAACGATCAACAAGATCTCTACTTCCATATTAGTTTTGATTAATGCTGGAGTACATTTAATACCATGCAGTACAGTATATTAATGCATTACAGTACTTCCACAGTACCATTACGGATGGCATAGGGGATTTGCTTGTCCGAGTAAGAGTTAGGAAGAAAGATGAGAATGAAGAGTGCGTATATGAACAACGTATTTATTGCAATCTACTTAAATGCCAACGCTATGATATACTTTTGAAAAATGAATGGATTCATAATAGGAATCGGCATAGCACCACTCTGGGATTGTCCACTCAGTGGATGGCTTGCTGTCGCCTTTGACTGTCCAATCAGCGGACGGCTTGCTTCGCCTTCGCCCAGCAGACGCCAATACGATGGCGTCGTAAGATGGCGTCGTATCGGCAGTTAATCGGATGCTTTTGGGCCCCAACGTCGGCTAATTCAGATTTTTCGAGTATGCCTGTACGTGATAAACAAAGAGCGCGGTTCGTAGATCGTAAATCCATTAGTGCCATGGGCATCGGGTCACTGGGTGCGGCGTAAAAGGGATAACAAAGTCGAGTCCTTACGCTATTATTATATAGACTAGCCGAAACCCGTGGAACATCCACGGAAGGGAGGATGTGGTGTATGGATAGAGTGTACCATTATGGATGGCATAGGGGATTTGCTTGTCTGAGTAAGAGTTAGGTAGAAAGATGAGAATGAAGAGTGCGTATATAAACAACGATCACCGACACCGGCACAAATGCATGCTCTGGATTGTCCACTCAGTGGACGGCTTGCTTTCGCCTTCGCCTGTCCAATCAGCGGACGGCTTGCTTCGCCTTCGCCCAGCAGACGCCAATACGATGGCGTCGTAAGATGGCGTCGTATCGGTAGTTAGTCGGATGCTTTTGGGCCCCAACGTCGGCTAATTCAGATTTTTCGAGTATGGCTGTACGTGATAAACAAAGAGCGCGGTTCATAGATCGTAAATCCATTAGTGCCGTGGGCATCGGGTCACTGGGTCTGGCGTAAAAGGGATAACAAAGTCGAGTCCTTACGCTATTATTATATAGACTAGCCGAAACCCGTGGAACATCCACGGAAGGGAGGATGTGGTGTATGAATAGAGTGTACCATTATGGATGGCATAGGGGATTTGCTTGTCCGAGTAAGAGTTAGGAAGAAAGATGAGAATGAAGAGTGCGTATATGAACAACGATCGCCGACACCGGCACAAATGCATGCTCTGGATTGTCCACTCAGTGGACGGCTTGCTTCGCCTTCACCTGTCCAATCAGCCCGGCTTGCTTCGCCTTCGCCCAGCAGACGCCAATACGATGGCGTCGTAAGATGGCGTCGTATCGGCAGTTAATCGGATGCTTTTGGGCCCCAACGTCGGCTAATTCAGATTTTTCGAGTATGGCTGTACGTGATTAACAAAGAGTGCGGTTCGTAGATCGTAAATCCATTGCCACTCAGTAGAGCGCATACTCCCGCCGTGGGTCAAGTTGGAATAATACGTTTTGTTTAACATCCCCTCTCCCCAAAACAATAAATGAAAAGGAAAGTAAGCCCTAACTGTCAGATAATTTATTTTGATATATCTCGGAATTAGAGGAGAAAAACATCATTTAATGCATGTGTATGCATTAAATTGGCTTTAAGAATAAGAATAAAAGCTTTAATGCAGTAAAACAGAAAAATGTTTTCCCACAAAATTCCCCCAAAAAATTCCTGGATCCGGAATAATATCCTGAGCTTCACCAAAAACTAATCAATTCTTCCTTATCCCAAGGGCAATCATCCCACCAACTTTCATCCAAATCCGTTCAGAACTTTTCCAGATATCTTGTTCACGAACATACGAACACACAAACATACGAACACACACACACACACACACACACACACACACACACACACGCACACGCACACACGGACGGACACGATCGAATGCATTACTCCCACCGAGCTATCTTGTGCTTATTCCATGAACGATCGACGAATACAAAATGGAACCCATGACCCATGTGACCAGAAATTTCTGGGATTTCTAGTAGGCTATATATAAGGAATCGATAGCCCCCTAATACGAGGCTCCTCCCCTCCCCGCATCCCACGAGGGTCACACACATGATGAAGTTGCTCACCTGTCTCTGCCATGTCAAAGCTGCTGCATCCGAAGTCACTCACATGGACACGCCATGTTGATAGAACAGAACGCGTGGGGCTCGCACGCAACAGCCATTTTGATGTGGTCGTGTGGGGCTCGCATATGCGGAACCGCCATGTTACTGCCTTTGTGTGGGGAGGTGAGAAATGACAATGGGATAAAATGTATTCAAAAAATATTTCACAGGCAGAAGTTTTACCTCAACGCCAATAATAATAAGAGGTCAGGTTCTCACACGGAGGTTTATTCAGGTAACGCTGCTCGGTCCAAGGCCCAGTCCCCGAGAGACCGCGCGCATGCGCGAAAAACCCGGTGCACGGGAGGAGCCAGAACCCGTGGAACATCCACGGAAGGGAGGATGTGGTGTATGGATAGAGTGTACCATTATGGATGGCATCGGGGATTTGCTTGTCCGAGTAAGAGTTAGGAAGAAAGATGAGAATGAAGAGTGCGTATATGAACAACGTATTTATTGCAATCTACTTAAATGACAACGCTACGATATACTTTTGAAAAATGAATGGATTCGTAATAGGAATCGGCATAGCGCCATTCTGGGAGTGTTACGTCTCGCCACCTGCTACACCTCTCTGAGTTACGAGGATTTATGCAACGCACCCCGAGTATCGCAACGTCACTCCATTTAACTTTATTAAAATGACGATAAAGACGTTTCCTTATATATCCTAATTTAAAATGTTCAAGGGAATAAAAAGACCATTTGGTTCACACCAGCCATGTTCACACCACTCGACTGTCCAATCAGCGGACGGATCGCATCGCCTTCGCCCAGCAGACGCCAATACGATGGCGTCGTAAGATGGCGTCGTATCGGCCGTTAATCGTATGCTTTTTGGCCCCAAAGTCGACTAATTCAGATTTTTCGAGTGTGGCTGTACGTGATAAACAAAGAGCGCGGTTCGTAGATCGTAAATGCATTAGTGCCGTGGGCATCGGGTCACTGTGTGCGGCGTAAAAGGGATAACAAAGTCGAGTCCTTACGGTATTATTATATAGATTGACTTTCTCGATGTGTGCCCCTCAGCAATTCAGACAGGCATTGATCCTGACTCCAAAGTTCTGTCCAACTTTTCTGTAGGTCTCAGGTGGTTCTCCCCCCTCCAGAAAATGTTGTTGTGGTTGTTGATGGCACCGTTCAATTGGAAATGGGCTTCATCACTGAACCACATCAGGTTGATCCAGTTTGGGTACCGCTCCATCCTGTCACTGAGCCAATTGCACATATCAAGTCTCCTTCTCATGTCATCTTGACTCAGTTTATGCCTAATAGAAATGATGTATGGGGAAAGCTCAGTTCCTTAGCGAGGATACGCCAGACTGATGTTGGTTTGATCCCCAGCTCCTGGGAGCGCCGGCGGTGGGACTTCTTTGGTCTGTCCACTGCAGAATCCCGCACGGCGTCGATGTTGGTTTGTCTCTTGGTTACTGATGCTGGCCTGCCACTGTTGCCCTTGCTCTGGTTGTGCATTGTACCCTTGTGCTCAAAATGTTTCACAATACCTTAAATGGCACAATTTGTGCGTCCATCATATGTTCTGAGGTCGTATTCCCGGCAGAACCTCCGGCGGGTGTCTACATATGATTTAGTCTCATACCACAGAGCCACCACTTTTGTCTTCTGCTCCACTGCCAATGGCATAGTTGAGCTACGGAGCTAAAAATCCCAGGGAAGAAATACCACGATAACAGCACCAAACGCTGACAAGGAAAACGGTATAGATGAAAAAACAAAGAAATCGCAGGAAGTCAAAGTTGTATCAATATTTTTGAAACACCCTGTACATCAATACATTTTTAATAACCCAGCAGTGCTAAACTGTAGACATATATATATATATATATATATATATATATATATATATATATATATATATATATATATATATATATACATATATACACACATATATATATATATATATTGCTACGGTTTTGAGGTTTGTAAAGTGAGCCTAATAAAGGTTAAAGGTTGTCCCCCATAGATAGTCACACAAGCAACATGTAGCCTCGATGGTAGTATAGTTATTTCTTAGTATGTGTGAGAGTAGGCCCTTTCCAGTGTGGATTCTGCGTTGTGTAAAGACAGGAGAATAGGTCCTACTTCTGCAAACCATTCTACCTCTATAGGCGGAATCCATTTTGCTGCCATTTGCTTGCTCACTAGTCGAGTTAGCACGAGGTAGGCCTTAGAAGGAGGGGGCGGCCTCGAGATCGGCACGGCAGAGGCGATGACTGTAAGCATGAGCCGCCAATCAGGGCTCAGAGGTGGTTGCGTCAGAGGGCGTGGTGAGAAGATTCTAGTGAGTTCCAGAAGGTTCGCGGGGCGGGCCTATATAACCCAATGCACAAAGCCCTCAGAAGGACTGGCAGGGACTTGCAGAGAGGGAGAGGACTGGCAGAGGACTTGCAGAGGAGAGAGAGGACGTGCAGAGAGAGGACTTGATGAGAGAACTCGCGTTGTACTGCTTGATGAACTTGACTATCGAATAAGAACGCGTGCGCTAACCAACACCAAGGCGTTGAGGAAGAAGAGTTGGTCGCTAGAGATACCGGGCGCAGCCAGGCACGTTTATAATGAACTTGCGCGTTTCAGCCAAGCGAGTGAACGAGGTTGAGTAATCGCCCCTTTGCCGTAAAAGCCCTCCCTACCGTTCGCCCCGATATATCGCCTTTGCTCGAGAAACGTGCTACGTGGCCCTGCCTTCGCCGATCAACATCTTCGCGGACGTGCCGGAGACCGTGGAGAGCTGGACGAGGACCATCCTTGGACACACTGGGGAACACCTGCCCATCTGCAATACCCCATGTGAGTGTGAGATGGGCCCGTTCTCTCTGGGATAGTTAAGACTGTATAAGGATTTCTCTGTGTCTTTTTCATCCTTGAGCTGTATATACGTGTAATAATAATTAAACCAATCTGTTCTTTCTTCTTGATTCGATCGTCTTTGTGGTTTCATCATTGACTAAGCGTGGCACGAATAAGATCGCTTAAATCGGGGTCCATTAATTATAACTGTGCGGATCACGTGAATGCAAACCGCTCGGCGTGTTCCAACCACACGTGGTTCATGCGAGGCTTGTTTCCTCGCTTCCAGGGCAGCGCGAGTACTTAGGTACGAGCGAGAATTTGGTCCCGAAACCCTATTTGGCGCTGTCCGGAAGGGACGTTGCAAGCCCCGGTTCCGCCAGGTCCAGTAAAGACAAGGGGATTAATCCCCCCTTGATAAGGGGAAGAAGGCCGGCGAGAGAACCATAACAATTGGTATCAGGAGTTTGGGATAGGACCCGAAGTGCGCTTAACGCACTACAAATTACGAGCGACCAAAATTTAGTTTTTAAAATCCAAAATTAAATTTGTGCCATGGAAAGCCAAAGCGATCGAATGCCGGTGGGGATAGAAGAGGAGGTAGATAATGAAAAATGAATGACCCAGGACCGAGAGGGACAGTTGGTAGTAGTGTAAGCAGAAAAGGGTGCGGCAGCTGGTGAAGAAAATGGCGGCACCTCGCACGTGGTGGCGAGAGCCGAGCCCGCAGCACCAATGGATATGGACCTTTTTATGGCACAAATGATGACATTTTTGATCAAGTGGGATGAAGAGAACAAAATGTATGCCCAGGGAAACAAATCCACCAGGGAAATTAACAAATGGGTGCTCAAATGACTAATCAAATAGAGGAAATGAGGGGCGAAATAAAAAAGTCCAGGTGTGAAGTGGAAAAAATGATGGCAGAGTCAAAGAAGGACATAAAAGAAATAGGGGAGGACATTGGGCGCAAGCCGAGCGAGAAGGTCGCATTGGTACGCGACGAGGTAACACGATGCGAGGAACGCGGGGAGAGCGGGGTAGGGCAGAGCGCGGCTAAATTGACCGAGGGGATAGAGATCGCGACACGGGGTGTAGGAAAACCGGTGATAGTCAAATTGGATAAAGAAATGTCGGGAGCGCCGGGGAAGGTCGAATTGGAAGACGAAATTTTATGGGCGCCGACGGTCGAGGTAGAAAATGAAATGATTATAATTGAAATTGGGGCCGAAGAGACGGCAGGGATAGAATCGGAAAATGTATCACGGGAGGTCGAAATGGAATTTGCACAAAGTCTGCATTTGCACCATGATGTCGGGCTTGCTAACCCCAATGAAGGTTTGCAGATGTGGTTGCCGGAGAAGAAGGTCCCTAAGGTGAGCAGGAATATGTATGGCAGGAAAAGGTTTTTGGCGCGCTTGGGATCGAGGCGTAGCCCGGGCGCTCGTGGAAGGTCCTTTGTGCGGTGTATGCGAGCGAATGGCGCGCGTGTGAGAGAGAAGTGTGCGCCGGAGCGTGAATGTGAGTGGGACGAGTGCTTCAGAGAAGAGTGTGAAACAGAGTGTGCGATGGCCGAGGAGAGTGAGGGAGTATGCACACCGGAGCGTGTTGTAGAGAGTGTGCAGGAGTGCACATCAGAGCATGCGATTGGGTGTGTACCGGGAGAGTGCACACCCGTGGACGTTACGGAGTACGTAACGGAGGGGTGTACGCGAGGGTGTGCGATGGCCAAGTGTGTAACTGAGTGTGTGGAAGGTATGAGTGCACCTAGGTGTGCAGGTGCGAGTACGGTGTGCGAGAGAGAATGCACACCGGATCGTGTGCAGAGAGAGCGTGCGGTAACCAAATGTATGGAGTGTATGGGAGGCGCTGGAGCACCGCGTTTTGCGAGTGTGGAATGGGTCTCGTGTGGTGAGAACGCGGCCCGAGCATCGACGCAGACCGGGGTAGCGTTTAGCGCGACGTATAGCCGACGCGAGCCCTCGGTGCGTGGTGTGCTTTGTGTGCTGCGGGGATCGGCGGAGATCGTTGCCGCGGTGTTCTCACAAGGACCACCGAGCATGGACGTTACGGAGCGCCGTGCATGATCCGTGCCAGGCCCCGACCTGTATGGTCGGCGCTGCGCCTTGGCGGGAAAGGCGATCGGCACGGTTCGAGGGGGTGGGGGGGTAGGAGAGGTTGGGGTTTCGCTCCCTGGCGGCTGCGATGCTCCGACCGTGGGCAGTTGGGCCATCGTGCATGGGACCGCAAGGCTCCGCGCAGAGATGGAGCCTTGAACCTTGGCCCAAGCAAGCCTCCTCCCCTGAATCGAAAATGCCGGACGGACCCAACCAACAGGCGACCAACCACCCGCATGCATCGCTCGGCTTTTCGAAGCCGAGCTGTGAAAATGTATTTCCGCACCGAGAGGCTCGAGTACAATGGACAGATAGCAATGGTGTTGGCGAATGGTACCCGGCATGGGGGAGTGGTGGTTTCGCCATTCCTCACATTCAGGGCTCATGAGCACTAGATTATGGGGTGGCAGTGTAAACTAGCCGAGGGTGGGCTAGGTTAATTGATAGGGATTTAGAAAAATGACAGTAGATGACAAGATTTAAGTAGGGACATTTGTACAGGTAGAGGGGACGTAGTTAGATTAGGTGGATGATAATGACGAGGGTGTGCTTAGTGTAAGGGAAGACGGGGAAGCACGAGCTTTAGGGGAAGTAGTCAGTTAGATGATGCTGTGTGTGTGAGGATCTGTGTGTATTGAGCTTGAGCAAATGAGGAATTGGATGAGAATAACCAGAAGTGGTGTATTGAGGACAAATGGAGTTGTGTTGAAGTGAATTGACTTGCATGGTGTGCAAGTGGAAAAAGGAATGTGAGCACAAGAGGTGTGCCGGGAATAATTGGTGTGGAATAAATGGTGTGGAATAAATGGTGTGGAATGAGTGGTGTGGAATGCTTGGTGTGAAGTAAAAGGTGTGGAATGCATGGTGCGAAGGAGTGAATGGGGGGAGATGGACCCATTCACGAATACCTGGGGTGGGTAGTTTAAAGTCAGGTAGACGGCTTAGGTAAATTGTTGGATATCGACACCTGTGGTGCAGGAAGTAGCAAGAAGTGCCTGGTTGGGTGCATGAGTCTATGGAATGGCTGGGCGTGTGGGCTTTGTTGGTGCGCATGGTTATTGAAGCACTCCGCCACTGGTAGTTTGTTGGCCATGTGAGGCCGCAGGTAGTCTCTGGGAGCCAGTTAGAGTTATGAGTAGTGTTCAGTGGGGCCCGAGGATCCTAGGAAAGGACCCGGGTAGCCCAATGCCTAGGAGGGCATCAGGGGGTGAGAGAGCCAGGAGGGGCCTTCCCCAATTTAGGTAGTCGCAAGGAGCAAGGTAAGCTCGGGTGGCGACTTCAGTGGTGGACGTGCGCAGGTAATTGGACCTGCTAGTGGAGCCACATGACCCAGCCCCGAAATGGTGCAAAGGCACAGTGTGAAAAATTAGGGAGTGAGACCCAAATTTGGAAGGCACCAGGTGGTCAATGGAAATCAGGTTTTTAGAACCGCATCGTTTAAAGATGCCGATTGGCAGGACATGACCCCGGGTAGTGTAAAGGAGTTAATGTAACTAGAGTAGTTAGGAAGAGGAATCCCCTTCGCGCCATCCACATTCATTCACCAAGAAGAACAAAGCTCCGCACCAGCACCAAGTAAACTGTTTGAGAGTGTAAGACGCATCATGACGTGAAAGTGACATTGTGTGTTATTCCATCTCTTCCTTCTTGGGTGGGATTGGAAGACGAATTTGGCTTAGAGGGGGATCTGGGAGACAGGAGGGGGGGGGGGGTACGGACTGTTAGGGACGAGCTTGCTCTGCTCGCTCTCCCGTGCCCCTCATGCTGCATTGCCTTGTTTTGATGTGTACCTTTGCGCCCTTTCTGCTTTGCTGACTGTGCTTTGTCTCTCCTCCCCACCCATGGACCCACTTTGGAGGAGGAGTTGTGCAGCAACATCGAACTGTGCGGATGCACCTTGCTACACCTGTGCAGCTGCACCTTCCTACGGTGTGCGGCGCCCCGGCTGTGCTTTGCTACACCTGTGCAGCTGAACCTCGCGGCACTTTGCTGCCATATTCTTTATTATAACTTTGCTGCACGTGTACAGCACACTTGCTGCCACAGACACTTTGCTGCACCACATTACACATGGACCACACGTTTTGTGGCCTTACACTTTGCTGTGCAGTACTTTGCTGCAAACTTACCTTGCATCTTCGGACCACGTGCTTTGAGTGGCATCAATGTCACGCAGTTGGACCACATAGGGTTGGCCCTGCTGACAAATAAAAACGAACACGGGTTTTTGTACATTTTATTCTTGGTGTGCCAGGAAAGAAGAACGTTAAACTTTAGTGCACACAGAAGATGAGACATGCAGGAAGCAAGAAGATGCAGGAAGACAGAAGATGCAGACAGCCACCAGCAGCAGATGTGAACTTTTTGATCAATGTGTTTTGTGTATTGTGGATTGCTGTGCTTTCTCTCCCCTCCAATCTTCTTTCCACAAAGAACAGGTCCTGGGTTATAGAAATGTAAATAATTAGGTTTTGTGGTTGTAAATAAGATGCTACCCACCGGCTTTATGTTTAGTTTGAAATTAATTCCGCAATTCGGTTAATTGTGGGTGCGAGTCTGTTAGTTAATTACACAACGCAGTAGGTGGGACATATCTAGTGTTGTAAAACTGTCACATACATGGGTTAGATTAAATGTTAGGGGGAACCACATCTAAGTGTCACACGTAATTAAAAGCTAGTCCCAAGTCTTTCTCAAAACCGGTCGTTCCCACTTGGGTAGGTTCGACTCGGGGACGAGTCTGATGAGGGAGGGGGGCAGTGCTACAGTTTTGAGGTTTGTAAAGTGAGCCTAATAAAGGTTAAAGGTTGCCCCCAATAGATAGTCACACGAGCAACATGTAGCCTCGTTTGTAGTATAGATATTTCTTAGTATGTGTGAGAGTAGGCCCTTTCCAGTGTGGATTCTGCGTTGTGTAAAGACAGGAGAATAGGTTCTACTTCTGCAAACCATTCTACCTCTATAGGTGGAATCCATTTTGCTGCCCTTTGCTTGCTCACTAGTCGAGTTAACACGAGGTAGGCCTAAGAAACAGGGACGGCGTCGAGGTCGGCGCGGCAGACGCGATGACGGTAAGCATGAGCCGCCAATCGGCTCAGAGGTGGTTGTGTCAGAGGGCGTGGTGAGAAGAGTCTGGTGAGTTCCAGAAGGTTCGCGGGGCGGGCCTATATAACCCGATGCGCAAAACCCTCGGAAGGACTGGCAGGGACTTGCAGAGAGGGAGAGGACTGGCAGAGGACTTGCAGAGGAGAGAGAGGACGTGCCGAGAGAGGACTTGATGAGAGAACTCGCGTTGTACCGCTTGATGAACTTGACTATCGCATAAGAACGCGTGCACTAACCAACACCAAGGCGTTGAGGAAGAAGAGTTGGTCGCCAGAGATACGCGGGCGCAGCCAGGCATGTTTATAACGAACTTGCGCATTTCAGCCAAGCGAGTGAATGAGGTTGAGTAATTGCCCCTTTGCCGTAAAAGCCCTCCCTACCGTTCGCCCCGATATATCGCCTTTGCTCGAGAGACGCGCTACGTGGCCCTGCCTTCGCTGATCACCATCTTCGCGGACGTGCTGGGGACCGTGGAGAGCTGGACGAGGACCATCCTTGGACGCGCTGGGGAACACCTGCCCATCTGCAATACACCGTGTGAGTGTGAGTCGGGCCCGTTGTCTCTGGGATAGTTAAGAATGTATAAGGATTTCTCTGTGTCTCTTCGTCCTTGAGCTGTATAGACGTAGAATAATAATTAAACCAATCTGTTCTTTGTTCTTGATTTGATCGTCTTTGTGGTTTCATCATTGAGTAAGCGTGGCACGAATAAGATCGCTTAAATCGGGGTCCATTAATTATAACTGCGCGGATCACGTGAACGCAAACCGCTCGGGGTGTTCCAACCACACGTGGTTCGTGCGAGGCTTGTTTCCTCGCTTCCAGGGCAGCGCGAGTACTTAGGTACGAGCGAGAATTTGGTCCCGAAACCCTATTTGGCGCTGTCCGGAAGGGACGTTGCAAGCCCCGGTTCCGCTAGGCCCAGTAAAGACAAAGGGATTAATCCCCCTTTGATAAGGGGAAGAAGGCCGGCGAGAGAACCATAACAATATATATATATATATATATATATATATATATATATATATATATATATGTATATATATATATATATATATATATATATATATATATATATATACAGTGGAACCTTGACTTACGAGTTTAATTTGTTCTGTGACCGAGCTCGTAACTCAAATTGCTCGTTTCTCAAATCAAATTTCCCCATTAAAATGCATTGAAATGCTATTAATCCGTTCCAGCCCGCCAAAAACCACACCATTTTTTTTTTAAATATGCAGTATATATAAAAATATCTCGCGCTTTATATTTCACCTGTATGCAGCATACAAGTTGGCAGGATGGCCTGGACTGGAGGTACGCACACTTGACTCTAAACTGTCCAGCCTGGGTTTGAATCCCGACCCAGCTATAACCTGTCATGTCGGTGTTTCACAGGCAGGGTGATTCATCAATGTGTGTACCGCTAAACTGGGCGCCCCGTTTGCGTCCCATTAGTTGTTGGATGTTAAGGATCTCACCGTGTCTTCCACAAAGAGAAGGCGAGCTATCGCCGGCACTCTGAACAAGTTGTGGCCTGGCATGCTCTTCTCCTCTGCCGTTATATACGTCCTCCTCGGCATCTTTTTCCAGAAGAGCCCTGTCTCGTCACAGTTGAAGATTTGCTGGGGGATGTATCGTTCGGCTTCTATCAGTTCAGCAAAAGTTATAATAAAATCTTCAGCTGCCTTCACATCTGCCTCACCAAGTCGACAACACGCACACCTCGCTCATGTTTTTCGACGATTGCGTGTTTTATATCCAAGCACATCATCCTCTTCTTCTTCTCAGTACTGCCCTTGGCACTCAATTACTTAGGACCCGTGGTTAAAACTAAGAAATTTTCCAAAATAACCAACATGCAAAAACAAAAATGCAGCGATATACGGCAGAGATACTGTACTTGCACGGCAAGATAACCACGTGACCGGAACCCACCTGGTGGCGGCTGGCGTAAACTCAAAATAACCAACATGCGAAAACAAAAATGCAGCGATATACGGCAGAGATACTTGCACGGCAAGATAACCACGTGACCAGAACCCACCTGGTGGCGGCTGGCGTAAACTCAAAATAACCAACATGCGAAAACAAAAATGCAGCGATATACGGCAGAGATACTTGTACGGCAAGATAACCACGTGACCGGAACCCACCTGGTGGCGGGTGGCGAAAGCTCATAACTCAGATCTCGGCTCGCATCTCAAAGCAATAAACCGCCCGAGCAACGGCTCGTATCTCGAAAAACTCGTAAGTTGGTGCACTCGTAAGTCAAGGTTCCACTGTATATATATATATATATATATATATATATATATATATATATATATATATATATATATATATATATATATATATACGTATATATATATATATATACGTATATATATATATATATATACGTATATATATATATATATATATATATATATATATATATATATATATATATATATATATATATATATATATATATATATATATATATATATATATTGTTACGGTCTGCGGATTAGATGTTATTTTTACCGAGCGGTGGTGTAACCGCGGCCGAACAGTTATTCCCCGACTAACCCGATTCAACCCAAACGTTGGCCGTATCGCGCCACAGATACTCAATCTGGAAAACTCCAAAGCGACCGAATGCAAAGAGGAAGAAGACGTACAGAAGAGTAACAGGGTTTATTATTATTTACACACATAAGCAAAAAGAGCAGTCACGATTATTTACAGGGGACATGAGACGCAGGTGACACAGTGAAAATTACTAGCTTATACAGACTTAGTTACTACCCAGGACAGAACAAACATAACAAACTCACGTAGGCAAAATGGGGAACTTGCGGGCAGGAATGGCTGGAAAGGATGAGCAGGTGGGATCACAGGGCACAGCGAGCAGGTCCACTCCGGGCGGGAAGCGAGAAGCCGGCAGCGCCTTGAAATCCGCTTTACAGCGCACACCGTCAGGGCTTCACGCTGCTGGTTGAAACGGGGCTGCACTCCTCGGCTGTATCTCTCGTGTAGCTTGCTTCGTAAAAGCTCCTCGGCTTTCTCTTGGACCCTTCCTTTTCGTGTACCTCTCCACGCAGTTCAGCTCAGCCTTTCTCTCACTTCTCTCCCGCTCATCTGCTTCTTTTGCACCCCTCTCGCATACCGTTAGCGCGGGTCTGACACGCCCTCTTCGGTTTCGGTACCGCCCTCTCCCCCGTGCTCTGTTTCGTGACCTTGTATGGTAATCCCACGGGCTTGTCTCCTTATTTGGGCATGGGGCTGCACAGCCCCGCCCTTCGTGGCGCGCCCTGGGCTTGCCTCTCCCTGGCGACCCCGCCCCTCCTGTTCCAACAGAGCACGGAGCACATTTTCACTATAGCAGCAAATTGAGAGGGCGTGCACCCCATGCTTGTGAACTGCTTTACCCACAGATGGAGAGTTTGGCTGGGAAATGGAATTATTGAAGGGGAGCTATTCTTAATTGACAATTCGGTGCAATGGAGTGTCATTCTAATGGAAGACAAGGCCTTACTCTAAAACACATAAGATATAAGCTATCGAACAGGGGTATTCTATGATTGGCTGACGTGTATGCTTTATGGACTAATTACCGAGACGCCCTTTTTACCTTTACACTACGGAGGTATTTACAAGGAATCATTACATTTTACAGAGGGTGATATTTACAACAATTTACTATACAATACAACACAATAAAAAAAACACAATCCTCATATCCGCAACACTGCACCCTCCTCCTCTTAGGCACATCCCGGGCCTACAACTTAATTTAGTGTGACACGTAGGTGTAGTTCCCTCTACTTTTAACCTGACCCTGAGTGCGACAGTTTTAAAACATAAATAAATGTGTCCCGCTGCTCCTTTGCACCCTGCCTAACGGACTTACGCCCACAGTTAACCGAATTGCGGAATGGTCTTCAAACTATACATTGACGGTGGGGAGCATTATTTACAATTGACACTACTTTTATTTACAAGACTAACCCAGGACCTGTAATTGTTCTTTCTGGGGGGGAGACAGTCTGCTCTGCATCGACGCACCATGAAAGCACCTATAACGCACCAAAACACCCTCAAGCACCAATCGGTGCAGTCACCACAGTTCATCAGTGCTCAATGAATAAAAATAAAATCAACAACCCCTAACCCTGCAGGTGATCTCTTGCTCTTCGGCTCCCTCTGCTGGCTATTATTATTTCTTCCAGTTGTCTTTTCTTTGCTGGCGGCCTATTTGTGTTAAAACTTGCACCCAACGTGTCCTTTTTATTTATTTATGGCCCACCAGGCCGACTACGTGTGGTTCACCTGGGGGGCATCGGTGCCCTGTGGCCAAGGTCCGCCAGCAAGATTTCGGGCCTTCATGGCCGGTTCCAGCAGAGGGGCCATGCCCCAACCCATGGGGTCCATAAGTAGTGCTCGGCCACAGACATGTGGTCCATAATGTGGTGCATCGATGCAGACAGCTGGTTCTGAGAGTTCCGGGCGCACAATGGCCGACTCACGCACGCTCCCCTCGGCGCCCAGTGGCGCACAGG
The DNA here is from genome assembly GCF_964187855.1 of Myxine glutinosa. Lineage (NCBI taxonomy): Eukaryota > Metazoa > Chordata > Myxini > Myxiniformes > Myxinidae > Myxine > Myxine glutinosa. The sequence continues at coordinate 219,436,520 of NC_136263.1, forward strand.
TCATGTGGGAGACAAAAGGGGAAAGACAAATGAGCGAGGGGTAAGGTCACAAGGGTACACATCAATAAGGCAATGCAAGGCGAAATGCGTACGGAGGGCGAAGTGAGAAAGCTCGTCCCTACCGTACGTCACCCCCCTGTCACCTACACTACCCTTGCCCTTACCCCATATGTACAAAATCTACACATTACAAATTCGTCGCTACTGTCACGTCTCCCCATATTTCCCTTATACCAAATTCGTCTCCACAATCCCTCTACTTCAAAATTTGCCATCACCCAATTCATCATCAATCCTCATAAGGAGGAAGAGATGGAACAACAAAGCACAATGTCACACCCACGTCATGATGCGTCTCACATTCCAAACATTTGCACAATAAAAATAATCAAAACATGGCATGGTGTGGAGGTACGTCATCTCAGGTGAGTGGATGCAGATGGTGCGAGGAGATTTTCATCCTAACTACTTTCTAAATGACTTTAACACACTTTACACTACCCGCCCGAGGTCTTTCCCTGCCAATCCATTGGCCACTTACTCTATGGGTTCAAAAACCAATTCCCATTGACCAAACTGTGGTGCTTCTCAATTTGGGGTCTCACTCCCCCGATTCATCTCCCGGTGCCCTTGCACAATTTCTGGGCTGTGACGTGTAGCTCTCCCAGCAGGTCTACCCACCTGCACACCTCCACCACTGCAGTTGCCACCCGAGCTTACCTAGCTCCTCACCCTAACCTAACTAACTGGGGAAGGCCCCTCCTGGCTCTGTCACCCCACTCGGTGCCCTCTGGCACTGGGCTACCCGGGTCCGTCCTCCGGATCCTCAGGCCCCATCCACAACAACTACCGGCTCCCAGAGCCCACCTGCGGCCTCACCTGGCCGACATCCTCACAGTGGTGGAGTGCCCAAACCAACTACACACACTAACAGGCTACACGCCCAGCCATTTCCACAACACTAATGCACCCAACCAAATACCATTCTCTCACCCGCACCACAGATGCCAATATCCAACCACAATTTACCTGTACCCTCTACCTAACACTTACACTACCCGCCCCGGGTATCCGTGATGGGGGTCCACTGTTCCCCCATTCACACCTTCGCACCATCCACTCCACTCCATAGTTTCCACTATACTCACTCCACTAGCATCCATTCCAATACTCCATATACTCCACACTACCATTTATTCCATACACCTGTTCCTCATACCTGTTGTTGCACACCTGTGCGCTCACTCCTGGTGCCACCTGCACCCTCCTCCTCTTCCTGGACCAGTTGGTCAACACAACACACATCACCATCACCATCACCATCACTCAAACACTGCTCCATACACCTGTTCAGTTGCACACCTGTGCAATCACACCTGTTCAACCACACCTGTTCAATCCTCACACACTGCTCAATCCACTTGAATACACCTCCAACACTCACACGGCATCATCTGAACTACCTGTTGCCCTGCTAACTTAGTGCTCCCCGTCTTCCCTTTAAACTAAGCACATACCACGTCATTATCATCCACTCTAATCTACCTGCATCCCCACTACAGGTGTCATTGTCACTACCTAATCTTAACGTCACCTAAGGTCATCTCTCTAGATCCCTACACACTATATATCCTAACCCACCCGGGCTAGTTTTCACTGCCATCAACCCCATAATCTAGTGCTCCTTTGCCCCCCGCTGTGAGGGATGGTAGATTGGCCATCCCATCACATGGGGCACGTTCCACTACCAATTTTGCTCACCAAATTTCAGCCAATCAAAATTTTGCCAATCATCTGCCAATCACTGTACCATTACCAATCATCACTCTGCCAATCCTTTGCCAATCATCAAATTTTGTTTTTCTAATTTCGGGGCCAAAACACTATCCTCGTCATCACTGTCTACTTACTCGTGCCTCTCGGTGGGCCAATTCACTTCCAGAGCTCGGCTTCGTAAAGCCGAGCAATGAATGCGGGTTGTTTTGTGCCAGCGGCTGGATACGTCCTGCATTCGGTGCAGGGACGGGGGCTTACCCGGGCCGAGATCCCACGCACCACCTTGGCACGGAGCCATCCCATGGCCCGATCTCGACCTGCCGGAATGCCTCAACAAAAAGGGGTCGCCATGACGACCCTTCCTATCGGGCTGCCCGTCCCGCCTAGTGGAGCACGGACACGGCCGTTCAAAGCGATGCCCAGCGTGGATCGCGTATGGCGGTCCTTTCGAACCCGCCGTGGTTCGGATCCCCGCTGGTCCTCGCGGCACGCGAAGCTGCCCGACGCGCACCGAGGGCCCGATTCGGCTAACTGTCGTTCTAACCGCTAACCCGGTTACCGTCGATGCCTCACCTGCATGCTTACACGCATACGCTACCCCTTTCTTTCTCATACATCCAGCCGTCTCCCTGCTCTTGGTCATTGCACCTTCTCTTACACACCCAGGTACACTCATTCCACTCACAGACCTGGTCACACACCTGACCACCTCACACCTTTGCACCCACTCGTTGTTCGCACACCTAACACACCTCTTCGCGCCCCCTTCTCGGTCACCTCCTCTGTGACAATCACAGGTGTGCTCTCACTCGCACACCCAACCACGTGCCTTACTACCAACTCAAGTGTGCATTCCCGCACATGCTCTACCATTCCAGGTGTGCATCCTTCCATTCCAGGTGTACATCCTCTCTCACCTGTCACAACCAACTCACGCTCCGTGTCACTCTTACTACTCTCACCTCCACTCTTGGTCGCGCACTCACCCTTACTCTTGACAGCGCACTCTTTCCCCATGCACCTGTCTGTTACACACCTTTTTCGCGCATCCTCTTGCGCACACTCTCTCGTTACTTCCGCCGTAACACTCACCACACCGTGCTTCCATGTGCTCCCTCGCACACGTGCTACAACCGACTCACTCTCGACAGCACACTCACTCCTTGGCGCGCACTTTTTCCTCACACACCCCAGAGTCGGACATTCTCGCACACCTCCTCTTTCGCACACCAGACCTGTCGCACACTTCACCAACGGCCTCTCACGAACACCCGGATTCAAATCAACCCCCAAGCCGACTGAAGCTCCCCTCACATCATGTACATTTCCACGTATATCGCCACTCACCTTGGCACCTCGTCTCCACACCTCCTTCGCCACCTGCAAACTCTTTATTTGGTTAGTGAGCACACCATTATGAGTTGAGCACCGACCTTGTACATATTCCATCACCTCCTCCTGTATTTCTCTCTTAGTTTCTGTCCGTCCCTTCTTAATTTCACTCACCTCTTCTTCCACTTCCTCTAATTTTTGCTTCACCTCTTTTATTTCCCGGTGCGTCTCCTCAAGTTCGTCCTCTAAGGCTATTTTGACCGTTTCTATGTGCATCCTCACCTCTCGGTCCTTCGTCTCCATTACCTCTGTCACCTCGTCCAACCTCGTTGTCAGTCCCTCACGTACCATCTGACATTGCCTCTGTGTCGCTATCAAGTCATTTTTAATGTCGTTTTGTGTCGCTTTTAACCCTCCTAGTACCGCAGTGTTCCTTTGAACCTGCTCCGTTAGTTCTTTTTGTCCCTCCGTCAGCTGTTCCACCTCCTCCGTCAGGTCCTCTATTCCCCCTTGTAACCTAGCCGTCCCATTTCTCACCTCTTTCTCTATACGCTTTTCGCCTCGCTTTACCTCCTCGCGTACCCCCGAGACCTCCTCACCTACACCTCGTCGTATCTCCTCTTTCATCTCCTCCCTCTCTTTTGTCGATGCTGCCCTCATCTGTCCCAATTCATCCCTCTGAGCATCCAGTTTGGTTTCTACCCCGATTTTCACCTCCTCTATCTGCTCTCCCATTTGTTTAATTTCTCGGGCGGATTGCTCCCCTATCTCCCGCAATTTGTCTTCCATCCTATTTTCTAACCCCATTAACCCATTCTTTACCTCTTTTATCCCATTGTCTAACCCCTCAAATTTTTTTTCTAATCCCTCACCGGTACCCCTCGCTTCGTCCCTCATTATCCCCATTTGGCCCTCTAATCGCTCACTATCAGCCCTCGCTCCGTCCCTCATTACCCCCAATTGCTCACTCTGAGCCCTCGCTTCGTTCCTCATTACCCCCAATTAGCTCACTCTGAGCCCTCATTTGCTCACTCTGAGCATCCATCCGGTTCCCCATTTCTCCCATAAGGGCCCCCATCATTCTGTTTTCCATTTTTTCACTATTAGCCCTCGCTTCGTCCCTCATTTTGTCCATATAGGCCCCCATTTGCAGGAAAAAAAGGTTCGAATCCACCAGCGGCGCTGTTACGGTCGCGGGCGCCGTGGCCATGTGCGAGGCGCCATTTTGCGCGCCCGTAACCTCGTGCGCGAGAGCGCCATTTTGTGCGCCTGATACCCCCTCAACCACATTGCCTATGTTCTCCTCCTCCCTTTCCTCCACATACATTTCCCCGAGGTCCTGGGTCGATTCCACCCCGCTTATCTCTCCCACCGGCATCCCGTCGCCTTGACCAGCCATGGCGCGATTTCAAAATTCGGGTTTTGCTTTAAAACACAAATTTTCAGCAGCTCGTAATTTTGAGCGCATTAAGCGCGCTTCGGGCCTCGTATCTCACTCCCCGACACCAATTTGTTGCTGTCATAACACAATTGGTGTCCAAAATTTGGGCTAAATAAATTTAGTCCCAGGTTCGAATCCCAACTCCTGACTACCAATTTGTTACGGTCCGCGGATTAGATGTTATTTTTACCGAGTGGTGGTGTAACCGCGGCCGAACAGTTATTCCCCGACTAAACCCGATTCACCCAACGTTGGCCGTAGCGCGCCACAGCTACTCAATCTGGAAAACTCTAAAGTGACCGAATGCAAAGAGGAAGAAGACGTACAGAAGAGTAACGGGGTTTATTATTATTTACACACATAAGCAAAAAGAGCAGTCACGATTATTTACAGGGGACATGAGACGCAGGTGACACAGTGAAAATTACTAGCTTATACAGACTTAGTTACTACCCAGGACAGAACAAACATAACAAACTCACGTAGGCAAAATGGGGAACTTGCGGGCAGGAATGGCTGGAAAGGATGAGCAGGTGGGATCACAGGGCACAGCGAGCAGGTCCACTCCGGGCGGGAAGCGAGAAGCCGGCAGCGCCTTGAAATCCGCTTTACAGCGCACACCGTCAGGGCTTCACGCGGCTGGTTGAAACGGGGCTGCACTCCTCGGCTGTATCTCTCGTGTAGCTTGCTTCGTAAAAGCTCCTCGGCTTTCTCTTGGACCCTTCCTTTTCGTGTACCTCTCCACGCAGCTCAGCTCAGCCTTTCTCTCACTTCTCTCCCGCTCATCTGCTTCTTTTGCACCCCTCTCGCATACCGTTAGCGCGGGTCTGACACGCCCTCTTCGGTTTCGGTACCGCCCTCTCCCCCGTGCTCTGTTTCGTGACCTTGTATGGTAATCCCACGGGCTTGTCTCCTTATTTGGGCATGGGGCTGCACAGCCCCGCCCTTCGTGGCGCGCCCTGGGCTTGCCTCTCCCTGGCGACCCCGCCCCTCCTGTTCCAACAGAGCACGGAGCACATTTTCACTATAGCAGCGAATTGAGAGGGCGTGCACCCCATGCTTGTGAACTGCTTTACCCACAGATGGAGAATTTGGCTGGGAAATGGAATTATTGAAGGGGAGCTATTCTTAATTGACAATTCGGTGCAATGGAGTGTCATTCTAATGGAAGACAAGGCCTTACTCTAAAACACATAATAAGATATAAGCTATCGAACAGGGGTATTCTATGATTGGCTGACGTGTATGCTTTATGGACTAATTACCGAGACGCCCTTTTTACCTTTACACTACGGAGGTATTTACAAGGAATCATTACATTTTACAGAGGGTGATATTTACAAAAATTTACTATACAATACAACACAATAAAAAAAACACAATCCTCATATCCGCAACAATATATATATACACATATACACACTACCGGTCAAAAGTTTTAGAACACCTCAATTTTTCCAGTTTTTATTGAAATTTAAGCAATTCAAGTCCAATGAATAACCTGAAATGGTACAAAGGTAAGCAGTAAACTGCTCGAGGTTAAAACAAAAAGTTTAGGTGAGCAAAAACGGGAAAATAATGTAAATTGCACAGTTATATTGTAAAAAAGGCCTTCTTCAGGGAACAAGTAATGGGTTAACAACTTACAGCTGTTCTGCAGCAATGTAAGTAAATTAAGCCTTGAAAGTTGATGCAAACAATTCCTACAGGTGTCCAAACCTCTGCTGATTACTTGATTACAAACCCCATGTCTGTATAAAAGCAGTAACGGAACAGACTGTTATTACACCCTCTGAAGCATTATTTGGACAATATTGCACTGCAGGAAGTAGTATATTGGAAACTGGAGGAAACTCTGACAGGAAGAGGTCTGGCAGACCCAAAGCCACAACAGAATCAGAAGACAGGTTTCTGAGAGTCAACAGCTTGTGTGATAGGCAACTCACAGGACAACAGCTTCAAGCACAGCTTAACACTGGTCGAAGCAAGCAAGTCTCAGTTTCAACTGTAACTGTGAAGAGAAGACTTTGAGCTGCAGGTTTGACAGGTCGAGTGGCAGTAAGAAAGCCATTGCTAAGATAGCAAAATAAGAAAAAGAGGCCTGCCTGGGTTATGAAGCACCGCTAGTGGACTACTGAAGACTGGAAGAAGGTCTTATGGACCGATGAATCAAAATTTGAAATCTTTGGTTCATCACGCAGGGTTTTTGTACGCAGTCGAGTAGGCGAAAGGATGGTTCCTCAGTGTGTGACACAAACTGTCAAACATGGAGGAGGAAGTACAAGGCGCTTCTTGGTTTTATGTAGACGTCTTTCAGTGTCTCTACAGCGGTCTCATACGTTTCACAATGAGAGATGTAATCATAGACAGTGTCGCTCACGTGGCAGGTCAGTATCGAGAGCGTTTGCGGCTCGGAGAGATCAGCTACCACGGAGATGTAGTTCTGGAGGGAACTATACCAATGTCCCCATTGGCCGGCGGCATTCGTCGCCTGGGGATCCCCACAGAACGTCTCGAGTCATAGCAGCTTGTCCATGGTCCTCAAGGAAAGGATTCAATTGGATTAAGTTGTGGCGAAAATCAAGTCCACACAAACTCCAAAGATCATGAGCTTTAATCCAATTCAATTCAGCAGCATCTATAAAAGAATAATACTTTGATAAGCAAGCATTCATCAATCATAATAAAAGGCAGAGTCATATATAAGACACACTATCTTTCTTACCAACTTGAAGCCAGACAATTGTAGAGTAATCCCTCTCTCGACAAACCAACTCTTTTATAAGCCGCAAGCGGATGAAGAAGGAACTGCATCAGTTATTAACCATAGTTTCATCACAGATGTTAGTAGGGGTCCCATGTGCATCTTCCTTCAGATAGACGTTAGTAGGGGTCCCATGTGCATCTTCCTTCAGATAGACGTTAGTGGGGGTCCCATGTGTATCTTCCTTCAGATAGACGTTAGTAGGGGTCCCATGTGCATCTTCCTTCAGATAGACGTTAGTAGGGGTCCCCTATGTATCCTCCCTCGGATAGACATTAGTGGGGGTCCCATATGTATCTTCCTTCAGATAGACGTTAGTATGGGTCCCATGTGCATCTTCCTTCAGATAGACGTTAGTGGGTGTCCCATATGTATCCTCCCTCGGATAGACGTTAGTGGGGGTCCCATATGCATCTTCCTTCAGATAGATGTTAGTAGGGGTCCCATGTGCATCTTCCTTCGGATAGACATTAATAGGGGTCCCATATGCATCTTCCTTCAGATAGACGTTAGTATGGGTCCCATGTGCATCTTCCTTCAGATAGACGTTAGTGGGTGTCCCATATGTATCCTCCCTCGGATAGACGTTAGTGGGGGTCCCATATGCATCTTCCTTCAGATAGACGTTAGTAGGGGTCCCATATGCATCTTCCTTCGGATAGACATTACTAGGGGTCCCATATGCATCTTCCTTCAGATAGACGTTAGTAGGGGTCCCATGTGCATCTTCCTTCAGATAGACGTTAGTAGGGGTCCCCTATGTATCCTTCCTCGGATAGACATTAGTGGGGGTCCCATATGCATCTTCCTTCAGATAGACGTTAGTAGGGGTCCCATATGCATCTTCCTTCAGATAGACGTTAGTAGGGGTCCCATATGCATCTTCCTTCGGATAGACATTAATAGGGGTCCCATATGCATCTTCCTTCAGATAGACGTTAGTAGGTGTCCCACATGTATCTTCCTTCAGATAGACGTTAGTAGGGGTCCCACATGTATGTTCCTTCAGATAGACGTTAGTAGGGGTCGCATATGTATCCTCCCTGGGATAGACGTTAGTAAGGTTCCCATATGGTAACATTAGTTGTTGGATATTTAAGATCGCACGGTCATTAAAGATCTTTGGCAGGAGACGAGGTGAGTTATTCTGGGAATCCTGAACAAATTACAATTTCCTGCCCAAATAATTATCAGTAAAACGTCATGCCTGACTTGACCAGCCGTTCCGTGAAAAACTTGGACTCAAAAAGATTCCCGGCCGAGCCCACAAGGAATTGTGGGAATAATTGGTGCGGTTGAAGAGGTTGTCGAGTATAAACGAAACGTACGGTATATAATCGGGATCGGATGATTGAATGTGTCTTATAGAAGATAGACAACATGTTGTACAATATGACACAAATGATTGAATGTGTCTAATAGAAGATAGACAACATGTTGTACAATATGACACAAATGATTGAATGTGTCTAATAGAAGATAGACAACATGTTGTACAATATGAAACAAATGATTGAATGTGTCTTTTCGTAGATAGACAACATGTTGTACAATATGAAACAAATGATTGAATGTGTCTAATAGAAGATAGACAACATGTTTTACAATATTAAACAAATGATTGAATGTGTCTTCTAGAAGATAGACAACATGCTGTACAATATGAAACAAATGATTGAATGTGTCTAATAGAAGATAGACAACATGTTTTACAATATGAAACAGATGCTTGAATGTGTCTTATAAAAGATAGACAACATGTTTTACAATATGAAACAAATGATCGGATATATCTCATAGAAGATAGACAACATGTTTTACAATATTAAACAAATGATCGGATATGTCTTATAGAAGATAGACAACATGTTGTACAATATGAAACAAATGATCGGATATGTCTTATAGAAGATAGACAACATATTTTACAATATGAAACAAATGATCGGATATATCTCATAGAAGACAGACAACATGTTTTACAATATTAAACAAATGATCGGATATGTCTTATAGAAGATAGACAACATGTTGTACAATATGAAACAGATGCTTGAATGTGTCTTATAGAAGATAGACAACATGTTTTACAATATGAAACAAATGATCGGATATGTCTTATAGAAGATAGACAACATGTTTTACAATATGAAACAAATGATCGGATATGTCTTATAGAAGATAGACAACATGTTTTACAATATTAAACAAATGATCGGATATGTCTTATAGAAGATAGACAACATGTTTTACAATATGAAACAAATGATCGGATATGTCTTATAGAAGATAGACAACATGTTGTACAATATGAAACAAATGATTGGATATATCTCATAGAAGATAGACAACATGTTGTACAATATGAAACAAATGATCGGATATGTCTTATAGAAGACTAGCAGAAGTACCCGGCATTGCCGGGCGGGGGAGGGGAGGGGAGGGGGAAGGGGAGGGGAAGGGGAGGGGAACGGGGGGGAGGGGAGGAGAGGGGGGAGGGGAGAAGAGGGTGGGGAGGGGAGAAGAGGGGGGAGGGGGAGAGGGGAGGGGCGGAGAGGGGGGAGGGGGATGGGTGGGAGGGGGGAGAGGAGGGGGGAGATGGGAGGAGAGGAGGAGGGGGAGGGAGGGGAGGAGAGGGGGGAGGGGGGAGGGGAGAAGAGGGGGAAGGGGGAGGGGAGGAGAGGGGGGAGGGGGAGGGATGGGGGGGGAGAGGGGTGGGAGGGGGGAAGGGGGAGGGGGGAGGAGGGAAGGGGAGAAGGGGTAGGGGGAGGGGAAGGGGGAGGGGGAAAAGGGAGGGGGAGGGGGAAAGGGAGGGGGAGGGGGAGGGTGAGGGGAGAAGGGGAGGGGGAAGGGAGGGGGAGGGGGGGAGGGAAGGGGAGTGCCAGTCAACAATGACGTTGCAGTTCTCATGGTCGGAGAGCAGCACAACAATCGCGACATCATCCTGCATCTTCGCAACAACACGAAGCGGATTTTGTAGACTCACCGATCCTGTGACGCCCTCCAGTACCGGCGTTGCCGGGCGGGGGAAGGGAGACCCGTACGTTACACACATTACAACATTACACACACACAAACTGTGTTTTATGTTCAATGGTCTGGCGGCGGGGATGGAACAACACGTGATCGCTTTGAGCGAATCAGCGCGCTGCTCTGCCACCAGGTCAGATTCCGTGTATAATATTCCTCGCTGAAATGCGCTGAGGTAAATATGAATAACAAATATGGATCTCGTCAAATATTTTTAGGTAGGCCATGTCCTTCCCAGGCTCAATGGCAATGTCTGTGCCAAATATCAAGTACGTGAGCCTCTCCGTTTAGGAGTCTATCGGTGACATTACACACACACAAACTGTGTTTTATGTTCAACGAGCAGAAGTACCCGGCATTGCCGGGCGGGGGAGGGGAGGGGAGGGGGAGGGGGAAGGGGGAGGGGGAAAACAGAGGGGGAGGGGAAGGGGTGGGTGGAGGGGGAGGGGGGAGGGAAGGGGAGGGCCAGTCAACAATGACGTTGCAGTTCTCATGGTCGGAGAGCAGCACAACAATCGCGACATCGTCCTGAATCTTCGCAACAACACGAAGCGGATTTTGGAGACTCACCGATCCTGTGATGCCCTCCAGTACCGGCGTTGCCGGGTGGGGGAAGGGAGACCCGTACATTCCCAACCCGTACATTCGTCCTCTCGACTCAAGCTCACTCGGACAAAAGCCTCGCACAAATTACACCGTGAAGGCCCAATGGCCATGTCTATGCCACAAATCAAGTACGTGATCGAGTCGGGCGCACTGAATTGAAAATATATAGAACGCTCATACTCCGTGAAAAGTGAAGCCAACTGGCGGCGGGGATGGAACATCACGTGATCGCTCTGTGCGAATCAGCGCGCTGCTCTGCCACCGGTCAGAATCCGTGTATAATATTCCTCGCTGAAAAAAAATCTATGTGAAACATGCTACTCTCTATGCTAAATCATGCTAAATCATGCTAAATGCTAATCATGCTAAAATCTATGCTACTTGCTGTGAGTTTATGGCGGCAAGGAACATCACGTGATCGCGTCACGAACATCATTCGTAATCACGTGATCGTGATCGTCATCAATGAGCGCGAATGAGCGAATCAGCGCGCTGCTCTGCCACCGATTCAGATTCCGTGTATAATATTCCTCGCTGAAAAAAAATATGGATATAAAGATGAAAGAAAAAAAAACCTATGTGGTGTGAATGGCAATGTTCCTCGCTGAAATGTGAAAAAACGCAATCGCTTTTCGCTTTGAAATACGTGTGAATGCGTAACTGAGTTAATGGCAGCAAGGAACATCACGTGATCGCTCTGAGCGAATCAGCGCGCTGCTCTGCCACTGGTCAGATTCCGTGCATAATATTCCTCGCTGAAATGCGCTGAGGTAAAAATATGGTAAAAAAATATTATGAAATAATTTTTTTTAGGTCGGCCATGTTCTTCCCAAGCTCAATGACCATGTCTGTGCCAAATATCAAGTACGTGAGCCTCTCCGTTTAGGAGTCTATCGGTAACATTACACACACACACACACACACACACACACACACACACACACACACACACACACACACACACACACACATACACACACACACACACACACACACACACACACACACACACAAACTGTGTTTTATATATATAGATGGTCTGGCGGCGGGAATGGAACATCACGTGATCGCTCTGAGCGAATCAGCGCGCTGCTCTGCCACCGCCTCAGATCCCGTGGATAATATTCCTCGCTGAAAAAAAATCTATGTGAAACATGCTACTATCTATGCTAAATCATGCTAAATGCTAATCATGCTAAAATCTATGCTACTTGCTGTGAGTTTATGGCGGCAAGGAACATCACGTGATCGCGTCACGAACATCATTCGTGATCACGTCATCACGTGATCGTGATCGTCATCAATGAGCGCGAATGAGCGAATCAGCGCGCTGCTCTGCCACTGGTTCAGATTCCGTGTATAATATTCCTCGCTGAAAAAAATCTATGTGAAACATGCTACTATCATGCTAAATCATGCTAAATGCTAATCATGCTAAAATCTATGCTACTTGCTGTGAGTTTATGGCGGCAAGGAACATCACGTGATCGCTCTGAGCGAATCAGCGCGCTGCTCTGCCACCGATTCAGATTCTGTGTATAATATTCCTCGCTGAAAAAAAATATGGATCTAAAGATGAAGGAAAAAAAACCTATGTGGTGTGAATGGCAATGTTCCTCAATGAAATGTGAAAAAACGCAATCGCTTTTCGCTCTGAATTACGTGCAAACGTGTAACTGTGAGTTTATGGTGGCAAGGAACATCACGTGATCGCTCTGAGCGAATCAGCGTGCTGCTCTGCCACCGGTCAGATTCCGTGTATAATATTCCTTGCTGAAATGCGCTGAGGTAAAAATATGGTAAAAAAATATGAAATTTTTTTTTTTAGGTCGGCCATGTTCTTCCCAGGCTCAATGGCCATGTCTGTGCCAAATATCAAGTACGTGAGCCTCTCCGTTTAGGAGTCTATCGGTAACATTACACAAACACAAACTGTGTTTTATATATATAGATAGACAACATGTTTTACAATATGAAACAAATGATCGGATATGTCTTGTAGAAGATAGACAACATGTTGTACAATATGAAACAAATGATTGAATGTGTCTAATAGAAGATAGACAACATATTTTACAATATGAAACAGATGCTTGAATGTGTCTTATAGAAGATAGACAACATGTTTTACAATATTAAACAAATGATCGGATATGTCTTATAGAAGATAGACAACATGTTTTACAATATTAAACAAATGATCGGATATGTCTTATAGAAGACAGACAACATGTTTTACAATATGAAACAAATGATCGGATATGTCTTATAGAAGATAGACAACATGTTGTACAATATGAAACAAATGATCGGATATGTCTTATGTGATATGTGGAAGGCGAGATGAGAACTGATCCGGCTTCAGCAGTTTATTGAGCATTGCAGGTAGAGATGGATGAAAAAACCTCAAAGACACAATGAAAACTCTGTCAGGACGCAATCATTGACAATTTAGGAACTTACAAACTTCAGGGCAATACTTTCATGTATTCAATGTTAAACTCTGTTACCGTTACAATTTACTACAGTTGAAGAGTAAATATTTTACCATTGCAATCTACAAGCAATTGAACAATTCCGATCAACTATCTTCTGTCATTAATTCAGGCGTTAACTAATAAAAATATTATCGTTAACCATTAAAGACATTATAGTTAATAACAATTCAACATTCCAATTTCACTAATGTAAGACTACAATTATTCTGTAGTTGACCAGTAATAATATTACCATAAATCAACCGGTAACCAATAGTAAAATTGTTCTCCAATAAATGTGCTATACATTAGTAAGTAGTTCTTGTTATTAATGAATACTAGGGCGTGCCCGTACGTGGGTGCAAAAAAACATGCGTGCAAACAACAACAACAAAAAAAAACTTTGAAACCACGTGGCAGTAACGACCACAGAACCCCCCCTCTATTTACATGAAATGGTTTGGTCCATTCGCAAAGCCAAAGCGAACGGCTTGCGAGTACGGTAGAACCCCCCCCCCCCCTCTATTTACATGAAATGGTTTGGTCCATTCGCAAAGCCAAAGCGAACGGTTGGTAAATAAATCGCCATAGCTCGGTAACTACTTCTCCGATTAATATGAAACCTTGAAAAGGCACATCCTCAGGTCCCCAGCAATATACCTGGCAAGTTTCAAGTATATCGGACCTGTGGTTGTCGAGAAACAGCGGTCACAGACAAACAAACAAACACACAGACACACACACAGAGATTACTGGAATTAATAGATAGATAACCGAATGTATCAGTTAACATAACAAGACCCAGAACAAGATGGATACAATACCCTGAACATTCGTATTTCCATAGCAATGCAAACATTGCAGTCATAACAGACTAAACAGTCAATTAAAACAAATATAGACTACGCCGCAGCGTGATCAATGCAACACTCACCCCCGGTGACTGCTACACGGACATGGCAGAGATACCGGACTAGTCCCAATGTCCACGACTCGTCGGCCATCGACCGCATGGCTCGCATCAAGTTGGCGGAACCCGTAACGACGAGGATCATGGGAGTTTATAACAGTTTTTGCTATAAACGCATTATAGGTATTTTACTTATCACGGTCATCTGAAAAAAATAATCCGAATGTTCTCAAGTATCAACTTAAAAAAAAACAAGTACAAAAAGTTTTAATTAAAACAAAAGCCGCGTCGATGTTACACAATGCCTAGATGCAGCTGTGCCTATAACGTCGATGTTATAGGCACAGGACATTCCTATTGATTCGATTACTTGATGTTATTTTTGTGCAAAGTGAAAATATATCTTGGCAATTTCCCGTGTGTGGCGACGAATTTTTAATATATCTCGGCATTTTCCCGTCTGTTATTTCAGGCGGTGTATGACTGACCATGCCGCGATTTAAAAAAAATATATCTCGGCAATTTCCCGTGTATGGCGACACATGAACGAAGCTATGCTCCTCTCTCCACATTATTGTGACGACGTATAAATTAAATATTTCATCGTGACGATTGTCATCAAATGGACGAATTTTTAATATATCTCGGCATTTTCCCGTCTCTTATTTCGGGCGGTGTATGACTGACCATGCCACGATTAAAAAAAAAAAAATCTCAATGGACTTGAAGTTACAGGCCTTTGAGAATTCATTTCGTTCTATAAAGGGCAACTTTCATCGGATTTTCTTCCCGTTTTTTTTCAACCGAGTCTAAAACTATGTTAGCGACTGTGAAAAATGAAATGATATATCGAATTTGATTTGAAATAAAACTGTGTGAGAGAGGAAGACACCACGGGCCTACAAAACAGGCCTCAAAGCTATGCGAGTTAATAAAATGGTGGATATTTGTTTATATGAAGGCTCTCCCAGAATGGGTGGAGCTATGGTTCCCAGAATGGGTGGAGCTTTGAGGTTTTGTCTTCTCTGCAAGAACAAGAACAAGAAGAAGAACAACAACAACAACAGCAGAGGGCACTCTATGAGCAGCGTCTGCGACGCGGCTAAAAACGGAAAACCTTTGTTCAACCAATCAACTCTGTGCACCAATAATTCATGGAAATCGCCGACCGGCACAATAACTCAGAATCATCAATAATTCACAGAAGTACAGTAATGAATGGCTAAGGTCTGGTTACATCGATATCTACTTCACACTCCCCTGCTCCATAGTTCACCCCTGACAACGATAAGTGTTACGTCGAAAGATTCATCAGTCTGTTCTAGCCAGCAGTCATTCCACCATCTCTTATCTGCCAAATGCTTCCACTAAAAGTTGCACAAGCAGCAACTGAGGTTTGCTAATGTCTGCCAACACATCTGGATTGATGTATCATTTGCTTTCCTCATGCAAGACTGTTGAGGAAGGATGGGGATGGCTGGTTGGGAAGAGTGATGGAAGTGGATGTGGAAGGAGGTGGAGGACGGGGAAGACCGAGAGGGACTTGGCTAAGGATGGTGGAGGAAGGGGTGCGGGCGGGGGGGTTGGCAGGGAGGGATGCGGAGGATGGGGCGGGATGGAGTCATGGAGAGGATTGTCATGGGGACCGCAAGGCTAACCCCCGCTCTAGCAGGTAAAATGGCCTTAAAATGCATGTTGTTGTTGTTGTTGTTGTATGTAAGACTGATCTAGGCAGGTTAAACGGGTTGCTATGCTGCCCTGCATTCACTCTAGAGTCTAGAGGTTCATCGTAGTGAAGTGCTGTCGATATTCGAGGTAGTCTCACTATTGTCCTTATGTCGTTGACCCAACATAGAGTCACTTCAACGACTCCTGAATTCACATCAGCAGTTTGCACTGAATTATCCTCAGAATTAGAAGACACATTAAGCACACAATCGCTACATGCATCAGCACTGGTTTTGGCATCTGAACACACATGATCGGGCTCCACTGCTGAGCACGAAGCACTCCTGTGACAGTCAGTCAAATGATTGGGCTCCCCTGCTGAGCATGAAGCACTCCTGTGACCGTCAGTCAAATGATCGGGCTCCCCTGCTGAGCATGAAGCACTCCTGTGACCGTCAGTCAAATGATCGGGCTCCTCTTCTGAGCATGAAGCACTCCTGGGACCGTCAGTCAAATGATCGGGCTCCCCTGCTGAGCATGAAGCACTCCTGGGACCATCAGTCAAATGATCGGGCTCCCCTGCTGAGCATGAAGCACTCCTGCGACCATCAGTCAAATGATCGGGCTCCCCTGCTGAGCATGAAGCACTCCTGGGACTGTCAGTCAAATGATCAGGCTCCCCTGCTGAGCATGAAGCACTCCTCGGATCGTCAGTCAAATGATCGGGCTCCCCTGCTGAGCATGAAGCACTCCTGTGACCGTCAGTCAAAAGATCGGGCTCCCCTGCTGACGATGAAGCACACCTGTGACTGTCAGTCAAATGATCGGGGTCCCCTGCTGAGCATGAAGCACTCCTGGGACCGTCAGTCAAATGATCGGGGTCCCCTGCTGAGCATGAAGCACTCCTGGGACCATCAGTCAAATGATCGGGCTCCCCTGCTGAGCATGAAGCACTCCTGCGACCATCAGTCAAATGATCGGGCTCCCCTGCTGAGCATGAAGCACTCCTGGGACTGTCAGTCAAATGATCGGGCTCCCCTGCTGAGCATGAAGCACTCCTCGGATCGTCAGTCAAATGATCGGGCTCCCCTGCTGAACATGAAGCACTCCTGTGACCGTCAGTCAAAAGATCGGGCTCCCCTGCTGACGATGAAGCACTCCTGTGACTGTCAGTCAAATGATCGGGGTCCCCTGCTGAGCATGAAGCACTCCTGGGACCGTCAGTCAAATGATCGAGCTCCCCTGCTGAGCATGAAGCACTCCTGTGACCGTCAGTCAAATTATCGGGCTCCACTGCTGATGATGAAGCACTCCTGTGACTGTTAGTCAAATCATCGGGCTCCCCTGCTGAGCATGAAGCACTCCTGCGACCGTCAGTCAAATGATCGCGCTCCACTGCTGATGATGAAGCACTCCTGTGACTGTTAGTCAAATGATCGGGCTCCCCTGCTGAGCATGAAGCACTCCTGTGACCGTCAGTCAAAAGATTGGGCTCCCCTGCTGAGCATGAAGCACTCCTGGGACCGTCAGTCAAATGATCAGGCTCCCCTGCTGAGCATGAAGCACTCCTGTGATAGTCAGTCAAATGATCGGGGTTCCCTGCTGAGCATGAAGCACTCCTGTGATAGTCAGTCAAATGATCAGGCTCCCCTGCTGAGCATGAAGCACTCCTGGGACCATCAGTCACATCATCACAGCAATGTGAATCAATAGATTGGGGCAGTGTTTTGGCATCCTTCACCCTTCCGCTGCCAATATCATACCATAAATATAAATCACAAGATTCAGGCAGTGTCGCATCTTTTACGACATCATCACCACTCACTACATCACACACACTTCCATTGATGGTCGTGTCTGCACCAGTGGAATTAGAAGCGGGTTCAACTTCTGCGACTAGAGTTCGAGAATCCAGAATTTCTCGACGGTGGACCACCCTTTCACTGTCACCATTGAGTGATGTTACAACATACACATTAAACTCTCTCCATTCAGTCACTTTATATGGTTCGGGTTGCTGGATGTCTTGAATCTTATGTCTACCTAAGGGATGATTTCTTCGGAAGAATCTTGCACTTACAGACTAAAGCTGTTTGCTGGGCCAGCCTGTTCAAGACTGTTGTCCGTTTAAGTGCTGCTTCTTCACTTCGCTGGCTCGCTTGTTTGAAAGCAGTTTGAAGCCTATGATGATGCTCGGTGACCCACTCATTAGGGTTGTCATCTTCCAACCCTCCACCGAGTATCAAGTCAACTGGTAGTTTTGGATCTCTCCCAAAGAACAGATAGAATGGTGAATATCTAGTGGTGGCATGGAGTGTACAATTGTACACATAAATGAGTTCTGGAAGAAGATCAGGCCAATTCCTTTTCTGTGTTGCTGGTAGAGTTCTTACCATATTATGGAGTGTCCGGTTGAAGCGTTCGCACTGTCCGTTACCCTCAGGGTGATATGGAGTGGTTTTGCTTTTTTTTATGCCATAGATATTACACAGTTCGTGCACAACCTTGCTTTCAAAACTCCTACCCTGGTCACTATGAAATCTTTGTGAGGTACTCCAAACTTGACAAACCAATATTTTAGTAAAACTTTTGCAACTGTTTTAGCTGTTTGGTCACGTGTTGGAAAAGCCTGAGTATACTTACTTTACACATCAGTAAGGACGAGCACATTTTCAAGACCATACTTGCCATTCTCAAGTTGTGTAAAGTCCATAGCCATAATCTCAAGTGGCCGTTTTGCCAATATAGACCCAAACGTTGGCCGGACACTTGGACCATGTTTTCCTAACATACACCATTCACACTTGGTACAGTATTACACTCTGCAGGCAAAAAGGTGGACTCGGTCAGAAGTTTCAAGGCTGCTGCTGTTAAACTTTCCGGTCTTAGAACTTCTTCCTCATGGCCAACTTTCCTACTGAGTGAGTCAGCATTTCGGTTTTTCTTGCCCGAATGATGTCGGATGGTCAGGTTGAATTGACACAATTCACCAACCCAACGAGTCTCCGTAGCCCCAAGTTTGCCGAAGTCTGAACGTAGCTCAGTGGGTCGTTATCTGTATAAACAATACATTCAGCACTAATCAAAAGGTCTCAAAACTTTTCCGTGACAGCCCACTTCAAAGCAACTAGTTCCAACTTGAAACTGCTGTAATTTTCCATATTCCTCTCACTGGGCCTCAAGGATCGGCTCGCGTAATTAAGTACTACCCTGCCAATTTCCTGTTCCTGTGATAACACCGCTCCTAGGCCATTGCGACTAGCATCGACTTCAAGAATGTATGGCCTGGTAAAGTCAGGATGTCCAAGGACTGGTGCCATGAAAAGTTTCCGCTTCAGTTCTTGAAAAGCATCATCGCAGGAACTATCCCAAGCCTTCATACCACATCCAGAACTGACTTTTTGCTTGCCTTTCTTCCCAGGTTGAATACCCTGTAGCAGAGAATGAAGAGGGGCAGCTATTTTCGCAAAGACAGGTACAACCTTGCGATAATAACCGGCCATACCCAGAAAACCACGTAGCTCAGTCTCTGTTTTTGGTACAGGCCACATTGTCACAGCACTTGTTTTTTCCGTGTCAGGGGCAATACCTTTTTCTGAAATTTGATGGCTGAGGTAGTTCAACTGTTCTTTAAAAAGTTGACACTTTTCAGGCTTTACTTTCAGATTAAATTTTCTGTCGATATTCTGTCTAACAACAACCCGTCTTTCTCGGGTTTCATCAAAAGTTGTCCCAACTACCAGAATATCATCGAGATAAATGAGCAGTGTCTGGAAATTCTCATCCCCAAATATCTTGTCCATGAGACTCATGAAAGTTCCCGGAGCCCTAGTTAAACCAAAAGGCATTCGTAGGTACTCATACAAGCCACCAGTACCTACTCTAAAAGCAGTCTTCTCTATGTCCTCCTCAGCTACAGCAATCTGATTGAAGCCATGGACAAGGTCCAAACTACAAAAATATGTAACACCTTTCAGAACTGTGAGAGCTTCCTCAATACGTGGGAGTGGGTACGCATCTTTGCGAGTTTTTAAATTCAAGTCCCGATAGTCACAAAAAAACTAAGTTTGTCCCCCTTTCTCACCAAAACAATCGGAGAAGCATACGGACTTGACGACTCCCTAATGATGCCACTGTCCAGAGATTTTCTCAGATAGTCTCTAACCTCTTGCCACTGGCTTGGTGGAACACGTCGGTGTGGTATTCTAACAGGTACGTCATCAGTCGTCGGAATCTTATGTTTTATGATGTCACAGTACACAATGTCATCATCATATTTACTGAAGGTGTTAGAATGCTTGATGAGGACTTTATTTAGTTTCAGTTGGTCAGATGGTGTTAAATTGTCACTGATGCTCATACGAGCCAATAATTCATTTAGTGCACAGTTCTCAGATGGTTGAGTTTCAGTCACCCTTACTTCATGACTGCTGACATTCACGACATCAATAGTTGGTGCAACTTCAGCATGGCTATGGAGTCCAATAGGTGTTTTTGTATTAATGTAAATGTCATTGTCACTGAAGTTAGCGACCTCTAGGGGAACTGTTCCAGTACTGTCAACCGTAACAATAGTACGTCCAACAACTAATCCTCTAGGAGTCTAGGTAAAGGCAGAGAAATCTCTTCGATGATAGCTGTATAGGGCAGTTTTGAGGATGGGATACTGCCTTCTATAACCTGAAGAGAACATGCTGGAATGAGAACTGGCTTTTGTGTGGCAACCCTAACTTTGACACTGTCCCTAACATAAATGGCAGGAACTTCCTCATACAATGCAAGCAAGTTTTTAACATTTTTGCTCACATGAGAATTTCTGTCAACAGTCACTTTAATGTCTCTCAAGGCATTAGACCCCAAGACATCGGGAACAACCGTTTTTGCGCTGGTACATAGCCGGATCTACAACATCTTTTAAAACTAGAAAACCAAGATTGTCTACCTGTTGGCCAAAAACCTTAACACTCAATGTAACATAGCCTATATAGGGAATATCCAGTCCATTCTCGGCAGTAATACGAATCAGCTCACTCATATTCATCAACTCAAGCTTATCCAAGTATTGCCAATAGAAAGTTTCTGTAATGGTTGAAACTTTGGCACCAGCATCGATTAAACATCAGAGCTTCACACCACCGACATCCAACATGGTTTCTGGACATGTCCCCACCATTCTGTTAAGAATTTAACCATTCACATTAGAGTCACCAGTAGTTTAACCTCTTGGTCGGACAGTTACGCCGAAGGTGTCCGGTTTCACCACAAGAAACGAGATCTCGCGAGATCTTGGAGACGGCGGCAGGGATTTTCGAAGCTCCACACGGTCTCCACGTTTTTCGAAGTTAAGTCTGTTCACAATTGTATTTTGTCGAAACTGTATTTATCTTTCGGTGTGTGAAGTTATTGTGTGCAACTTTGGTTGTTTCTCGGTGTTTATCTTTCATAAATTGATCGTCTGTTTGCCGTGTCGCGAGCAAGGCCTTGTACAGTGTGCACTGTACAACCTTGAGGCTTTGTTTTTCTCTCAGTGGTCCATCGTTTGTGATCCAATAACTTTCGTTCTCTGTATTCCCAGGCTTTTCACCCATCGCCTACTTCCTTGTGTAAATCTCAACTCAAAAAAAAAAAAAAAATAAAAAAAAAAAAAAATTTCCTTCTCTGTTCTCATTCGTTTATTCATTCTTATTCGTTCGTTCGTTCTTCGACCACGTGTTTCTCCCCCATTTCCCCAGATAGTTTTCACTCATTAACCTTCAATGTTTACACTTTCCCCTCAAGTTATGTATTCCGTCATATTTTATAACACCTTTTTCTTCTTCTTCTTTAAAAGGCTGCTTTCGACTTGCTCACCAAATCAATTCATCCCAAAAAAAATATCCATCTCCTATAGTGCCTTTTTTCTACATTCCCTAAACTCTCCTGCAGTCCATCCTCCATCCAGTGTCCTTAAACGTATTTTTAACTCGAAGGTCACAAGAAACTCATTTTGCAATAAATGTTCGTTTCCCATAAATCGTACACTTTCAAAAATCCAATCTCACCCCTCCCCTCCAAATCTTCCCCATAACCCCTCCCCTCCAAATCTTCCCCATCACCCCTCCCCTCCAAATCTTCCCCATCACCCATCCCTTTCAAATCTCCCCCCTTGCCCCCTCCCTCCTAAACTACCCCCTCACCCCTCCCCGCCAAGACGCCCCCTCGCCCCTCCCCTCCTAGACTCCTGCCTCACCCCTCCCCTCCAAATCTCCCCCATATCCCATCCCTTTCAAATCCCTCCCCTTGTCCCTTCCCTCCCAAACTCCCCCCTCACCCCTCCCCTTCAAATCTCCCCACCCTCATTGCTTCTCAATTTCCCCCCTCTCACTCCCCCTCCTCAAAGCGTCCTCCCCGCTTCTTCCCCCTTCAAACTCTCACCTCCATCTCCCCCAACCTTCGCCTCGCTCTTCCCCCTCCTCAAATAACACCTCATTGTGGCTCACCCAATCACCATCAAACCTTTTGTCCGCCCCATCCTTCCCTTTCTCCGAGCTATTCTGAAATCTCTGACACACCTTCAACAGCTCTCCCTACCTCTTCCACCTCTTCCACATCTTACCCTACCCCTCCTCCCCCCTGTTCTGTATCTGATGCTCCCCCTTCCTCTTCATTAACGGTATGGACCTCAAACACCCGGGGCCTTCGTTCAAACTTAACTGATCTCTCCATACAGGTTGCTTCTGTCAAACCAGACGTGATCTGCTTAACAGAAACTTTCCTCCTTTATGATGTCTCTGATTCCATAGTATCTCTCCCGGGCTACTCCCTCCTCCGGTATGATAGACCTGAGCCTCGTCCTGGAGGCGGGGTTGCTATCTTTATCAAAAACTCTCTTCCTCACTCGCCCTGCACTGCACTCTCTCCACCTCACCCCCAGGAATACCTCTGGCTACGGCTTCCACTTCGCTCCCACCTCTTGTTCATATGTGTGTTGTACCGTCCACCAAACAGTGATGACTCCATCTACATCTCGCTGTCTGATGATATGGACCAACTTCTATCTACTCATCCCAACTCTCTCTTCCTCATATGTGGTGATTTCAACTGTCATCATGCCAGTTGGCTGGGTGTGGGTACCTCTCTCACCAGCCATGGCTCCTCAGCAAAGGACTTCTGCGACTCACTGGGACTGACACAATCTGTCAATTTCCCGACCCGGATCTCAGTCAACGGAACATCTTCTCTTCTGGACTTGGTTATGACTAACTTCCCTGAAAATGTCTGCTGCTCTTCTTCTGCTCCGATCGGATCATCTGATCATGTCCTTGTTAAAGCGGACATCTCTCTGACCATCCTCAGGGAGCCTGCTCAGCGTCGACGAGTCTGGCATTTCACTCAGGCCAACTGGCACGGTCTTCAAGCAGCCATCAATCATCTGGACTGGTCTCCCATCTCTACCACCTCTGACATCAACTCATCCTGGGAATTCTTCCAAAGTAAATTGCTCTCTCTCATGCACAGATTCATCCCATCTCGTCTTCAGTTGTCATACCCTTCCTCCCGTCCATGGTACACGGAATCTTGTGGTGAGGCTGTTGCCCAGAAACAACTTGCCTTCGTCTCCTGGAAAGCAAATCCAACGGAAGGAAATCTCATTTCCTTTCACAAAGCCCGAAACAAGTGTGTGTCCACCCTCAGGAGAGCCAGGAAACAATATCTCTCCGTTCTCAAGACCGAACTCTCTTATCTGTCTCCCTCTTCCAAATCCTGGTGGCGTCTGGTCAAATCCGTTTCTGGTGTTTGTTCCCCCTCCATCCCCTCCCTTACCTCAAACGGCTACACAGCTGACTCTGCACGTGAAAAAGCTGAATGCCTCAACTCTGTGTTTGCCTCTAAATCTTGTGTCCCAAACCCATCCCTCTCTGTACCCACCATACCCAGTCGTACCCTGCTGCTCCTGGACTCCGTGTCCTTTCCTCCTGACAAGGTGGAAAAGTTTCTGTCAACCCTCGACTCTGATTCTGCAACTGGACCCGACGGCATCAGCCCACGGGTCCTAAAATCCTGCTCTGCTGCTCTATCTCACCCTCTCTCTGTTCTCTTCACCCTCTCTTTTGCTCAAGGTCAACTGCCATCTGCTTGGAAATCAGCCAACATCACCGCTTTGCACAAAAAAGGTGCAAAAACAGATCCTAGCAACTACAGACCAATCAGCCTTCTCCCAATTATCAGCAAAGTCATGGAATCCATCATTGCTTCTGATATGAAATCTTTCCTCTTCTCCAATGGCTTGATCTCTGATCATCAATTTGGTTTCAGACCAGGTCACTCTACTCTGGACATGCTGCTTCTGCTGTCTCAACAATGGATGGAGGTCCTAAATGCCAAACAGGAAATTAGAGCTGTCTCCCTCGACATATCACGTGCCTTCGACACGGTCTGGCACCCCGCTCTGCTCACCAAACTCTCCTCCTTTGGTATCCATGGAAATCTCCACGCATGGCTGGCGGACTTCCTCTCTAGTCGTCGTCAATGTGTGGCCCTGAATGGGTTTCTCTCATCTCCTCTTCCTGTTCAGGCTGGAGTTCCCCAAGGCAGTGTTCTGGGCCCCGTGCTTTTTCTGGTCTTCATCAATGATCTCTCTGACTCTCTCGAAAATCCTCTCTATCTCTTTGCTGATGACTCCACTCTCTGCCGCTCCATTCCTCTTCCCTCAGATCGGCAGTCTGCTGCCTCCTCACTCTCTGAAGACCTGGACAAAATCACAGACTGGTCAAACAAGTGGAACATGTCTTTCAATCCTGACAAATCTCACACTCTTACTATGTCTCTCCGAAAAGATCGACTGGACAACCCTCCCATCTACTTTCTCAACAATCCTCTCCAAGAAGTTCTGTCGCTCAAGATTTTGGGTCTCACTATCTGCCATGATCTTTCTTGGGAAAACCACATTTCCAAGCTGGCCTCCAAAGCCAGTCGCCGACTGGGCATCCTCCGTCGTGCGAAGTCCTTCCTCGGCACACCTGAGCTCCTCACCACATACAAGGCTTTCATCCGCAGCTCAATGGAATACTGTTCTCCCCTATGGGCCGGTGCTCCTGCCTCACACCTAGCTCGGCTTCACGCTGTTGAAACCAAAGCTTTCAGAATTATTGGAATCTCCCGCGATGGAGCTATCTCTGAGGGCCTTTCACTCACTCACCGCAGGCAGGTAGGTGGTCTTTCTGTCTTCTACCGACTCCTCTCCGGCCTTGCACCCCCAGCTCTCTCTGTGCTCTGTCCCCCAAATATTCCTACAGGTCGCACAAGATCTGCCAGCAACCCTCTGATGGTTAAACTGCCGAAATCTCGGCTCTCCGTTCACCTTCACTCTTTCATTCCTCTTTTCTCCCGCCTCTGGAACAAACTCCCTCACTCCCTTCAATCCCACTCCTCCCTCCAGGTCTTTAAAACAGCTGTTCACCACCATCTCTTATCTTCCCCCATCCAAAACCTTGATCTTTTCTACCCCCGCTAATTCACCCCAGATCCACCTTGTTTGAAATTCCAACTTCTTTCCTGGAAGTCCTGGCAGTGTCCATATGTTTTATACCTCTCCCACTGCCCCCTTCCCACGCCCCCCCCCCCCCAAAGCCCTCGCCCTCTCTCAGATCTCTCGATGTCTCCATGTCTCTCGGTCCCTGCTCTCAAATGTTGTGTTTGTGTCCTTCCCCCTCTCTCCCCATCTTGTCTACCGCTCCCTATGTTATATGTTTTATGTGTCGGTTTGTCTTTCTGTGTGATTAATGTTCGCTCTTTCACGAGCCTCGATCTTGTATACAAAAAAAAAAAAAAAAAAAAAAAAAAAAAACGAGATTTCCTTTCCTTGGCCTCCTTCAGCCCAGCAGGTAAGTCATCTATCTGTTGTTGTTGCTTGGCGATTATGTCTTCCTGTCACTTCAAGGGGTCTGTCGCAACCAGGCAGGCAAAGTCGATCCCAGCACGAATAAAGGCAGGCAAACAGGCACGTGTTTGAAAGAGTCCAAGTCATGCACACGTGCACTGAGAGGGAGTCCGGCAGCCAACAGACAACAGGGAGAGTCTGGCCAAGAGAGAGAATTACATGCTGTCTGGCCTAGAGCCCACATGCACAGCCAACAAGGTCCGAGGCCAAGAGAGAGAAATGCAGGCACGTGCTCAGTGAAACTGGCAAAAAAGAGCAATAGTCATGCAGGCACGTGCTGAGTGAACCCGGCAGAGAGAGAGAGAGAGAGAGAGAGAGAGAGAGAGAGAGAGAGAGAGAGAGAGAGAGAGAGAGAGAGAGACTTTTGACTTTTGTGTCCTTTTATTATAAAAGTATAAAACCAAAGTATTCCAACTCCACTTCACA
Source organism: Myxine glutinosa (assembly GCF_964187855.1). Taxonomy (NCBI): domain Eukaryota; kingdom Metazoa; phylum Chordata; class Myxini; order Myxiniformes; family Myxinidae; genus Myxine; species Myxine glutinosa. The sequence continues at coordinate 219,462,869 of NC_136263.1, forward strand.
TACAAATCACAACCTCATTTCCAATGCATTTGCACAAAACACCCCCCATGCCCCATAACTCTTCAAACACAAGAAGGTTCCCCATGTTTACATGATAAGCATGTTCGAGCTTTATACGTGCTGACACCATCCCGATGAAACAAAAAAGTGCATTTTCATTTTTTCCACTACCTAATCTGGCTTTTCTGGTTTTATAAATTGCAAGCTTAGCAATTCCAAGCAAAAAATTCAAAAGAAAAATCACAGAGTTTTTCCTAGTATTACATGCAAGTCCATAAACAAAGATTGTAACAGAAAAAACAATTTTGAATTTACAAAAGATTCGGCTCAGATACAGAAACAGAGATGACAATCTCTTGCACTCAATAAACGCATGATACAAATGTTCAACATTACCACAAAAAGGACATAAATTAGACACAGCAGGGTTAAACTTCTGAACTAACACCTGTGTGGCCAGGGCGTGATGGACCAGTCTCCAATTTAGGTCTCCTGTACGTCCAACAGTAGGACTCCTGTACATTTCATCCCAATTTGGAGTGAGAAATGCTCCTGCAGGTAAAGACTCTTTCCACTTGTTCCTTAAGGGTGCTGCACAGCCCGGTAAGCACACCTCCAGACAAATTCTATACATTGCCCTTTTTCCCATGATGTGGAACACACTGGATTCTTCGCTGTGAGAGGAAAACACACCATGTTGTTCCTGGGCAGTGACTGAGAGTTCAGGGAAGGTTAAACGAAAGTCTACTTCTTCATTTACCCCATTCCACCCAATGTTTAAATCTAAAAAAGTCTGGGATACAATCTTTATGACCCTGCTCACTATTCTAATTGAACGCAAGCCAATTTTTCCAGAAACAGTGCTGGCAGACAACCATCGCTTTAAGGATAGCTCCATAAGATCTCGCACTTTATTAATCCCATTGTTCGTAAAATGTTCCATAAAAGCTCGGCTGGTAGATACTTCAGCGAATAGTGAGTTTTGGAACAATGGCTCATGCACAAACCTCCTGGGATCATAAGAGATCTCCAACCGCTGCACTCCTAGAGCTTGCCAGGCGTTCAGGAGAGACCGATGAAATGCAGGGAGCCGAGCTCTGTCGACCTGTTTCAAGTCCATAAGGAAAAGTTCCCGGTCATAGTCCATTCCACCTACTTGCCTGAGCAACGTATTCGTGAGAGGACGCCAGGGCACAACCTCGCTATACAGCAGACGTTTTATTGTCATTAGCCGAAAAGCCATTATTCGACTAGAGATGTGCACCAGGTTTTGACCACCTGAATTACGTGGTCTACACAGCACATCTGGCTTAAGCCAGTGGTGGCCTCCCCAGAAGAAGTCAACTAGACCCCTCTGAATGTTGGTGATCAGAGCTTGAGGAGGCTGGAGTGCTATGATCTTATGCCATACGATTGGAAGCACCAGGTTGTTTATTATCATTACCCATGCCTTAAGTGACAAGATATGGAGCATCCCTTTCCACTTTGATAGTTTCTGCTTAATGTTATCTAAGAAACCATCCCAGTTTTTCTTCATATAGCTTGCAGTTCCCAAATGGATGCCTAAGTATTTAAACCCATCCGTTTTCCATAACATTCCTCCTGGAAGAGTTGGGGGAACCATATGTGAAGCCTGTGACCCCGATAGGGTATCTGGGTACAGAGAAAGAGCTACACTTTTGTTCCAATTTACTCTTGCTGATGAAGCAAGTTCAAATTTGGCAAAACACCGGGATAGCTCAAAAACATCTTCCTGGTTTTTAACCACAACACACAGGTCATCTGCATATGCTGATGTAACAATTTTGGAATTGTTTGACAAGGACAAACCAGATAAAGTGGTATGAAGGAGAGCCAGTAAGGGTTCGATGGACAGTGTGTACAACATGCCTGACAGTGGACAGCCCTGACGGATGCCACGCTGAAAGGGGAAAGGACGACACAGACTATTATTTACTTTTAGCAGGCATGATACATTGTTGTATAAAAGTTTTATGCAAGAAATGAATTTTTCTCCAAATCCTGCTTTCGTAAGAACTGCTAACAAAAAAGAGTGATCCACACTGTCAAAAGCTTTCTCCTGGTCAAGGAGTAATAACCCAAAAGCATGCGACGCAGTTTGACCGATAGTAATCAAGTCTCGAACCAAGAAAATACTGTCTGTCATACATGGATCGTTCAGGTATGCAATACGTTTGGTCATTCCCAACTAAGAACGAGATGACCTTTTTGAGACGCATTGCAAGCATTTTTGACACAATCTTGTAATCAGTATTTAACAATGACACAGGCCGCCAGTTTGTAATCTGCTGCAAATCCCCTTTCTTGGGAAGAAGACATAAGACAGCTCTTCTGCAGCTCAAGGGCAATTCCCCCTGATTTAGGCTCTCGTGAAAAATCTCAATTAAAGCAGGACCCAGAACATTCCAAAAAACTTTGTAAAATTCAGCAGGAAGTCCGTCAATTCCGGGGGCCTTGCCATCTTCGAGTTGTTTCACTGCTGTTGTGAGCTCCTCCAGAGAAATGTCACATTCCAGTTGGAGTTGCTGCTCTTCAGAAAGAGATGGGAGAAGTTCAATTATCTCATTTGCCATCGTTTTATCCACCGTTCTTGGAGTAAACAAGTTTGAGTAAAACTCTTGCAGTGAATGTTTAATGTCACTTTGGCGAGTCAGAACACCGTCGGGAGAGCGTAGACTCTGAATCTGCCGAGAAGTGTTGGCAGCCTTCTGCATTTTGAAGAAATCTTTGTTTGGAGTCTTGAGGTGTATTATGCTCATCCGCAGGTGAATCATTGCTCCCGCCGCACGCTCTTTGACCAGTTCGGCCAGCAGGGTCTTTTTTTCTATCAGCTGCTGATATTTGTCACTTCCCCAAGATGTTCCAGCTTCTTGTTCATATTTAAGTACATCTGCTTTTAGAGCACTTATCAACCCAGACGTATTACTAGTGGCATACGAGCAATATTGTTGGCAGAAAATCCGAATATGTGACTTGGTACAGTCCCACCACTGTCGCATATTGACATAGGAACACTTTTTCTTTTCTAATCCTTCCCATACCAGTCTGAAGGCATTTTAAAAATGTTCATCTTGTAACAATTTCACATTGAAATTCCAGTGTGCACTCTTACAGCAATGACCAGGTAACATACAATCCATTGCAATCATATGGTGATCAGAAAAGCCAGATGGAGTTATACATGTTCTCTTAACCAGATTCACCATTCCTTGGTTCACGTACAATCTGTCCAGTCGACCCATGGTTAACTGGTTTTTTGCACAGCACACCCATGTATATTGACGGGTGTTTGGATTTTGTAATCGCCATTCATCTCTAAGTTTGTATTTTTTCACAAGTTGTGCCAAGGACTTTGCACTGGGTGGATGTGGCTCAGGAGTGTTCCTGTCCAGTCGAGGGTTGAGTGTGCAATTATAGTCTCCCCCCATACAAATTAACGTCAAATCAACAGTGCTTAAACAATCCGCTAATTTTGGAAGAAATAGAGCCCTTTCAGCACTGTCACTGGGGCAATACACATTAATAATGCTAACCTTTTGATTGCTGCTAATAAAATCCACCACCATCAAGAAACCCTTACAAATCTCTCTATAGTGAATCTCGGATGGTTGAAGGTGAGGATGCAAGATTATTGCCACCCCCACTTTAGCTTCTTCAACCGCACTGGAGAAAACATGGCACCCTTTAAACATTCTGCGCCACTCGTCTTCACAAGATTCGTTAATGTGTGTCTCTTGTAACATGAAAATATCAATCTTTTCTTTCTCAAATAGTTGTAACACCTCCAGACGCCGCATACAGCTGCGGCCTCCGTTTATGTTGAGAGACGTTACCTTCATTTATTCTTTATCAATTTTCCTCCTCTTGGAGTTCTTTTCCTGCCTTAGTGGCACACTTTCTCAACCGCTGAAATTGAGGTTCTGATATCCCAACTTGCTGGGGTTCACGAATCATGTTTCTAGTAGTTTTTAGAAAAGCATGTAGGTTTGGGAAATAATCCTGAATTCTGACATTCCTTTTCCTGAAGGATTCATCGAGGAATTTTTTAACTTCATCTTCTGTAACTACAGTGTCCCCATCCCCATCCTCTTGGGCACAAAACCCACGACCTGACGAGGTAGAGTAGGGTTCATCAAAATCAAACGCATCATCTTTGTCATTCTCTTCCTGATGCAAACTTATTTCTGAGGCACAAATCTCCCCAGGATCAGAAACATGGATATCGTTTTCATTCATGTTTAGCTGCTCATCGTCATATGCAGCTTCCTTCTTATCATCCCTTTTATTTTGTTCGAAACGTGTAGGCTTACAGGTTTCCTCTGAGGGGCTGTCCAACTTATCTGTTTTATCATTACACCTGGCCATCCCTGCGCCCACCTCTGTGACCATTACATTAATGTCATGTAAGACATCAGGGTTATCAATATCCCCACTTGTGTCTTCCTGAGATGCACGAGGATTCTCGATGTCTATATCACACTCAGAACCCTCAAACAGTTCGGCAAGTGGTGCAAACGAATTGCTTAGATTTAAACCCGGTGCCGGTTCAGTTTGCAATCCCACACAGGTATTCTCTACACAAGCTCCATCTTGCAAGCTCGGCGACACGTTTGACACAACAAGTACCTTACTTTGCACTGTGCTTGCATCCTTCACGACGGGACATGAACGTTTATGTCCTTTTTTACGAACCACTGTGGCGAACCCTTCCATATTGTCATCCGTACAGTCCTGTACAGTAGGAGAGGGATCAACCACGTTTGTCACACCAGCAGGTAGGGAGGAGTGGTCTGTTTCCTGTTCACCCATTGGTTGTGGGGAGGGGTCTACCATTCCACGTATCTCAGTAGGTGAGGGGGAGGAGTCAACTGTTTCCCGATCACCATTAGGTCGTGGGGAGGAGTCTACCATATCATCCGCCCCATTAGGTGGGGAGGGAGGAGAATCTGCAATCACCTGGTCTCGATTTTCTAATGGTCTCACCAAACCGGGACAGGAACTCTTTACGTGTCCGTAAGCTCCACACCCATAGCACGTCATGACGTCCGTGGAGGCATACATTCTATAAGTATGGCCATTAATCTTTGCATGCAAAACTACATTGAGCTTTTGCACATTTTCGGGCAATATCATGTAAACGACCCTTTTAAAAGTCATCACGTGTCGAAATTCAACACTTGCCGAGTGTATCGGCACCATTGTCACTTTTGATACGATCGTACCGAACTTGCTCAATTGAGCACACAAGTCCTCACCTTTAACAAAGGGAGGGGCATTAGACACATTGACCCTCACCGCAGGTGTATCTAATGGGGAAACCACTAGAAACATGTCGGGTTCTATGAGAAGGCCTTGCTCCACAACGGAGTTCACCATGTGAACCTCCGATACAAACACAACAACTTTCTTGTTCATTCGAGAGGCTGCACGGATATTATGTGAGCCGACGCTTTTTCCAATTGCTAGAAGCACTTGCTCCATCTTTACCTCACTCGGAGGGTCGCACACCAGCCCATGCTTGCGAGTGAGCGACTCGTACCTGCTATTCCTCAAACAATCGTTTGCCATAGCGAACGTCAATTAAATAAATAAAGGGTGAGAAACAAAAAAAAAAAGATACCAACCACAAGCAACACCGGCAAGTGGAGGTAAAACCAAAAACTAATGGACTAGGTCCAAGAACCGTTTAGAGCAGCGAAACACCGCTGCCTGGACTAGGAAAAACACGGCAAAATGGAGGCCAGGCCTCAAACCCGGAGGTTCGAAAAGAGGCAACCGAACACCACCTACCGTGTGCGCTCTCTCCCTCTCTCTTGTCTCAACAATGAAAGGACACACAGGGGAAACTTTACAAGTATAAACAAGGACACAAGGGAGCGAAATGGGGGATAGGAAAACCAACCAACACGACAGAGAACTCACAGCTCAACATGCACAGCCACCATGCTGCCACACCCACGCATGACTCACCAACGACCAGCAGGAGCGCACGAGAGAGAGAGAGAGAGAAAAAACACATGTGTAAGGCTTTTTTGTCCAGCCCTCGCCGAGGGCGGGGTGGGGGCCATGTTCCACGAAATCACCGTTTTTTCCCCCCCTATTCACGGCCATGTTCCGTGAAATCACGGTTTTTTCCCCCTATTCACAGCCATGTTCTGCGAAATCACGGGTTTTCCCCATATTCACGGCCATGTTCCGCAAAATCACGGTTTTTCCCCCTATTCACGGCCATGTTCCGTGAAATCACGGTTTTTCCCCCTATTCACAGCCATGTTCCACGAAATCACGGTTTTTCCCCTATTCACGGCCATGTTCTGTGAAATCACGGTTTTTCCCCCTATTCACGGCCATGTTCTGTGAAATCACGGGTTTTTTCCCCTATTCACGGCCATGTTCTGCAAAAGCATGGGGGTTTTTCCCCTATTCACGGCCATGTTCTGCGAAATCACGGGGGTTTTTTCCCCTATTCACTGCCATGTTCTGCGAAATCACGGTTTCCCCCCCCCCCCCCCCCTATTCACGGTCATGTTCTGTGAAATCACGGTTCCTGCCCCCCCCCCCCTATTCACAGCCATGTTCCGCGAAATCACGGGGCTTTTTCCCCTATTCACGGCCATGTTCTGAGAAATCACGGTTTCCCCCCCCCCCCCCTATTCACGGCCATGTTCTGCGAAATCACGGTTTTTTTTTCCCCTATTCACGGCCATGTTCTGCGAAATCACGGCTTTTTCCCCCTATTCACGGCCATGTTCTGCAAAATCACCGGTTTTTTTCCCCTATTCACAGCCATGTTCTGCAAAATCATGGTTCCCCCCCCCCTCCCCTATTCACGGCCATGTTCCGCGAAATCACGGGGTTTTTTCCCCCTATCTACGGCCATGTTCTGTGAAATCATGGTTTTTTCCCCATATTCACGGCTTTTTTCCCCTATTCACGGCCATGTTCTGCAAAATCACCGGTTTTTTCCCCCTATTCACGGCCATGTTCTGCAAAATCACGGTCCCCCCCCCCCCCCTCCCCTATTCACGGCCATGTTCCGCGAAATCACAGGGGTTTTTTCCCCTATTCACGGCCATGTTCTGTGAAATCACAGTTTTTTCCCCATATTCACGGCCATGTTCCACGAAATCACGGGGTTTTTCCCCTATTCACGGCCATGTTCTGCAAAATCACCATTTGTTTTTTCCCTATCCACGGCCATGTTCGGCGAAATCACGGGGATTTTTCCCTATTCATTGCCATGTTCTGCGAAATCAAGGGTTTTTTTCCCCCTATTCACGGCCATGTTCTGCAAAATCACGGTCCCGCCCCCTATTCATGGCGATGTTCCGCGAAATCACGGTTCCCCCCCCCCCCCTATTCACGGCCATGTTCTGCGAAAACATGGTTCCTCCCCCCCCCCCCCTATTCACGGCCATGTTCCACGAAATCATGGGGCTTTTTCCCCGATTCACGGCCATGTTCTGCGAAATCACGGTTTTTTTCCCCCTATTCACAGCCATGTTCTGCGAAATCACGGTTTCCCCCCCCCCCCCTATTCACGGCCATGTTCTGCGAAAACACGGTCCCCCCCCCCCCTATTCATGGCCATGTTCCGCGAAATCACGGGGCTTTTCCCCCTATTCACGGCCATGTTCCGTGAAATCACGGGGCTTTTCCCCCTATTCACGGCCATGTTCCGCGAAATCATGGTTTTTCCCCATATTCACGACCATGTTCTGTGAAATCAGGGTTTTTCACCCGATTCGCGGCCATGTTCTGCGAAATCACGGTTTTTCCCCCGATTCGCGGCCATGTTCCGCGAAATCACGGTTTTTTCCACCTATTCACGGCCATGTTCCACGAAATCACGGTTTTTTCCCCCTATTCACGGCCATGTTCCGCGAAATCATGGTTTTTTCCCCCTATTCACGGCCATGTTCCGCGAAATCACGGTTTTTTCCACCTATTCACGGCCATGTTCCGCGAAATCACGGTTTTTTCCCCCTATTCACGGCCATGTTCCGCGAAATCACGGTTTTTTCCACCTATTCACGGCCATGTTCCACGAAATCACGGTTTTTTCCCCCTATTCACGGCCATGTTCCGCGAAATCATGGTTTTTTCCCCCTATTCACGGCCATGTTCCGTGAAATCACGGGGCTTTTCCCCCTATTCACGGCCATGTTCCGCGAAATCATGGTTTTTTCCCCCTATTCACGGCCATGTTCCGCGAAATCACGGTTTTTTCCACCTATTCACGGCCATGTTCCACGAAATCACGGTTTTTTCCCCCTATTCACGGCCATGTTCCGCGAAATCACGGTTTTTTCCACCTATTCACGGCCATGTTCCACGAAATCACGGTTTTTTCCCCCTATTCACGGCCATGTTCCGCGAAATCATGGTTTTTTCCCCCTATTCACGGCCATGTTCCGCGAAATCACGGTTTTTTCCACCTATTCACGGCCATGTTCCACGAAATCACGGTTTTTTCCCCCTATTCACGGCCATGTTCCGCGAAATCACGGTTTTTTCCACCTATTCACGGCCATGTTCCGCGAAATTACGGTTTTTTCCCCCTATTCACGGCCATGTTCCGCGAAATCATGGTTTTTTCCCCCTATTCACGGCCATGTTCCGCGAAATCATGGTTTTTCCCCCGATTCACGGCCATGTTCTGCGAAATCACGGTTTTTTTCCCCCTATTCACAGCCATGTTCTGCGAAATCACGGTTTCCCCCCCCCCCCCTATTCACGGCCATGTTCTGCGAAAACACGGTCCCCCCCCCCCCTATTCACGGCCATGTTCCGCGAAATCACGGGGCTTTTCCCCCTATTCACGGCCATGTTCCGTGAAATCACGGGGCTTTTCCCCCTATTCACGGCCATGTTCCGCGAAATCATGGTTTTTCCCCCTATTCATGACCATGTTCTGTGAAATCAGGGTTTTTCACCCGATTCGCGGCCATGTTCTGCGAAATCACGGTTTTTTCCACCTATTCGCGGCCATGTTCCACGAAATCACGGTTTTTTCCCCCTATTCACGGCCATGTTCCGCGAAATCATGGTTTTTCCCCCGATTCACGGCCATGTTCTGTGAAATCACGGTTTTTCCCCCGATTCGCGGCCATGTTCCGCGAAATCATGGTTTTTCCCCCGATTCACGGCCATGTTCTGTGAAATCACGGTTTTTCCCCCGATTCACGGCCATGTTCTGTGAAATCACGGTTTTTCCCCCGATTCGCGGCCATGTTCTGCGAAATCACGGTTTTTTCCACCTATTCACGGCCATGTTCCACGAAATCACGGTTTTTTCCCCCTATTCACGGCCATGTTCCGTGAAATCACGGTTTTTTCCCCTTATTCACGGCCATGTTCCGCGAAATCACGGTTTTTCCCCTGATTCGCGGCCATGTTCTGTGAAATCACGGTTTTTCCCCTGATTCGCGGCCATGTTCCACGAAATCACAGTTTGTTTTTTCCCTATTCACGGCCATGTTCCGCAAAATCTCGGGTTTTTCCCCCCTATTCACGGCCATGTTCCGTAAAATCAGGAGTTTCCCCCCCTCCCTATTCACGGCCATGTTTTGCAAAATCAGGGGGTTTCCCCCCCCCCCCTATTCAAGGCCATGTTTCGCGGGTCCCCGCCCCCCCCCCCCCCCTATTCACGGCCATGTTCCGCGAATTCGTGGTTTTTCAAGGGCGCAAAAAAAAAATAGACGAGCCGCCAGCTTTACACATTTATAAAACCAATCTTTTACCAGGCATGCAAAAAGCAGGTGGACGTACGCAGAAAAACATCTTATACCAGCCTTGAACATGACCTGCTTATACTGTACCGTACATTCACTGCTGTGTGCTTTACGTTTTCATGGCTTTCGCGGGCGCCGATTTTAGCCGCTTCACGAGATATCCGACCAGATGTATAAACAAGTCAACTCCGTGAATTATAGAATGCAAACGCTTCATTAAATCGATTACAATTTGCAATTCACGGTAAAGAATCATCAGAGATGTTACACAATGAAAACGCTTCGGGGGATGTTCCATCAGCGACTAAAATATGTCATTCTCTGCGAATTATAGAATTCAAATTATTCATTAAACATATTATTGAAATTAGCAGATACGCTCAATACGGCATCATCCCGATAACATCCCCCAAACAATGGACTCCCGCAGATACCCACAATGCTCGCAATCCTACATGTACACAGATTGTGTCCTCCATCTCGATCATTGTTCTCGTCCCATTGCTTCAACCAGTGGTTTTGACTCGCTCTGCTCATCATTCAATTATGGCTCCCAAATGCAAGACCAGTGCCGGAGATGCGTCGACTACCAAGAGGCAGAAGTAAGTGATGTTCCTGAGCTAGAAAGTGGAGCTGCTGGACCGGCTTTCGAGAGGAGAGAGTGTGGCCTCTGTTGGCAGGCATCATGGCGTCAACGAGTCCACCGTTTGCTGCATACGGAAGAAGGAGAAGGCGATTCGTGAGAAAGCTTCAGCGAGCACTGCATCACATACGAAGGTGGTCACCCATGTCCGGAATGTCCACATAGAAAGGATGGAGAAAACTCTCAGAATATGGATTGAGGACAACACGCAGACGAGGGACTTCATGCTGTAAACCATGATGATGAACCGTTCCCTAAACCCGCTCATCGAGTTGACGAGTTGGACGCCATTCCAAAGGTTTCCGAGGAGGAGGAGGCGGAGGCGTGCAGTAATGAGGAAGAGGCGCCGAGGTCCAAACTCACAGTCCAGTTCCTGGGCGAGGTACTGCAGGACATGCAGGCGATTGTCGACAATTTGGAAGATGCTGACCCAATCATGGAGAGGTACCTCAAGTTCAAGAGGAACTTTGATGATGCGCTTCTCCCGTACAAAGAGCTGCATCGAAATGTTGGGCAATCTGTCAGGCAGCTCACCATCACCCATTTCTTCAGCACTGCTCCCTCCACCTCAAGACCACCAGCACCCTCTCCTGTCTTCCTCTCAACGTCTGCACCAGCGTCCTCACCTTCTCATACCTCTCCTGGACATATTGGTATGTGATCATACATACATATATAATATGGGACATATTACACACACACACACACACACACAAGAATCTAAACACATATATATATACACACACACACACACACACACACACACACACACAACAATCTAAACACACATACACACACACAACAATGGAAACACACACACACAAAATCAGTTCATCCCAAGAATGTACCTGCGGAGGAAAGAAGAAGGAGGTGGCGGCCTGATGGAACTCAATCAAGTGCACAGAGCAACAACTGTAGGATTAGCAGACTACGTGAAAAGCTCAACAGACGACCGAATACAATTTGTGTACAAGCATGAACACAACAAACCAGAAAAGGTATCTCTCACTCACCTTGCAAAATACTTGCAAGGTGCGATTAGAAGATGTCACACACCAAACCGAAACGGCAAAAAATACAGCCCCAACAATTGCAAAAAAGACAAAATAAAAATACAAGACGAAATACCAGCAGATACATCGAACCAAGAGCAATCATTGAAAATGATGACGTCATGCTCACGTACGCCCTGATGATTCCATCGAGCGTGAACATAGAAAACAAAGCATTGCGTCCGGACATTGTACTCAGGAACAAAAATAAGGCATTGCTGATTGAGATATCAGTACCACAGAAACTGCAGGTTTCTCAATTTCGGTGGATGTATGGAAGATACTCGTATATTGCTTCCACAACATCTTCCAGTCTTCTTCTGTCTCAAGGCTACTCTCGTTGCTTTTTTTAATGGACAGTATACGTCACAATAGTGCACTAAACATACATTGAACCCAACCTCACACCGCATCCCCTCTCTCTAAAGGAGGGATGCTACGATGACACAAGTCGTGTCCTCCAACCACGTGTCAAGCTCTGGTCGTGTACCTGCTGCCAAGATGGTCTTGCCAAGCTCGCTTAATTGAAGCAAGCCCAGGCTGAGGATGGAAACACCATATGGATGCTGCGTAGTCGGTTACTATTACGAATGCTTAGGTTTATGGAACATCGAACATGGATGGGAACATGAACCAGTTGATTTACAAGAATTAACAAGAAAAAGAGCAATCAGAGATTGCAAACCCTTGCCAGGATGTATTTTCAGTGGTTTTTAAGGCTTTTGTGTTAAAACAAACATGGCGGCCGAACCACGTGACGTACGACGTCATCAATATTTTTTCCCTCCACCAATTTATGCCTACAGGACCCTCAATAAATTTCATCTTGATCGGATGAAGTTTTGTACTTGTCGCATTATGACGTGATAATGGAGGCACCTGTGACATCATTCACAGATGTTATTCCACATTGAGAGTTCTTTACAATGAGCCATGTCTCAATTTTTTCAATGCAGCGCTTTCAGAGATATAGAGGTGCAAAGTTTTTCGGTTTTCCCAAGATGGCGCCCATACCACGTGGCCTATGCTATCATCATTATTTTCTTTCTCCACCAATTTATGCCTACAGGACGCTCAAGAAATTTCATCTTGATAGGATGAAGTTTTGTACAGTCGAATTATGACATCATATTTATTTCCGGATTTTAAAAATTTGATATTGTTGTTGACCTTTGGCCTATGTTGACCTTTTGGCCTATGCTGATCTCAAAAATAGTTGGTGGTTGAATTCATTTAGCCTATATGTAAATCCTCTTCAAATTTCAAGTCAATCGGATGAAAATTAAGGATTTTAGAGATTTGATATTGTTGTTGACCTTTGGCCTATGTTGACCTCTTGGCCTATGCTGATCTCAAAAATAGTAGGTGGTTGAATTCAGTTAGCTGATATGTAAATCCTCTTCAAATTTCAAGTCAATCGGATTAAGATTGAGGATTTTAGAAATTTGAAAAAAGTGGTCGACCTTTGGCCTATGTTGACCTTTTGACCTATAGGATTTTGTCGGACCACAAACTCTACCATTTGGTGAATTTTCGTGAAGATCGGTTTCAAATTGTGATCTGTAGGCAAGTATAAGTGAGCGACAGACAAACACACACACACACAAACAAACACACAAAGTGATCAACATACTTGCAAAAAAAAACAAAAACTTTTTTGCCAAGTAACAAACGGACTCAAATGCAATACCCTCTCCTCTGGCGAGGGTAATAACAACCACCTGGTTAGAACATAGATAGGAACATAAAATCGCTAAAGGTTACACATTGCTAAAAGCCTTCACATACACCCGAAATAGACTGCAGGTGCTGCCAACAAAGCAGTTTTAGACAAGATACACAATGGATGTTTTATCTTTCCTTCCAGGTGGTCACCAGGACAAAATATTTGGAATCTCGTCAGGATGTGCATAATGTAACAGGTAATGCATACTCTGTAATGTAACGACAATTGCTTGCCCAACTTGTAGTGGGATCATGTTCTTTCAGGAATTTCACCTCGGCTCGCTCGTCACTCGAAGGCGAGTTCATGATATCAATCAAACAATTAAGTTCTCACATGTCGTTTTCATTTCGCAGCAAAGTGTTACAACAGGCAAAAGTACAGAGCGACCACCAAAGTCCAAACACTGATTTAATTAAGGGTTTCAGCAACAAAATATATATAGCGCCTTCAGAAAGTATTCACACCCCTTGACTTTTTTAACATGTTGTTGTGTTACAGTCTGAATTAAAAAGGGATTAAATTGTGAGTTTTTGTCACTGATCTACACACAATACCCTATAATGTCAAAGTGGGGAAGTAATTTTTTGAATTTTTTTTCAATTCACTGAAAAATTAAATTAAGAAATATTTAATTTACATAAGGATTCAACCCCCTGGGTCAATACTTCATAGAAGCACCTTTGGCAGCGATTACAGCTTCAAGTATTCTTGGGTTTGTCTGTATCAGTTTTGGACATCTGGATTTGGGGAGTTTCTCCCATTCTTCCTTGCAGATTTGCTCAAGCTCTGTCAAGTTGGATGGGGAGCGTCGGTGAACAGGAATCTTCAAGTCTTTCCACAGATTCTCAATGGGATTCAAGTCTGGGCATTGGCTGGGCCACTCAAGGACTTTCACATTCTTGTTCTGAAGCCATTCCTGTGTTGCTTTGACTGTATGCTTGGGATCATTGTCTCGTTGGAACGTAAATCTTCACCACATTCTTAGGTCTTTTTCGCTCTGAAGCAGGTTCTCCTCAAGGATTTGCCTGTATTTAGCTTGATTCAATGTTCCCTTTATCCTTACAAGTCTCACAGTCCCTGCTGCTGAAAATCATCCCCATAACATGATGGTGCCAAAACCATACTTCACTGTAGAGATGGTGGTAGATGGGTGAAGAGCCATGCTCGGTTTCTGCCAGACATAGTCACTTTGCATTCAGGCCAAAGAGTTCAATTTTCATCTCATCAGATCACAGCCTCCTCTCAAAATCTGAAATTGCATGCACATGATCAATGACCCATTTTTATTGAAACATAAATTTATGACATCATAGGTCACATGGTTTGGCAGTCATATTGGATTTAACCTAAAACCTCATAAAAAAACATCTTCTCCCAAACCACCAAATTGTTTGACTTGAAACTTTTACGTGTGTCATTGACTAGGGATAGCGATTAAAAGTTAATCACGAAAAAATCATTGGTCACATGGTATGGCAGCCATATTGGATTGAATGAAAATATTAAATAATTATATCTTAATTATATATAAAACAAATATCATCTTACACTACTGTTGCATATAGTTTGAAAATGATGATGGCTGCCATCTTGGATAGAAAAACGAACCTTTCCGATCAACATGAAACTTCACAAACGTGATCCCCTACCCATACATATGCAGAGTACATTTTTTAAGGTCATATGTCATGTGGTGTGGCAGCCATATTTGCTTGAAAGCCGATATTTAAAAAAATCCCTTCTCTGAAACCGCTTCACCGATCAATGTGAAACCTGTCATGGCTGGTGAAAATGTGATACTTTAAAACAGTTGAAGGGATTTAAATCCAACTTGTTTATTTTTAGGACAGCGAACGAGGGCATCTACACGTTGTGGGACTTTGTGGAGGCATATTGGTGACACAGTCACATTGCTCTAATTCCTCATTCTCTCAGGTTTCCGTCTGGCCACACTCCCATAAATCCAAGACTTGTAAAATGCTGAAGAGACTGTTGTGCTTCTGACAGGCTCTCCCATCTCAACCAAGGAACTCTGTAGTTCTGTCAGAGTTGTCATTGGATTGTTGGTCACCTCCCTGACCAAGTTCCTTCTTGTCTCGTTGCTCAGTTTGGTCGGATGGCCAGTCTAGGAAGAGTCTGGGTAGTTCCATATTTTTCCATTTCCTAATGATGGAGCTCATTGTGCTCTTGGGACCTTTCAACACTTTAGAAATTGTTTTATACACTTTCCCAGATCTATGCCTCCTCACAATTCTACATTGGAGTTCTACGGAGTGTTCCTTGGTCTTCATGGTAGAGTTTCTGCTGTGACATGCACTGTCAACTGTGGGACCTTTATGGAAAGGTGTGTTTTTTTCTAAATCATGTCCAACCAATTGAAGTGGCCACAGGTGGACTCCAATCAAGTTGTCGAGACGTCTCAAGGATGATCAAAGGAGATTGGATGCACATGAGCATATTTGGAGTGTCATAGCAAAAAGGATGAATACTTGACTCAAGACATTTCAGATTTTCATTTTTAATAAATTTGCAAAGAATTCTCAAAAAAGATTTCTACGGTGATGTCATTTGACATCATGGGGTATGATGTGTAGATCAGTGACAAAAACTCAATTTAATCCTTTTTAAATTCAGACTGTAACACAGAAAAATGTCAAGGGGGTGTGAATACTTTCTGAAGGCCCTGTACATACAAAGCCAATAACCATTAATTATGGGTTTCAGCACCAATATATATATATATATATATATATACTTACTTTTCAAGATGTCTTAGAACCAAAAGTTCATTGGAATTATGTTGAAATTATTCTAGATTTTGTTAATGTGACCTTTAAAAGAAACACAAACCACATTTGACATTTCGAAACAGATAAATTGATCCTTGAAAGTGATGTAAACTGATATCGAACTCAATTCATGGACAGTACTGTGTTAAACTTCTGTACGTTTTCCAGAAGTACCTCTTTATTTTGCACATTAGCCAAATTTTTTTTTAACACAAACAAAAGTTAAATTACGACTGGGATTACGGACAGTAAAATTACAGTTCAGTACTTCGTGTAACCCCCACGAGCATTCAGGAGAGCACGTACACGTTGAGGCATGCTGTTCACGAGATTTGCCAAGGTTTGGACAGGAATCGCTTGCCATGCAGTGACAATAGCCTGCTGCAATTCATGCACAGAGGTCGGCTGCTGGTCCAAGTGGTCGATTTAACGCGTTAATTCTGCCCACAAGTTCTCTATCGGATTCATATCCGGGGACATGGCAGGCCACTCCATATGCTCTACACCACGGTCAGCAAGAAAGTGTTGGATCATGCGAGCACGATGAGGCCGTGCATTGTCATCTTGGAAGACAAAGTTTCCTCGAAAGGCTGCACGAGCAAATGGAAGCAATGTTTCTTCCAGAATGGCCCTGTACTTGAACTGGTTGAGGTTTCCATTTAGAACAACCAGGTCAGTTTTGCCCCTTGCATGAAAAGCAGCCCAAACGGTCACCCCACCACCTCCAGCTTGGACTCTTGGCACTATACAATCTTTGTTGTAGGCTTCATGCACTTGTCTGCGCACTCGGACGCGGCCATCTTAATGATAGACCAGAAATCTAGACTCGTCACTGAAGATCACATGATTCCAGTGTCCTGGCTGCCATTGCCGGTGCTTTCTGGCTCACTGCAATTGGCACTGGCGGTGTTGTCTGGTCAGACGTGGCTTTCTCAGGGGACGCCTGGCACGATAGCCTGCTTGAACCAGTCGTTGGTTGACTAGCCTTCTGGATTCAGGCACATTTGTCAGTTGCTGCCACTCAGCCCTAAGCCGATTAGCTGACTTGGTACGGCCATTGCGGACTAACCGGTGCAGCTGGCGATCATCCCTCGTTGTTCTGCGGGGACGTCCTGGCCTCGGTATTGGAGTAGAGACACCCCCCTGAGCATTTCGTTTCAGGATCTTTGACACCTGACCTTGAGTGATGCCATAATGCCGAGCAATAGCACGCTCTTTCATGCCGTAATTTCGTAAAGCCACCACTCCATGACAAACAGCATTGTCGAGTTGACGGACCATCTCCAGAGGAAGCGGCAATAACTTTTGGAGAGGTGCAGCAGTTGTTTTCCACAAATACAGAACGCAACAACCCTTGTATACCCGACTGTGAAGCCAATCGTCAAATGCACCTGTCCGTACATTTTGCCACGCCACCTTTAATATAATCCTGTTGTTGACTTCATGCTGCGACAGACAATCAGTGACATGGGTCTTTTTTACAAATAAATCACCAAAGTGTAAAAGAAACTCACCAGATTGATATACTGAGTTAAGAAAGTAAACCCAAGTCTAGTTCCAAGTTTCCAAGAACCCAAGTTCACTCACTCACCGCAGGCAGGTAGGTGGTCTTTCTGTCTTCTACCGACTCCTCTCCGGCCTTGCACCCCCAGCTCTCTCTGTGCTCTGTCCCCCAAATATTCCTACAGGTCGCACAAGATCTGCCAGCAACCCTCTGATGGTTAAACTGCCGAAATCTCGGCTCTCCGCTCACCTTCACTCTTTCATTCCTCTTTTCTCCCGCCTCTGGAACAAACTACCTCACTCCCTTCAATCCCACTCCTCCCTCCAGGTCTTTAAAACAGCTGTTCACCACCATCTCTTATCTTCCCCCATCCAAAACCTTGATCTTTTCTACCCCCGCTAATTCACCCCAGATCCACCTTGTTTGAAATTCCAACTTCTTTCCTGGAAGTCCTGGCAGTGTCCATATGTTTTATACCTCTCCCACTGCCCCCTTCCCACGCCCCCCCCCCCCAAAGCCCTCGCCCTCTCTCAGATCTCTCGATGTCTCCATGTCTCTCGGTCCCTGCTCTCAAATGTTGTGTTTGTGTCCTTCCCCCTCTCTCCCCATCTTGTCTACCGCTCCCTATGTTATATGTTTTATGTGTCGGTTTGTCTTTCTGTGTGATTAATGTTCGCTCTTTCACGAGCCTCGATCTTGTATACAAAAAAAAAAAAAAAAAAAAAAAGTCAAGAAAAAAAAAATTCCATATTAAATGCCAAGTCTGTGTATACTAGCTGAAAGCAACCGGCGTTGCCCGGGTTATTTTTGAATGAATTTACTACTATAATTCAGCTTTTACTCGGGGCCGTAGAAGAATGACTACTATAATTCAGCTCAGCTTTTAATTGTGAAATGGGCCCAGCCCGGCCGAGGCGGCCTCAACCGGCCTCACCACCTAGCCTATAACCTTCCCGGGGCCCGTCCCGACATTTTTGGTTCTTTTTGAATGAATTTACTACTATAATTCAGCTTTTACTCGTGGCCGTAGAAGATTGACTACTATAATTCAGCTCAGCTTTTAATTGTGAAATGGGCCCAGCCCAGCCGAAGCGGCCTGACCGGCCTCGCCACCTAGCCTATAACCTTCCCTGGGCCCATCCCGACATTTTTTGTATTCGAGGTTTCCTCCTATCTTTCACCGTTCAGGAGATTAGCTTGCGCAGACAAACAAACAAAAACTTTCTTTTATAATATCGAGAGATATATACAAAGAAAATCATACTGGCCCAATGGGCCTTTGGTTACGATGAGCAAAAGTACATCGCCAAAGCAGATTTTCCGAACCCACACCGTGGGTGAGGACCCAAGGTCACCGTCCTATTGCAGACACGAGGGAGAGAGAGGTCGGAATGATCGACATCACTAGGTCCTTCGATGGCTTTGCGTTCCCGCTGACCTCTGAACTCCCAGCTCAAAGGGGTTTCGCCGTTTGGTGAACTCCGCTCCTAAGTCATGTCGCGATCCTAAAATGACCTCGATCCCCCACCATCTGAAGTGCCAGAAATTTGCCTCTCTGAAACAGCAGGCAGTCATTTTCCTACTCCTCATGGTTATTTTCTCGGGTTGAGTTAATGCGCTTTGCAAAAATGTCTCTCACATTGTGTGTATCCCAGGAACACAGAACCATGCTTGATTCACGGACCAAGATAGAACGAGAACCAGAAACTCAAGTTCCAAAAACTCCAGTACAAAACTCAGGCTGCCATCACCTCCGATTCCTTCTTCCTGTTCTCCGTCCAATCACAGGCATTTAAGCTTGCGGGTCACAGCATGCAAATCAAACTCAGGGGTTTGGGGAGGGGAATGCGGAAGAAGAGGCTACAGATTAACACCTAACAATTAAAGTCTTGGGTCGTACCACACAAGTCCAACTTTTAGGAGGGAGGCAGGGGAAGGAGGAAAAAGAGGTCGCAAACTGTACCAAAAGCCGAGAAAGTTACGGCCTAGTTAACTAGAGTCTATCCTAGTTAACTAGAGAGTTATAAATAACTTAAATATAACTCGAGAGAAATATAAAGGGTAATTACAAAGTGTTTTAAAGGGTTATTCGAAGGGGTTCTAAAGGGTAAAATTCTAAACAGTTCTAAAGTGTAATTCTGAGGGGTTCAAAAGTGTAAGTCGAAACAGTTCTAAAGTGCACTTCTAGTGGGTTCTAAAGGGTAATTCGAAAAAGTTCTAAAGGGTTATTCTGCAGGGTGATTCTACAGGGTAATTCTAAAGGGTTACTCTAAAGGGAAATTCTAAAGGGTTATTCTACAGGGTGATTCTCAAGGGTAATTCTAAAGGGTGATTCTAAAGGGTTATTCTAAAGGGCAATTCTAAAGGGTTATTCTAGAGGGTGATTCTAAAGGGTAATTCTAAAGGGTGATTCTAAAGGGTAATTCTAAAGGGTTTTTCTAAAGGGTGATTCTAAAGGGCAATTCTAAAGGGTTATTCTAAAGGGTAATTCCAAAGGGTTATTCTAAAGGGTTGTTCTACAGGGTAATTCAAAAGGGTTATTCTAAAGGGTTATTCTAAAGGGTAATTCTGAAGAGTAATTATAAAGGGTAGTTATAAAGGGTAATTACAAAGGGTAATTATAAAGGGTAATTCTAATGTGTTTCGTTTGTTTTCTAGGCTTTGCCTATTTCATAATAAAAATGCCAAAAATGAACCACTTCTTTCAGACATGGGTGTGATTTTTTTATATTTTAGTCTGTGTGCCTGTCTGGCAGTAAGAAACAAAATTGAAAATAATGCAAACAGGCGAACACATAATGCGAGCACAGCTCCGGTTGGCGCAAACTGCTCGGTTGTTGGCGCGAACTGCTCGGTCGTTGGTGCGAACCAGGCCCCGATGCACCCTTGCTCCCTCGGCCCCAATGAAGGCCTCCGGCGCGAGGCAAACGAGTGCGTAGCCCGCTCCCCAACCGTGCCCTTCCTCACGAACACGGCACGGAAACCGAGGCTCTTCGTTCTTGGGGCTCTGCCGTTTTACGAATACCCCGCACGCAGTCTCTCCTCGGTTCGCAACTACAGGTCACGTCCCGCACACCGCACACCATCGCTCACCAATATCCGACATGAAGCGGGGAGAGTCGATGGCAGAGGAATACGCGAGGGTCAAGCGAGAGAGAGTATCCAACAACGACACAAGAAGGAGAGGGACATCGATGCTGACAGAGGCAAAATGCGACCGCTCGCTATGGATCCAGCATGACAACTACAAGGGACAAAATGTTGGCTCACGGTTCGTGGTCTCCTTCTCCTCTGACATCACCGCCCTCCCTCGACCAATCCTTCGCAAGGTGGGCGTGGCCTCAGCCTGCCTGTACGATGTCTGCCTGCCATGGTGTAATACTGCGCGGCCGCTTGCTGGTGCTCTTCCAAAGTCATTGTGGCGGCGGGGAATTATTTAATGTGTGGTGCGCTAATCGGCCTATCTAATATCTATGGGATGTATTGCCATAAGGGACACTGGGATGCTCACCGAGGGAACGACACACAAGGGAATTTTACCGATAATCCCTGTACTAATTAGCATGCCCCGCCCCCTCGTGACGGGGACAGAGATACACACTTATCCCGACATACGGCTAAACACAGAACTTATTACAGGTGAGGTTCCCTATCACGACAGCCGGAAACCTACCTATGCGGATCTAGATATTCCTCTACCCCTAATTTTCATAACACAGCCCCCCCCCCCCCCCCCCCGGAACCGTAGCCCCTGCAAGGTTCACTGCAGGCACTACCATTCCAGTCTTAACACTTACTGTCTCACACTTAATTAACCTATGAAATAAATCAGGAGGGCTGTGGGAAATGAGCCGGAGTTACGGCTACGGTAGCCGGAGCTACCTTGTGTGTCGCAGTGCGTGGCATTCCCCTCACGTCACCTACGCCGCCCTCGTCCCCCAGTCCACACAACTACAGCCCCCAGTGCCCACCCACACTTGACCACACCAAGGTCCAGTCGACAGCCATGCTCCATCAGGAGACCCACGCAGAAGACATGGTCCACACACCTCGGACACCCATATAGGCCGGCAGCCCAGAGCATTTTGGTCAAACGAACAAGGTACCAATATCCGAGTACAGAAACATTTATTGTGTAACCTAACATATTCAGATATGGATGTCTGCCGGGGACCCCCTGCTGCGTGGGGCCCCTGGGGCCCAAAGAGGGGGGCCAAATAATGGGCTGTATCAAACATGGGGGTACCACATGAAACCAAGTGGAAATCAACAGGTACATCTCACAGAGCACAGAGTGACCACCGCCAGACAAATTTGCCTCTGCATAGGCCCCCCCAGACCCCCCTCAAAGGGTCCCAAAATTTGGGCTGGATTAAACATAGGAGGTACCACATGAAACCAAGTTAAAATGAACAATTACACTCTACTAAGTATAAAAAACCCATCGCCAGACACACCCCAAAAGTTGACCCTGGGGGCACTGTGGTAGAATTGCCTAGAACATATATCAAAAGTACCACATGAAACCAAATGGAAATCAACAGGTACATCTCACAGAGCACAGAATGACCACTGCAAGAGACCCCTAAAAAGGGTCCACAAATTTGGGATGGATTAAACATTGGAGCTACCACATAATATACAACCAAGTTAAAATGATCAATTACAATCTACTATTAAGTACAATATATCTATCGATTGTCTGCCACATAAGGCCTGCCGGATCTCCCCCCCCCCACCCCCCCAAAAAGGGTCCCAAAATTTGGGCTAGATTAAACATACCACGTGAAATCTATTTTACATGACATCCAACAGAATTTACAATATACATGCTTAATGCATCCAATGAGTAGATCACTATCAGAAAATCCTTATGATTCTTGAGAGGGTTAGATCTCTGTTTCACTTTCCGAGTCATCACTCCAAGCATTTTCGGAATTTGAATCATCGTCAGACACATTAGCAATATCTTGTTGGTCACTCTCGAGATCCTCTATACTGTCCTCCTCTTGTTCCCCTTCCTGGAAAAGATAATCTGGCAGGGCAGGTCCCAAGAACCAGTCTGGGGTATAGCACCCGTTCTTTTCCTTCCATCCATAGTTCACAGGATCCAAACCATGTCCTGGATGTGCTGAGTCAGCATTTCCCCAAAGGAGGATCCTCTATACTGTCCTCCTCTTGTTCCCCTTCCTGGAAAAGATAATCTGGCAGAGCAGGTCCCAAGAACCAGTCTGGGGTATAGCACCCGTTCTTTTCCTTCCATCCGTAGTTCACAGGATCCAAACCATGTCCTGGATGTGCCGAGTCAGCATTTCCCCAAAGGATGCTAATGAAGTGTGCCCGTTGCAATTTGTTGTGTACAGTCTTTGCACAAGGTGGAAGAAGTGCACAGTCAACCTTCTTCACATTTGACATCGGGTTTTCCTGAAACAAGATATGTATGGATTCAAATTTAGTTATCCACAATCAATTTCAATTCATGCTGAACTATTTGTATTCAAGATGCCCTTTCGTTTTTCAAAGTCAGTGTTTCCTCAAGTCACCACTTGGATAACACTTAGCTATTTTCTGAAAATTTACTCTCTTCAAAAAGCTCCCTTTGTGGGCATATCTGCTGTCGGGTGCATAGATAGAAGATTTCACCATAATGCTAAAATATAGCCCCAGAACAAATTAGTGATGAAATAATATACTAGTTTAGTTTTCTGAAGTTATGTCGATTCATTCCCCTTCCCTCAATGAAATTATTTCTTGGTGAAAGACTACTTAAACAATAGAAATAGCATAGGTATACTAGTACCTTATCCATTTTCCCAGTCATCTGACACAGTTTTACGTGTCTGGCCTCATTGACATCCTTCACGTCACCCTTCATGCCATACAAGGAACAGACAAACTCTCCTGCTCTACTCTGGTCTGGTTGATCTTCAGAAGCTAGTCTGCCGAAGAACTGGATGAGTGTTCCTTCTATGTCTTTCTCAAGAACTTCTAGAGGCTTCTTTTTACCCTTCCTGTAGAATGCAGTGGTGAAGTCAGAGCCGGTAAATGCATGAAGACCTGGCATGGCTGCAGCTAGTCCCTTCTGCTTTGACTCCAGGGTGGTGGCAATGCTGCTGACATCAATATGTTGACGACTATTCCCCGATCCACAATCCATAATAATGCGATTGTATGCCGTAGGTCTGTGACTTGTCAGGTGCCTTCCTATCATTCCAAGGATAATAACTAAGACATCAGTAGCAGAGGCTCTGATCACTGCATTTCCAGTAACGCTGGATGCATGGAATGCAAGGAGAGTGTCAGCTTCCTCATGACTACCCTGGAGATGGGCTGGGTGTACAACAGACATCTTCAAATCAAGCTGATTGAATGTGAGGTGAATACAGTTGCCACCATGGGACACAATAAGCGTCTTGTTTGCTAGGATGGGACCATAATGATCTTCTTGCCATTCTTTAAGGAGAAATATCGCCAACTGATCCTTGAAGATCCCGTTTTGGAGTAACTTCTGACAGCCCTGTCTGGGTGCTTGCTCTGGACCAGTAATGAGGAATGGACGATCATCGGCTCCACGTAGTTTTCTCTCGCTCCCCTTCAGGGACATGGGGCGATAAGTATCAAACAATACGTGAACCTCATTCCCTTGGCTGCCACATACATATGCTAGAAGTGTCCATGCGAGATTTCCATAAGATTTAATCTTCCCAATGGCAGATAGGAAAGAGTGGATCAATAGTCCACCATCGATCAAGGTCACATCAATCAGTGGGAGTGGTGTTTCCGTGAACCCATCCTGTAGTTCCTCTAGCTTATTGAGTAACTTGCTCTTTTCTGTCTTGAGCCCTGATCCATCCAAATGTGTGATAGAAAGTGGGTATTCAGTAATTGGAAATGTCATGACATGTCTCAGGTTGAAGGTCATCCTCTCCGAAAGGATGACAAGTATGCGAATGAAAAAATCTCTGAGACTCTCAGCAGCAGGTTTTCCCTTGGCTGTGGGGCGCCTCTTCTTGGAATTTTCCTGTGCGAAATTGCATACCTTTCTCCTTTGGATGGGCTTCATTAATCTTTCTTCGTCTGCTGCGCATTCCTCTTTGAACTTTGCATGACGTTTATGTCCAGACACAAAGCTCCCCGTCAAATACTCCTGAGTTTGATGAGATGCTGCTCTTCCTGTAGCGATGTTCAAGAGGCAAGCAGATGTTGACGCTGGTGATGAGAAGGGGTCACACGATTCTGTGACTGCATTGAACAAGGCATCCCTTTGGCGACTGTCTTTCTCAATTCTGCTCGCCCGTAGCTGCGTTGCTGGCTGCTCTACTGTTTCTAGTCCCAACATATTCAGCAGCTCTGTCACAGACATTCCGCGTTGGGTGGATGTGATGCACCATCTTCTTATTGCATTGTTCGAGTGGTGAAACCCTACAATGCCTCTCATCGGTGATGCTGCATCTCTATTGACTGTCTGTTCCAAAGTCAAGTCGATAGCTGATCGTGAAAAACTCTTTTCCGTGCGTCTTATGGAAAAGGCCCCTGCCTGGAGTATTGCCCGACTCTGTGGGGCTGCCTTCGCTAGCTGGTTAAGAAACAGCATACACCAACGCGCGTAGTTTGGTCGATTTAGTCCAAAAAACATATCAATCATGGCTGGCAGTATGTTGATGTAGCCATCGACATCGTTGGTGCGTAGAGCTCGCATCAGGTCCCTGTGGACTCTGTTTACCATATGGACGTACATGCTCCAGTATTGGGCAGTTGGGCCAAGGTCTCCATTCATTGCTTTCTTAAAATACATGTCGAATTCCCCCATATGTTGCTGGAAGATTGGACTGGCCTCAATAAACTGTTCCTGGGTACTGCAGTTCTGAGGAACATTAGCAAGGAGGTCACTGAGGGCATCTTTCCTTTCCTGAGGAACAGTTGACAGGAAGCTGTCATACATTTTCCTCTCCATGACGAGAGCAAGGATATCATGGATTCGGACACATCGATTATAATATTTACCGTGGATGAAACCCATCAGTGATCCTTCAGCCAGTATCCCAGACTCTGTCAACAGGTAGTCAGCACCACTTTCATTTATGAATGTCCCAATAGCACCGTAGAAGGCCAACTCCAGATGGAAGTTTCCGAGCATGATAAGAAGCTTATCGAACAGAGGTGCATCCAGTGCCTGGATCGAGTATGCCTTGAGAGCCACAGCCAGGTCATAAGTAACAACACCATAATCTTGATGAGTTTCAATGGCCACGCTCATACTCCTTTTCATTGTCTCACGGATGACATCGTTTTTGGTTGGCGGAGCAGATATTGGATCCATGTAACAGATTCTTTGTTGCGGCAGGTGATCATGGACGAACTGTGAATAGAATCCAGGAAAAAGTGGCGATGGCTTGTCAAATTCGGACTGGAGCAACCAATAGAAATCGACTGCACGGAGTGTTGCAATGATCTCTGTTTCCTGATATGCGGTTGGTGCTGATAGGTCAAACCGGGCTTTTTTTTAGCTGCTTACAGTATGGGTCAATTTCACGTTCTTTCCCATCAAACTGTCGTCTTTTTCTCCCGCTTCGTATACCAGTAACAGTACGCACGTCATCCGGTTCATTTGTGTTGGTGGCATCCTGCATGTTCTGGTAGCAGATCCCAACCGTAGCATGGAGGGTATCTTTTCCATCAATAGTATCCATGTTATCGTCATAATTATCCCATGCGAGCCCTGTGCCTTGGTTAGGATTCAGGTCTACACCATCAGGAGCATCTCGATCATTTGCCTCAACCGAAAATGTGAACTCCGTCTCCAATGCCTTGACTTCATCGTAACTCAGGGAGTGACCAAGACGATTCAAGATACGAAGGATCAATTTGGAACCAGTTAAAGTCCCCAATCCCAATCCAAGTAATGTGTGTTTCCAAGGCCGCACGGTACCCCTTGATGTGTTATACACTGCATCTGATGACATGCCTATCACTTTTCTATTCACTGCTTCTCTGTTATCAACACCTGAAGGTTCACTAAGGCCACAAAGGAGTGTTTTGTAAAACAGCAACATTTCTCCTGGCAGGTCAGGTGAACATGACTTGAGTGTCTCTACAGATGTTGGAGTCGGTGTTATAGATTTGGGCATTGCCTGTATTGCAGCTCGAAGATGAAGTGCCGCAGTGCGAATCACATGGACGTGCTTCTCATCATCCTTATGGAGGCTTGCTCTAGCATCAGCATCAGACATACTGGAACTGTATACAAAATTTCCTTTTCGATGGTCATACATAGATACTGAAATTTTGTCCCCAAATTTGTCCTTTATCTTCTTTATCAACGCCTGTGCTGTGTAGCTTTCAATCTCGTCTGGTGTCCCACCTGCACGTAGAAATTCAGACTTGTATAATTCAAGAATCGAAGTAGACAGCATTGCCTTGCGATTGCCAATGACTTCCATCTCGATTAGAGCTGATATTGTTCCGAAGGTAGTAGAATGCAGTCGCTGATTCGAAACGTCTTCATTCTTTGGAACAGCCCCCTCAACTTCTTTGAAAAATTCCCGACGGCATGACTTGTGATATTGGGCTTCTTTGGCGATCAGGTCAACTCCACTATGGACTAAAGCTTTGACCCGCTCGTTGCTACTTCTTGGAACTGCTGCAAATATGGTATCACAACCGTCTTTTGTAAGACAATCTGACAATGGCTCCACCTTACTGTTGATGGTTTTACGCAGTACAGGACAAAAGATGCAGGAGCCCTTCAATAAACCTTTCGCATCCGATGGTGGCATCGAACTTCTGCGCCGAGTCTTTGGTTGATTTGAGGGAGAGTCGCTTTGTGAATTTGTTGATGGCCTTTTCACAGCAGTGTAATTTCTGTAGCATTTAGAGTGGTACTTTGCATTACCTGCTTGTTGCTGCATATTGACTTCTGTAGTTGTATCTATATAGCGATCCGACTTTAGTGCAAGTCTAAACTCTGCCGCCCTCTTGAATGCACCCCACGTTCTGTCCACGAATATCTTCAGTGATTCATCTTGACTTGCTTTACAAATGATGCACACCAGATCGGCTTCACGATTATCAATGTCGGTTGAGCTGCCCTCATCCATCGTGGGTGTGTCTGCAGCCTAGAATAGAACAAAGTATTAGGTTATGGGTTTGTAGCAGGCCCTAAATTTATGTGTTGGCGAATTTTAATTAAAATGAATAAACAGAGTTTGCTTTGTGGAAGAACATTGATGGCTAAATAATTAGGTGCTTCGTGATTATCATGGTCAATGGTCATGGTACACCTCCACTTGAACAAGGATGCATACCTGATTAGATTGTTCACCATCAGCAATGTTGTTAGGGCTGTCATCATCCATCGTGGGTGTGTCTGTTGCCTAAAAGAGAACAAAGCACACATTATTAGTTTATGGTTATTATAAAGCTATTATATCAATATTGTAATTGAATTGTAATTAAAACGAATGAACCAAGCCCACCTGAACGATGCATACCTGATTAGTTGTTTAACGATCAGGAATGTCGGTACCACTGTCATAAATCGTTGTGGGTGTATCTATTGCCTAAACTAGTGGCTATTGCCTGGGTTGGGACAGACTGGTTTGGGATGGAGCACTTTTCAACATATTCTCCCTTATCTGATCATGAGTGAACGAGGTGTGAACAGGCAATTTATGCCACTGCCTGCAAGTTCACCGACAAAATTATGTACACAATTCTAAAATATTGGGAAGAGTATTGTTCCACCCAGAAAAATGGAACACTTAAAAAAAAAAAGAAAAAAAAAAAAAGTAGACAAACTTAAATACTTAAAACTTAACACTTAAATAGACCAAATAAAACTAAATGCTGGGAGAACTCGCTCGCTCAACATCTGAGGATCGAATTACGCGAGGAAGAAATAAGAGGGACAATGGTATATAAGTAACCTCAAAAAAAATATATATATATTGCCAGAAAAGAACGATTTGAGAACTTTAAACAAAGAAACCCACGAATGGAATCAGCACAGCTAAACCAAACCACGAAATATTATGTCAAATGCAGTAACAAAAATAAAACTCTCTAAATTCAAACTAAGCATGACTAAACCATGACTAAACACAGTACCAAAGATAGTTACAAATTAAAATCAAAACAGCATTAAAACCAAGTCCAAAACAGTAAAACTCACTTGAAACAATAGTTGAAGCTGAACAAATGTCTGTGGCAAAGCATAAGAAACGATCCTTCCTTTGCATCGCCAAGCTGCTGTCTAAATGTATCTGCACACACCGTGGAGGTGACTGATCACACTGCCTTGGCCAAGGTCACACAAGAGGCTCCATTGTTTATCGAGATTCCCAATGTGTGTAGATGCGATCAGTAATTGATTCAGGCTCATGGTAACTGGCCTTCGGAAAGTGAAGGTGGCAGGGTGCGGTGTTTTTCTTATTTAACATTGTGCTTTACTGGTAACAACTGATAGGAGTCGGAATGAAACTGGTGTTTAGAATTCAGGATTTTTGGCTAATGGGAGTTTCATGTATTGCTAACCTATGAGACTTGATGACACATAAATGGTATTGGGACCTCCATCCACTCTCCAAATTATCATGAACCTATGAGAAAACCTGTAGTACAGTGTAACTTGCAAAGCTGATAATACCGCCCTGTCTTGGTTCATATTGTTTAGTCTTGTTGTTTGTTACAAAATGGCTGCTGTTGAGTTTCAGTCACAAGCAGAATAAAAGAGTGTTGTGTTCCTGGAATATTTTGTCCAAGACTGGTTAAACAACCTATGTCGACCAGGTAGCCTAATTGTGCAAAAGTGCACATGCCTAGCTGAGCATAGCCTAGCCTCGGCCTATATTATATAGTAGACCTGCTTTCATTATCTGATCAGATACATTTAGTCACAAGAAACAGTTCCATGCCATTTCCATGACTTTTTAACAGTAGGCCTAATCTATTATGCCATTATTCTATTTTACATGTAAGCTCATAAGCCTCAATTTACTTACATTCATCTCGAAGAAGATCCTTCTATCTTTAACAACAAGACGTGACCTTGACCATTGTTGACTCTCAAAGCAGACGTTAAAAGCTCTGCTGCCACCTATGTTTCATTACACATGCTGTGGCGCCCTCTTTGGAAGTGCAGACTCAGATTGTCTGGTACTCTCTATGCAGAGGCAAATTTGTCTGGCGGTGGTCACTCTGTGCTCTGTGAGATGTACCTATTGATTTCCACTTGGTTTCATGTGGTACCCCCAATGTTTGATCCAGCCCATTATTTGGCCCCCCTCTTTGGGCCCCAGTGGCCCCACGCAGCAGGGGGTCCCCGGCAGACATCCATATCTGAATATGTTAGGTTACACAATAAATGTCTCTGTACTCGGATATTGGTACCTTGTTCGTTTGACCAAAATGCTCTGGGCTGCCGGCATAATAGCACCACGTTGACCCGCAACTACACAACTCCATCCCCATAACCCCGCGTCCCAAATATTGGCACAGTCGCCCCCATAATCAGTTGAAGGCTGTGTCCTTCTACCCTATCAATTTTGTCCCAGCCTCCAACACTTTGGTATAAACACACCTGGATCAATAATGGTGCCACTGTGCAGTGACCACCATGACATTTCAAAATTCACCTTTAATTTTGCATCTAACCCTCAGATTACCCGTGCCAAACATTTTTCACATTTCACTAATCTCACCAAAGAAGGGAGCTTCTCCATACACATGCCAGCCGAGCATGGCCCATATACTCGGCACGTTACACATTCCCGATTCAACAATCCCATGGCTCTCTTCCCAAACCGAGAGTCCACAAATCATAACAGAACACCTGTGGAAGATCATTCCAAACCATCACGTTGCACAGATGTTCTAATGGTTGTCCAGTAGGCTATAACATTCCCTGCCCATGGGGTTCGACCCGCGTCCATAGACCAGCACAGCATGGCAGGTCACCACATGCTGGCTGTCCCAAAGTCTCAGGGAGAGGGTGTCAGGCCGCATGCCCAGGCGATCACCACATCAGGCCCATGTTGGCCGTCTGCGATGCCATCACCAAAGCACGACCCACAACACCTCCCCCTAGTGGTCCTCATAATACCTATGCCTGTGAGAAATGTCCGATGCCTGTGAGAAACCACCTCGGACCCCCTGGAGGTCTTAACCCCGACCAGGGTACGGTGACCCTGCCAGCCCAAGCCACCCACTCGGGTGGTGCCCCGATGGATATAGGATGCCACACTCCACTAGATTCAACAATCCCATGGCTCTCTTCCCAAAGCGAGAATCCACAAATCATAACAGAACACCTGTGGAAGATCATTCCAAACCATCACGTTGCACAGATGTTCTAATGGTTGTCCAGTAGGCTATAACATTCCCTGCCCATGGGGTTCGACCCATGTCCTTAGACCAGCACAGCATGGCAGGTCACCACATGCTGGCTGTCCCAGAGTCTCAGGGAGAGGGTATCAGGCCGCATGCCCAGGCGATCACCACATCAGGCCCATGTTGGCCATCTGCGATGCCATCACCAAAGCACGACCCACAACACCTCCCCCTAGTGGTCCTCATAATACCTATGCCTGTGAGAAATGTCCTATGCCTGTGAGAAACCACCTCGGAACCCCTGGAGGTCTTAACCCCGACCAGGGTACGGTGACCCTGCCAGCCCAAGCCACCCACTCGGGTGGTGCCCCGATTGACATGGGACGCCACACTCCACTAGACCCCCCTTGGGGCCCAGGTCGTACCACGGCACCCATGGCTGGACCCCCACGTCCAAATCTCGCCAGCCCAGCCCCCTAGCTGGCTGGCATACCTAAATTTTTAAAGGGGCAACTTTTCCCCGAGGCCATCCCCAATGACCCCTTCTGGTCCGAATACCGCAGCCCGGGGACCAACTCCCTCCAAGGCTGTGCCAAATCAAATTCCCATTTAAACATACATTTCTTTCTCCTTTTAAATTTTTTTATTTCCATTGCCAAACCGCAGCTACAGGTAACAACTCCTACCACAGGTTGTTCTGCCCCTCCCTGCAGCTGTTCCAAATTCCCTACGGGGACCAAATTGTCTGAGGCTCGATCTCCCGTCTCTCCCAGGTCCAAATCCAGCTCGGAGTCAACACACTCCCCCTGCTGCGTATGCAATTTTGGAGCATCCTGTACCCAATTAGTGTACATGGTGAGGGTCGCCTCGGTCACCTCAACCCCCTCCTTGGACCGACTCACCTCATCCCCCAAGCTCCTTTGGGCCTGGTCAAACTTGTCCTCCATGGTACTGTCCCAGGTCTCCAACCGCTGTGTCACATCATTTATATCCCCATCAATTTTCCTGCCTCACACCTAGCTCGTCTTCACGCTGTTGAAACCAAAGCGTTCAGAATCATTGGAATCTCCCGCGATAAAGCTAACTCCAAGGGCCTTTCACTCGCTCACCGCAGGCAGGTGGGTGGTCTTTCCGTCTTCTACCGACTCCTCTCTGGCCTTGCCCCCCCCAGCTCTCTCTGGGCTCTGTCCCCCAAATATTCCTACAGGTCGCACAAGATCTGCCTGCAACCCTCTTATGGTTAAACTGCCAAAATCAAGATTCTCTGCTCACCTTCACTCCTTCATTCCTCTTTTCTCCCACCTCTGGAACAAACTCCCTCACTCTCTTCAATCCCACTCCACCCTCCAGGTCTTTAAAACAGCTGTTCACCACCATCTCTTATCTTCCCCCATCCAAAACCTTGATCTTTTCTACCCCCGCTAATTTCACCCCAAATCCACTTTTTTGAAATACCAACTTCTGTCTTGGAAGTCCTTGGTGTCCTTGTGTTTTATACTTCTCCCCCCCCCCCTTCCCACGCCTCCTCCCCCCCCCCACTTCCCACGCCTCCTCCCCCCAAGCCCTCTCCCTCCCACACATCTCCCTGCTCTCAAATGTTATGTTTGTGTGCTTCCCCTTCTCTCCCCATCTTGTCTTCCGCTCCATCTTTTGATATATTTTGTTTGTCTGGTTGATTTGTTTGTGAAATAAATGTTAGCTCTTTCACGAGCCTCGATTCAGTATACAAAAAAAAAAGAAAAAAAAAAAGAAGTCATTTGCGGCCCCCACAGGCCTTGATCAATAAATACCTGGTCCGGTTCCACCACACGGAGCTCCAATACTCTTACCCCCTGTTGCTTTGAACCATCGCCCTGGCACAGCAAGGATTCAAATCCATCCCCCGGTTGGGGTGTTGTGACATCCACCCAGCCCCGTCAACACTCCAGGCCACCATGTAACAAACATTCCCCATTGAAATTTTCACATTCCCCATTCACCTGTAGGCACTCCCCCATCTACCTGTGAATTTCCTTCCCAAACTTCCCCATTTGAATTTTTACCTTCCCCATTTCCTTCCACACATGCAGTCTCCTCCCGTTTAAATTCAATTTCAATTGCCATTCCCGGCTCTTGAGCCCCATGCACATCAGCGTGGGCAGCACACTCTTCCATTGTCCCATTTAACTCCCCCAGTTCAGATTGAATTTCTGCTACCCTTGGCTTCTCCTGTGCCACATTGGCACCATTCTTTCGTCCTTCCCTCAATTTACTCATACATTCCTTAAATTGTTCAATCTGGGCATCCATTTTATCATTCAATCCCTTAATTTGACCCCCCAGTTGTTCAGCAAATCGTTCCATTAAACTTTGCATCCAGGCCTGGTCGGGTGTCGCTGCCGTCCCTACTGCGGGGGTAGCTCCATTGCTATGCTCCACCCTCCCCCACCCCCCAACTACCTCCGGCTCGCTTCCGGGGCTCTCCGCACCTTCCACCCTTTCCCCCTCCATATCGCTCACCCCCTCCTCCGTCAAGAGAAGGTCGCTTTCCCGCGTGGATTTTACCTCAGGAATCGATTTAAATTTAATGACGCGCCGTTCGCGTCTCGCGCACCAATCGACTATACAATTTTAATCGCTCCGGCTATAACAATTTTTCATCCGAATGTCGAGCGCAATGTGCGCCCGACTGTGTCGATTGCAGCCGCGGACAAAAAAACAAAATTTGTCTGTCGGGCCCGTATCTCACTCACTGACACCACTTGTCGCGCGATTGCCCTCGGTTAATACCGTGGGATCGCGGATGGCCACACAAACTTTAATGGAGGTGTTTATTCACCCGACACGTTTGTCCGAATCCGTCCACAACCTCTTGAGATATTCTAGGAGATTTAGCATTTCGCCGAATATGGCGGTGCCTTGTGCTGTTAATTTAGTGCAAAATGCAAAGTGAAAGTTTAAAAGACTATTCCCTTCTTTAAAAGGCTATTCCCTTCTTTAAAAGACTATTCCCTTCTTTAAAAGACTATTCCCTTCTTTAAAAGACTATTACCTACTTTAAAAGACAATTACCTTCTTTAAAAGGCTATTCCCTTCTTTAAAAGGCTATTCCCTTCTTTAAAATACTATTCCCTTATTTAAAAGTCTGTTCCCTTCTTTAAAAGACTATTCCCTTCTTTAAAATACTATTCCCTTCTTTAAAAGTCTGTTCCCTTCTTTAAAAGCCTGTTCCCTTCTTTAAAAGTCTATTCCCTTCTTTGAAAGCCTATTCCCTTCTTTAAAAGGCTATTCCCTTCTTAAAGACTATTCCCTTCTTTAAAAGGCTATTCCCTTCTTTAAAAGACTATTCCCTTCTTTAAAAGACTATCCCTTCTTTAAAAGACTATTCCCTTCTTTAAAAGAATATTCCCTTCTTTAAAAGACTATTCCCTTCTTTAAAAGACTATTCCCTTCTTTAAAAGGCTATTCCCTTCTTAAAGACTATTCCCTTCTTTAAAAGGCTATTCCCTTCTTTAAAAGACTATTCCCTTCTTTAAAAGACTATTCTCTTCCTTAAAAGACTATTCCCTTCTTTAAAAGAATATTCCCTTCTTTAAAAGACTATTCCCTTCTTTAAAAGACTATTCCCTTCTTTAAAAGACTATTCCCTTCTTTAAAAGAATATTCCCTTCTTTAAAAGACTATTCCCTTCTTTAAAAGACTATTCCCTTCTTTAAAAGGCTATTCCCTTCTTTAAAAGACTATTCCCTTCTTTAAAAGACTATTCCCTTCTTTAAAAGTCTATTCCCTTCTTCAAAAGACTATTCCCTTCTTTAAAAGACTATTCCCTTCTTTAAAAGGCTATTCCCTTCTTTAAAAGACTATTCCCTTCTTTAAAAGGCTATTCCCTTCTTTAAAAGACTATTCCCTTCTTTAAAAGAGTATTCCCTTCTTTAAAAGACTATTCCCTTTAAAAGTCTATTCCCTTCTTTAAAAGGCTATTCCCTTCTTTAAAAGTCTATTCCCTTCTTTAAAAGACTATTCCCTTCTTTAAAAGACTATTCCCTTCTTTAAAAGGCTATTCCCTTCTTTAAAAGACTATTCCCTTCTTTAATAGACTATTCCCTTCTTTAAAAGACTATTCCCTTCTTTAAAAGGCTATTCCCTTCTTTAAAAGTCTATTCCCTTCTTTAAAAGACTATTCCCTTCTTTAAAAGTCTATTCCCTTCTTTAAAAGGCTATTCCCTTCTTCAAAAGGCTATTCCCTTCTTTAAAAGATTATTCCCTTCTTTAGAAGACTATTCCCTTCTTTAAAAGGCTATTCCCTTCTTTAAAAGGCTATTCCCTTCTTTAAAAGACTATTCCCTTCTTTAAAAGGCTATTCCCTTCTTAAAGACTATTCCCTTCTTTAAAAGGCTATTCCCTTCTTTAAAAGGCTATTCCCTTTGTTACGTGGTCCTCCCGGTAACTACCTGGTCTTTGTGACCCCCGGACCGTGGGAGGACCCCGCCAGAAAGATCTCTGATTTATACGCTTTCGTAGCGCAGTCAATATGAAAGACACAATAATTCAAGTCAATAAGAAACCCCACACCAAGGATCCGGATTAATCAATAATATATTCCCCAATCAATCCACAACCATCAACAATCAATCACCAATATTACTAAGATTGCCATCTCATATATTTCCCCCCTTTCCCCACTCACGACCCCTCAATGGTCACTGTCCCTCACAATGTCTCTGGGCCCCTCCAGACCAAGGTGAAGGTCGACTTCTCCGCAAACGGGCGGTTGAACGGACCCCTGGCTGACGTGCTCCAAACGTGCACGTCACGTACCGGGAACAGCTGCTGCAGCGCACACCTCCTTGCAAAGCAAAGCGGGCAAAGCAAAGCGCGGCTCGCCAAGCGCGCGAGGCCCAAGGTGTGACCTGTACACGCCCTCGGAGGCGTCGAGGCGAACAGTGCCGGATGCTTGGTTCCTTCCAGGAAGCCACGGCAACCCGACACGTAACAGGCAATCACCCCGCGCAGGTAACTCCTTTCGCCAGACGGGCGTTTCAAATTCAGCGTTCTCAATGCTAATCAATATCGACACCGCTCACGTCGGAGCTGGGCGAGGAAGAAGAAGACGTCCGCTTCTCCCGGACCTCGTGTCTTTTTTCTTCTTCCGGTTCACCATCCCGTTTCCGGTCTCCTGTTATCCGGAGCCTCTCTAACCATTTAACCACAACAACCTTTAATAGAATAAACATAAATAAGCAATGACATGAATAGTAATTCACCTAAACCCGGAATCCGTAACACTCCCCCCCTTCAAGAAAGAAAGTTTGAACCCCGCGAAAACTTTCTGGGCCGGCCAACTTTGATAAACAAACCCGATACCCCAAATCATCAGTTCCCCCCGGGCACAATTATCGCATCTCAAAAATAAAGCAACAAACTTTCACCAAAACCCCCCAGAGATTCCAAGGTAATTCCCTCCAGACCAAGCGTCAACAACTTCTAGTTGCTCTTGGATGGAGGCTCAGCTGAGTACTCACTACATGGACGCCTTAAGGAATGTGGGGTTCACGGTTAGTCCGGGGAGGAAAGTTCATTACATGGACGCCTTTAAGAACGTGGAGTTCACGGTTAGTCCGTGCAGGAACGTTCCCTACCGGGACACCTTTTAAGAACGTGGCGTTCACGGTTAGCCCGTGTAGGAGCCCAGGCTCGGCGGCTCCGCCGTATATAGAGTGCTTCAACTTCTCCGGACTCCTAACAGTTACGGTGGGACCCCTTGTCCCAGCAGTCACCTGACTGGCGGTCTCCTTCTCGGCCAGTCCTCTGCCAATCATTCTTTCGGGAGATGCCGTAACTCTGGGAGCCTCCATTGTAATATCGGCTGCTGCCAACACCAAAACTACCGCCAAGTGGTCCTCTTCTGTAGGCCTCTCGACGCCTACGAAATGCCTTCCCTACTGTTATGGTCCGACCCTCCAAATCTTTACCATTCCAATTCTTCTCTGCCTCCCTGGTGTCTCTTGTGCTTGCAAACGTGACAAAGCCGAACCCTCTTGACCGTTGCATTTCCCTGTCTTTTACCACCCGCACTTCCACCAGCGGCCCATATCTGTTGAAGACAGAGGTCAGAACTTCTTCCTCTGTGTTGAAGTTCAGTCCCCCTACAAATAACTTGGCACTTTTGTCGCCATCCCGACCTGGGGTGGTGTTATTTCCCCTGCGGTGCTCTTTACCCACCCTCGGGTTACCATAAATTTGCCCCCCGGCCAAATCATTCCCGATAATCACAGATACTCCCTCTACAGGAAGTGTGGCTTGTAAACCGACGGTGACCGGTCCTGACACCAAATCGGATTCCAAATGGATGACATGAAGTCGGGCACTAACACAGCCCCCGATCCCTTGTAACCGAACACTATCACCAGTTGCGGTACTCTTTGACAATGGCAAAATGCCTTCAAGCATTAAGGATTGATGGGCTCCTGTGTCCCTCAATACCCTAACAGGTCTTGGGTTAGTCAAGTCTCCCTCGAGTGAGACAAACCCCTCATACATAAATGGTTGGTAACCCTTCTGTGGGCGATTTCTTACGCTAGCCATCGCATTCGGAGTTGTAATAGTCGGACTCCGCTCTGGGTTGTCCCTTTTCATGAGGTAACAACTGGACATCAAGTGTCCAGGTTTTTTGCAAAAGGCGCAAGGAGGCCCAGAGGAAAAACTCGTGGTCTGCCTCGGGCCCCCCGGGAAATAAGTTTGTCTTGGGCCCGTAGCCCTCTGATTTCGAACAGTTGGGGTATCCGCGTTGTCCCCATAATCCTCTCGAGGCCGCCGCCATGTATTGTCATTCTCCGCACCGGGTGTTCCATAACTCCCCTGCTGAAGTCTAGGCGAGGAGCTAGGGGTGTGGACCCCTATCCGGTGTGTTAAGGCATAATCATCTGCCATGGTGGCGGCGTCCCACAACTTTGGTACTTTCTTTTCCTGCAGGTACACTTTGATGTCCTCGTGGACACACTGTTGAAATTCCTCCACCAGCATCAGGTCACGCAATGCTTCGAAGTCGTTCCCGACTCCTTTCGACTCACACCACCGATCAAACATGTTTTCTTTCACTCTGGCAAACTCCACATGGGTCTCACTCTCCCTCTTCCTGGCATTCCTGAATTTTTGCCGGTAAACTTCAGGAACCAACTCATAGGCTTTGAGGATGTGCTTCTTCAATACCTCATAATCTGCACATTGGTCCATTGGTAGCGCCGAATAAATCCCTTGAGCTTTACCCACCAGCACACTTTGCACTAGTATGGTCCAGGCCTCCTCCGGCCAGTTTAACTGTCGAGCCACTTTCTCAAAGTGTGGAAAAAATTGAGTGACTTCCTTTTCACTGAAGGGTGGAACCAGCCTCACATGTCTGCCCACCTCCCAGGTGTTCTGGCTAGGTGTCGACCCCGTCAGCAAGGGTGGGACCTCTCCCCGTTCTCTCATTAAATCCAGCTCCTTGAATTTAATTTCTTGCTGAAGCGCCAGATCACGTTCCTTCAAATCCCTTTCGGCTTTTCTCTCCTCTGCTTCGAGTTCCCTTGCAGCTCTCCTCTCCTCTGCTTTTCTCCCTTCTAACCTTTCCTGGAGTTCTCGTTCCACTCTCCTTTCCTCTGCTTGTTTCTCTTCTCTCCTCTCTTCTGCTTTCCTTTCCTCTTCTGATCTTTCCTTTTCTGCTTTCCTTTCTTCTTCTGCTCTTTCCTTTTCTGCTTTCCTTTCTTCTTCTGCTCTTTCCTTTTTTGCTTTCCTTTCTTCTTCTGCTCTTTCCTTTTCTGCTTTCCTTTCTTCTTCTTTTAACCTTTCCTGGAGTTCTCGTTCCACTCTCCTTTCCTCTGGTTGTTTCTCTTCTCTCCTCTCTTCTGCTTTCCTTTCCTCTTCTGCTCTTTCCTTTTCTGCTTTCCTTTCCTCTTCTGCTCTTTCCTTTTCTGCTTTCCTTTCCTCTTCTTTGATCCGTTCCTGGCTCCGTAATTGCAACTCTAGTTTCCGGAGCTCAACGTCTTCTGGTTCTTTGGGTAGCCACTCCCAGGCTAACTCGTCCCATGTTCCTAATCCCACCATAGATTGTATCACCGCGGTCTGCAACTCTGCCTTCCTCAAATTAGTTCGGACCTCCAAGTTAAAATGTTTGGCCAATTTCAAGAGGTCCGACTTTAGTAACGCTCGGAACTGTGCCTCACTCGGGGTTACCGCAAAGTTCTGTGCCACAAACGCCATGGTGCCTATCGTTAACACCTGTTAACCTTCACCCAAAACTTTACCACAATTTCCCAAAAATTTACCAATTAATACTTAGTTAATAAATTTTAATTAATAAAAATATTATTTTATTATTTTATACAATTTTATATCCCGGAATTCAATTGGACGAGCCCCCAATTTCTGTTACGTGGTCCTCCCGGTAACTACCTGGTCTTGGTGACCCCCGGACCATGGGAGGAGCCTGCCAGAAAGATCTCTGATTTATACGCTTTCGTAGCGCAGTCAATATGAAAGACACAATAATTCAAGTCAATAAGAAACCCCACACCAAGGATCCGGATTAATCAATAATATATTCCCCAATCAATCCACAACCATCAACAATCAATCACCAATATTACTAAGATGGCCATCTCATATATTTCCCCCCTTTCCCCACTCACGACCCCTCAATGGTCACTGTCCCTCACAATGTCTCTGGGCCCCTCCAGACCAAGGTGAAGGTCGACTTCTCCGCACACGGGCGGTTGAACGGACCCCTGGCTGACGTGCTCCAAACGTGCACGTCACGTACCGGGAACAGCTGCTGCAGCGCACACCTCCTTGCAAAGCAAAGCGGGCAAAGCAAAGCGCGGCTTGCCAAGCGTGTGAGGCCCAAGGTGCGACCCGTACACGCCCTCGGAGGCGTCAAGGCGAACAGTGCCGGACGCTTGGTTCCTTCCAGGAAGCCACGGCAACCCGACACGTAACAGGCAATCACCCCGCGCAGGTAACTCCTCTCGCCAGACGGGCGTTTCAAACTCAGCGTTCTCAACGCTAATCAATATCGATACCGCTCGCGTCGCAGCGGGGTGAGGAAGAAGAAGACGGCCGCTTCTCCCGGATCTCGTGTCTTTTTTCTTCTTCCGGTTCACCATCCCGTTTCCGGTCTCCTGTTATCCGGAGCCTCTCTAACCATTTAACCACAACAACCTTTAATAGAATAAACATTAATAAGCAATGACATGAATAGTAATTCACCTAAACCCGGAATCCGTAACACCTTATTTAAAAGACTATTCCCTTCTTTAAAAGACTATTCCCTTCTTTAAAAGACTATTCCCTTCTTTAAAAGACTGTTCCCTTCTTTAAAAGACTATTCCCTTTAAAAGATTATTCCCTTCTTTAAAAGACTGTTCCCTTCTTTAAAAGACGATTCCCTTCTTTAAAAGACTATTCCCTTCTTTAAAAGACTATTCCCTTCTTTAAAAGACTATTCCCTTCAAAAGACTATTCCCTTCTTGAAAAGACTATTCCCTTTAAAAGACTATTCCCTTCTTTAAAAGTCTATTCCCTTCTTTAAAAGACTACTCCCTTCTTTAAAAGACTATTCCCTTCTTTAAAAGACTATTCCCTTCTTTAAAAGACTATTCACTTCTTTAAAAACTGTTCCCTTCTTGAAAAGACTGTTCCCTTCTTTAAAAGACTATTCGCTTCTTTAAAAGTCTATTCCCTTCTTTAAAAGATTATTCCCTTCTTTAAAAGACTATTCCCTTCTTTAAAAGGCTATTCCCTTCTTTGAAAGGCTATTCCCTTCTTTAAAAGGCTATTCCCTTCTTTAAAAGACTATTCCCTTCTTTAACAGGCTATTCCCTTCTTTAAAAGACTATTCCCTTCTTTAACAGGCTATTCCCTTCTTTAAAAGGCTATTCCCTTCTTTAAAAGGCTATTCCCTTCTTTAAAAGGCTATTCCCTTCTTTAAAAGGCTATTCCCTTCTTTAAAAGGCTATTCCCTTCTTTAAAAGGCTATTCCCTTCTTTAAAAGGCTATTCCCTTCTTTAAAAGGCTATTCCCTTCTTTAAAAGACTATTCCCTTCTTTAAAAGGCTATTCCCTTCTTTAAAAGGCTATTCCCTTCTTTAACAGACTATTCCCTTCTTTAAAAGGCTATTCCCTTCTTTAAAAGGCTATTCCCTTCTTTAAAAGACTATTCCCTTCTTTAAAAGGCTATTCCCTTCTTTAAAAGACTATTCCCTTCTTTAAAAGGCTATTCCCTTCTTTAAAAGGCTATTCCCTTCTTTAAAAGGCTATTCCCTTCTTTAAAAGGCTATTCCCTTCTTTAAAAGGCTATTCCCTTCTTTAAAAGGCTATTCCCTTCTTTAAAAGGCTATTCCCTTCTTTAAAAGGCTATTCCCTTCTTT
Source organism: Myxine glutinosa (assembly GCF_964187855.1). Taxonomy (NCBI): domain Eukaryota; kingdom Metazoa; phylum Chordata; class Myxini; order Myxiniformes; family Myxinidae; genus Myxine; species Myxine glutinosa. The sequence goes on from NC_136263.1 coordinate 219,504,045, forward strand.
AAAAGACTATTCCCTTCTTTAAAGGGCTATTCCCTTCTTTAAAAGGCTATTCCCTTCTTTAAAAGACTATTCCCTTCTTTAAAAGGCTATTCACTTCTTTAAAAGGCTATTCCCTTCTTTAAAAGGCTATTCCCTTCTTTAAAAGGCTATTCCCTTCTTTAAAAGGCTATTCCCTTCTTTAAAAGACTATTCCCTTCTTTAAAAGACTGTTCCCTTCTTTAAAAGACTATTCCCTTCTTTAAAAGGCTGTTCCCTTCTTTAAATGACTGTTCCCTTCTTTAAAAGACTATTCCCTTCTTTAAAAGGCTGTTCCCTTCTTTAAAAGACTATTCCCTTCTTTAAAAGACTATTCCCTTCTTTAAAGGGCTATTCCCTTCTTTAAAAGACTATTCCCTTCTTTAAAAGGCTATTCCCTTCTTTAAAAGGCTATTCCCTTCTTTAAAAGGCTATTCCCTTCTTTAAAAGGCTATTCCCTTCTTTAAAAGGCTATTCCCTTCTTTAAAAGGCTATTCCCTTCTTTAAAAGGCTATTCCCTTCTTTAAAAGACTATTCCCTTCTTTAAAGGGCTATTCCCTTCTTTAAAAGGCTATTCCCTTCTTTAAAAGACTATTCCCTTCTTTAAAAGGCTATTCCCTTCTTTAAAAGGCTATTCCCTTCTTTAAAAGGCTATTCCCTTCTTTAAAAGGCTATTCCCTTCTTTAAAAGACTATTCCCTTCTTTAAAAGACTGTTCCCTTCTTTAAAAGGCTGTTCCCTTCTTTAAAAGACTGTTCCCTTCTTTAAAAGACTATTCCCTTCTTTAAAAGGCTGTTCCCTTCTTTAAAAGACTGTTCCCTTCTTTAAAAGGCTGTTCCCTTCTTTAAAAGGCTATTCCCTTCTTTAAAAGACTATTCCCTTCTTTAAAAGACTGTTCCCTTCTTTAAAAGGCTGTTCCCTTCTTTAAAAGACTGTTCCCTTCTTTAAAAGACTGTTCCCTTCTTTAAAAGGCTGTTCCCTTCTTTAAAAGGCTATTCCCTTCTTTAAAAGACTATTCCCTTCTTTAAAAGACTGTTCCCTTCTTTAAAAGGCTGTTCCCTTCTTTAAAAGGCTATTCCCTTCTTTAAAAGGCTGTTCCCTTCTTTAAAAGGCTATTCCCTTCTTTAAAAGACTATTCCCTTCTTTAAAAGACTGTTCCCTTCTTTAAAAGGCTGTTCCCTTCTTTAAAAGGCTATTCCCTTCTTTAAAAGGCTATTCCCTTCTTTAAAAGGCTATTCCCTTCTTTAAAGGACTATTCCCTTCTTTAAAAGACTATTCCCTTCTTTAAAAGGCTATTCCCTTCTTTAAAAGGCTATTCCCTTCTTTAAAAGGCTATTCCCTTCTTTAAAAGCCTATTCCCTTCTTTAAAAGACTATTCCCTTCTTTAAAAGACTATTCCCTTCTTTAAAAGACTGTTCCCTTCTTTAAAAGACTATTCCCTTCTTTAAAAGACTATTCCCTTCTTTAAAAGACTATTCCCTTCTTTAAAAGACTATTCCCTTCTTTAAAAGACTGTTCCCTTCTTTAAAAGACTTTTCCCTTCTTTAAAAGACTATTCCCTTCTTTAAAAGACTATTCCCTTCTTTAAAAGACTATTCCCTTCTTTAAAAGACTGTTCCCTTCTTTAAAAGACTATTCCCTTCTTTAAAAGACTATTCCCTTCTTTAAAAGACTATTCCCTTCTTTAAAAGGCTATTCCCTTCTTTAAAAGGCTATTCCCTTCTTTAAAAGACTATTCCCTTCTTTAAAAGACTATTCCCTTCTTTAAAAGACTGTTCCCTTCTTTAAAAGACTATTCCCTTCTTTAAAAGACTATTCCCTTCTTTAAAAGACTATTCCCTTCTTTAAAAGACTATTCCCTTCTTTAAAAGACTGTTCCCTTCTTTAAAAGACTATTCCCTTCTTTAAAAGACTATTCCCTTCTTTAAAAGACTATTCCCTTCTTTAAAAGACTATTCCCTTCTTTAAAAGACTATTCCCTTCTTTAAAAGACTATTCCCTTCAAAAGACTATTCCCTTCTTTAAAAGACTATTCCCTTTAAAAGACTATTCCCTTCTTTAAAAGTCTATTCCCTTCTTTAAAAGACTACTCCCTTCTTTAAAAGACTATTCCCTTCTTTAAAAGACTATTCCCTTCTTTAAAAGACTATTCACTTCTTTAAAAACTGTTCCCTTCTTGAAAAGACTGTTCCCTTCTTTAAAAGACTATTCGCTTCTTTAAAAGTCTATTCCCTTCTTTAAAAGATTATTCCCTTCTTTAAAAGACTATTCCCTTCTTTAAAAGGCTATTCCCTTCTTTGAAAGGCTATTCCCTTCTTTAAAAGGCTATTCCCTTCTTTAAAAGACTATTCCCTTCTTTAACAGGCTATTCCCTTCTTTAAAAGACTATTCCCTTCTTTAACAGGCTATTCCCTTCTTTAAAAGGCTATTCCCTTCTTTAAAAGGCTATTCCCTTCTTTAAAAGGCTATTCCCTTCTTTAAAAGGCTATTCCCTTCTTTAAAAGGCTATTCCCTTCTTTAAAAGACTATTCCCTTCTTTAAAAGGCTATTCCCTTCTTTAAAAGGCTATTCCCTTCTTTAAAAGACTATTCCCTTCTTTAAAAGGCTATTCCCTTCTTTAAAAGGCTATTCCCTTCTTTAAAAGACTATTCCCTTCTTTAAAAGGCTATTCCCTTCTTTAAAAGACTATTCCCTTCTTTAAAAGGCTATTCCCTTCTTTAAAAGGCTATTCCCTTCTTTAAAAGGCTATTCCCTTCTTTAAAAGGCTATTCCCTTCTTTAAAAGGCTATTCCCTTCTTTAAAAGGCTATTCCCTTCTTTAAAAGGCTATTCCCTTCTTTAAAAGACTATTCCCTTCTTTAAAGGGCTATTCCCTTCTTTAAAAGGCTATTCCCTTCTTTAAAAGACTATTCCCTTCTTTAAAAGGCTATTCCCTTCTTTAAAAGGCTATTCCCTTCTTTAAAAGGCTATTCCCTTCTTTAAAAGGCTATTCCCTTCTTTAAAAGGCTATTCCCTTCTTTAAAAGACTATTCCCTTCTTTAAAAGACTGTTCCCTTCTTTAAAAGACTATTCCCTTCTTTAAAAGGCTGTACCCTTCTTTAAATGACTGTTCCCTTCTTTAAAAGACTATTCCCTTCTTTAAAAGGCTGTTCCCTTCTTTAAAAGACTATTCCCTTCTTTAAAAGACTATTCCCTTCTTTAAAGGGCTATTCCCTTCTTTAAAAGACTATTCCCTTCTTTAAAAGGCTATTCCCTTCTTTAAAAGGCTATTCCCTTCTTTAAAAGGCTATTCCCTTTTTAAAAGGCTATTCCCTTCTTTAAAAGGCTATTCCCTTCTTTAAAAGGCTATTCCCTTCTTTAAAAGGCTATTCCCTTCTTTAAAAGACTATTCCCTTCTTTAAAGGGCTATTCCCTTCTTTAAAAGGCTATTCCCTTCTTTAAAAGACTATTCCCTTCTTTAAAAGGCTATTCCCTTCTTTAAAAGGCTATTCCCTTCTTTAAAAGGCTATTCCCTTCTTTAAAAGGCTATTCCCTTCTTTAAAAGACTATTCCCTTCTTTAAAAGACTGTTCCCTTCTTTAAAAGGCTGTTCCCTTCTTTAAAAGACTGTTCCCTTCTTTAAAAGACTATTCCCTTCTTTAAAAGGCTGTTCCCTTCTTTAAAAGACTGTTCCCTTCTTTAAAAGGCTGTTCCCTTCTTTAAAAGGCTATTCCCTTCTTTAAAAGACTATTCCCTTCTTTAAAAGACTGTTCCCTTCTTTAAAAGGCTGTTCCCTTCTTTAAAAGACTGTTCCCTTCTTTAAAAGACTGTTCCCTTCTTTAAAAGGCTGTTCCCTTCTTTAAAAGGCTATTCCCTTCTTTAAAAGACTATTCCCTTCTTTAAAAGACTGTTCCCTTCTTTAAAAGGCTGTTCCCTTCTTTAAAAGGCTATTCCCTTCTTTAAAAGGCTGTTCCCTTCTTTAAAAGGCTATTCCCTTCTTTAAAAGACTATTCCCTTCTTTAAAAGACTGTTCCCTTCTTTAAAAGGCTGTTCCCTTCTTTAAAAGTCTATTCCCTTCTTTAAAAGGCTATTCCCTTCTTTAAAAGGCTATTCCCTTCTTTAAAAGACTATTCCCTTCTTTAAAAGACTATTCCCTTCTTTAAAAGGCTATTCCCTTCTTTAAAAGGCTATTCCCTTCTTTAAAAGGCTATTCCCTTCTTTAAAAGGCTATTCCCTTCTTTAAAAGCCTATTCCCTTCTTTAAAAGACTATTCCCTTCTTTAAAAGACTATTCCCTTCTTTAAAAGACTGTTCCCTTCTTTAAAAGACTATTCCCTTCTTTAAAAGGCTATTCCCTTCTTTAAAAGGCTATTCCCTTCTTTAAAAGGCTATTCCCTTCTTTAAAAGGCTATTCCCTTCTTTAAAAGACTATTCCCTTCTTTAAAAGACTATTCCCTTCTTTAAAAGACTATTCCCTTCTTTAAAAGACTGTTCCCTTCTTTAAAAGACTATTCCCTTCTTTAAAAGACTATTCCCTTCTTTAAAAGACTATTCCCTTCTTTAAAAGACTATTCCCTTCTTTAAAAGACTGTTCCCTTCTTTAAAAGACTATTCCCTTCTTTAAAAGACTATTCCCTTCTTTAAAAGACTATTCCCTTCTTTAAAAGACTGTTCCCTTCTTTAAAAGACTATTCCCTTCTTTAAAAGACTATTCCCTTCTTTAAAAGACTGTTCCCTTCTTTAAAAGACTATTCCCTTCTTTAAAAGGCTATTCCCTTCTTTAAAAGGCTATGCCCTTCTTTAAAAGGCTATTCCCTTCTTTAAAAGACTATTCCCTTCTTTAAAAGACTGTTCCCTTCTTTAAAAGACTATTCCCTTCTTTAAAAGACTATTCCCTTCTTTAAAAGGCTATTCCCTTCTTTAAAAGGCTATTCCCTTCTTTAAAAGGCTATTCCCTTCTTTAAAAGGCTATTCCCTTCTTTAAAAGACTATTCCCTTCTTTAAAAGACTGTTCCCTTCTTTAAAAGACTGTTCCCTTCTTTAAAAGACTATTCCCTTCTTTAAAAGACTATTCCCTTCTTTAAAAGGCTATTCCCTTCTTTAAAAGACTATTCCCTTCTTTAAAAGACTGTTCCCTTCTTTAAAAGACTGTTCCCTTCTTTAAAAGACTATTCCCTTCTTTAAAAGGCTGTTCCCTTCTTTAAAAGACTGTTCCCTTCTTTAAAAGGCTGTTCCCTTCTTTAAAAGGCTATTCCCTTCTTTAAAAGACTATTCCCTTCTTTAAAAGACTGTTCCCTTCTTTAAAAGACTATTCCCTTCTTTAAAAGGCTATTCCCTTCTTTAAAAGACTATTTCCGTTTTCTCAAGAGTGCATGGGGTGACATGTTATTTGAACTCTATAATTTAGGAAGAGCTGATCAGGGTTATATCAACATTCCGAAAGATATTACAAATTTAACTTTGAACTTTCAAATAAATTACATCTGCATGTCATAGTATCTTATATAACTTATTTACTCAACTCTACAACCTAAAACCGAGAATAAGAACTTATCCATGAATATCCCTTTAAAGTAAAAAGGGATCTCGAGACCCGATTGCAAAATTAGTAATTTTACATCAATTTTATATTGATACATTGGTGATTGTTGTTGTTTTTAATATCCTAGGCCCGCGTCTCATTCTTCCGTCCTCGTCAATTTGTCGTGTTCCTTTAATTGAGGCAAATCCACACATTCTGTTTCATGTTTAAATTGTAATCATCCAAGTTGCTGACCACATTTGACATTGTGTATAATTTTTACAGTCTTCATTTTTTTTCATGATCCATTTCTGTTTTTAACCTTTCAGCACAAAACCTGTAAACTTTTTGATATGACATTTAACAAATATATTTTGCTTTATGCTTTATCAAACCGTTAACGAATGAGGGATATTTATTCAGAAGCACACATTTTGAGTATCCTTTGATTTTGCAAGCCTTTTTAAGTATCCGTTTGGCCTACCTAAAGGTTTTTGATGCCGACCATGAAGTTAGGGTCTTCAGTTAGGGCCCTGGTTTATGCCCAAAGTGATCTGAGTTGCGACTTTGTGCTTTTGTGACGGATCCATCCTGTACCCTAGGCTGTTCGGGGCTCGATGTCCTGCCTGCAGAGAGCCCATCCCTCCACTTGAGCTGGTCCTTCGTGCCCGCGGGTTGGCTTTTCACCTTCCCTGCTTTCGCTGTGCTGTGTGCCAGCGCCCGCTCCGCACGGGGGATCTGTTCGTCCTCCGAAATGGGCGACCCGTGTGCAGGCCACCTTGCCGGCGCCATTGTGATCCCCCCTCACCTCCATCGCCGTCTCCCCATCTCCCGGCATCAAGAATGGCTGTCCAGAGATCAGGAATAGTGCCCGAGATCGACAGGTCAACGCAAGAGTCAGAGGATGGTAAATTGGCAATTACGCTTTTCTTGTCTAGAAGCGGCCATTACATTTTTACATCCATACAAACAAAGCGGGGAGGGAGGGGAGATGAGGGAGAGGAAATCGAGGAGATGAATATAGTCATATAGGAGGAGAGGGAAGGATGATAGAAGAGCGAAACGAGATTACCCTGGCGTTGAGAGACATGAGAGATCATAGAGAAGGGGGAGAATAGGGGGCTATGAGGGGTGGGTCAAAAATTCCCACATTTGCATACGTAATATATAAATGGCCCCCATAACATTGGAAGACCTTTTATCATTGGAAGACCTTTTATCATTGGAAGTCCTTTTTAGCCTTGGGAGTCCTTTTTAGCATTGGGAGTCCTTTTTAGCCTCAGTCCTTTTTAACCTTGGGCATCCTTTTTAGCTTTGGGAGTCCTTTTTAGCCTTGGGAACCATTTTTAGCCTTGGGAACCATTTTTAGCCTTGGGAACCTTTTTAATATTGAGTCCATTTTAACCTCAGTAGTCCTTTTTAGCCTTGGCTGTCCTTTTTTGCATTGGAGGTCCTTTTTCGCCTCTCGAGTCCTTTTTAGCATGGGGGGGGGGGGGGGTCATTTTTGGCTTCCGGAGTCCTTTTTAGCATTGGCAGTCCGTTTTAGCCTCGGGAGTCCTATTTAGCATTGGGAGTCCTATTTAGCCTCGGGAGTCCTATTTAGCCTCGGGCGTCCTTTTTATCATTGAGAGTCCTTATTCACCTCTGGAGTCCTTTTTAGCATTGGAAGTCCTTTTTAGCATTGGGAGTCCTTTTAGCATTGGGAGTCCTTTTTCACCTCTGGAGTCCCTTTTAGCATTGGGAGTCCGTTTTAGCCTCGTTTTTAGCATTGAGAGTCCCTTTTAGTCTCAGGAGACATTTTTAGCCGCGTCGCAAGACGCTGGTCATAGAGTGCCCTCTGCTGTTGTTCTTGTTCTTGTTCTTGTTCTTGTTCTTCTTGTTCTTCTTGCAGAGAAGACAAAACCTCAAAGCTCCACCCATTCTGGGAACCATAGCTCCACCCATTGTGGGAGAGGCTTCATATAAACAAATATCCACCATTTTATTAACTCGCATAGCTTTGAGGCCTGTTTTGTAGGCCCATGGTGTCTTCCTCTCTCACACAGTTTTCTTTCAAATCAAATTCGATATATCATTTCATTTTTCACAGTCGCTAACATAGTTTTAGACTCGGTTGAAAAAAAACGGGAAGAAAATCCGATGAAAGTTGCCCTTTATAGAACGAAATGAATTGTCAAAGGCCTGTAACTTCAAGTCCATTGAGATATATTTTTTTACAATCACGGCATGGTCAGTCATACACCGCCCGAAATAAGAGACGGGAAAATGCCGAGATATATTAAAAATTCGTCCATTTGATGACAATCGTCACGATGAAATATTTAATTTATATGTCGTCACAATAATGTGGAGAGAGGAGCATAGCTTCGTTCACGTGTCGCCACACACGGGAAATTGCCGAGATATATTTTTTTTAAATCGCGGCATGGTCAGTCATACACCGCCTGAAACAACAGACGGGAAAATGCCGAGATATATTAAAAATTCGTCGCCACACACGGGAAATTGCCGAGATATATTTTCACTTTGCACAAAAATAACATCAAGTAATCAAATCAATAGGAATGTCCTGTGCCTATAACATCGACGTTATAGGCACAGCTGCATCTAGGCATTGTGTAACATCGACGCGGCTTTTGTTTTAATTAAAACTTTTTGTACTTGTTAGCATTAGGAGTCCCTTTTAGCCCCAGGATTCCTTTTTATCCTCAGGAGTCCTTTTTAATATTGAGTCCATTTTAACCTCAGTAGTCCTTTTTAGCCTTGGGTGTCCCTTTTTGCATTGGGGGTCCGTTTTCGCCTCTTGAGTCCTTTTTAGGACCAGGAGTTCTTTTTCGCCTCTGGAGTCCTTTTTAGCATTGGCAGTCCGTTTTAGCCTCGGGAGTCCTATTTAGCATTGTGAGTCCTATTTCGCATTGGGAGTCCTATTTAGCATTGGGAGTCCTATTTAGCCTCGGGAGTTCTTTTTAGCCTCAGAAGTCCTTTTTAGCCTCGGGAGTTATTTTTAGCATTGAGAGCCCTTTTTAACCTCGTTGTTTTTAGCATTGAGAATCCCTTTTAGTCTCGGGAGACTCTTTTTTTTAGCACTAGTAGTTCTTTTTTATCCTCAGGAGTCATTTTTATTGAGTCCTTTTTAACCTCAGGAGTCATTTTTAGCCTTGGGCATCCTTTCTTGCATTGGGGGTCCTTTTTTGCCTTGGGATTCCTTATCAACATTGGGAGTCCTTTTAGCATTGGGAGTCCTTTTTAGCCTCAGTCCTTTTTAACCTTGGGGATCCTTTTTAGCTTTGGGAGCCCTTTTTAGCCTTGGGAACCATTTTTAGCCTTGGGAACCTTTTTTTAGCCTTGGGAACTTTTTTTAGCCTTGGGCGTCCTTTTTAACCTTGGGCATCCTTTTTAGCCTCGGGCGTCATTTTTAGCATTGGGAGTCCTTTTTAGCATTGAGAGTCCTTTTTAGCATTGAGAGTCCTTTTTAGCATTGATAGTCCATTTTAGCCTTGGGAGTCATTTTTTGCATTGCGGGTCCTTTTTTACCTTGGGATTCCTTATCAGCATTATGAGTCCTTTTAACATTGGGAGTCCTTTTTAGCCTTGGGCATCATTTTTAGCTTTGGGGGTCTTTTTAGCATCTGGAGTCCTTTTTTAGCATCTGGAGTCCTTTTTTAGCATCCTTGGAGGTCACGTTTTTTCACGTGACCTTGGAGGTCACGTTTTTTCGAAGCTGCTCCATGCGCTCACGCTCTCGAAGCTAAGTGATCTTTCAAATCGTGTTTTTGTCGAGACTGTATCTATCTTTCGGTGTGTGTACCTATAGCGTATCTTTTGGAAAATTTTCGGTGCTAATTTTTCGTACATGTTTACACAATCGTCGGTTAATGGTATCGAGTATTCTGCGGCCTAGTACTCGTAGGCTTAGACTACCGTACCGTCTCCGACCTTGTGGTTTTGTTTTTCTCTCAGCGATTCGTCGAATGCGCTGAAATTATTTTCGTTCTCTGTTTCATACCAGTCGTTCACCCCGTACCTCCTTGTTTAATATCTGTACTCACAAAAAAAAAAAAACCCCAAAAAAATTTCCTTCCCAGGTCTTATTCGTTTATTTGTTGTTCTTTTTGTTCGTTCGTTCTTCGTTCACGATCACGCGGTTGAAATGTATAATCTCTCCCCTGAACAACTATTTTCTCTCATATATTATAACACCCTTTTCTTCTTTTCCTACAAAAGGATGCTTTCGTCTTGCTCACCAAATCTATTCATTCCAAAAAATATATATAATACCATCTCTTACAGTTCCTCCTTTCTAAATTCCCTAAACTATCCAGAACTCCACCCCTCCTCCAGTGTCCTCAAACGTATTTTTGACTCGAAGGTCTCAAACTCATTTTGCAAAAAATGTTCGTTTCCCATGAATCGTACACTTTTCAAAATCCAATCTCACCCCTCCCCTCCAAATCCTCCCCATCACCCATCCCATTCAAATCTCCCCCCTTGCCCCTTCCCTCCCCTCCCTCCTAAACTCCCCCCACACCCCTCCCCTCCGAGACTCTCCCTCGCTCCTCCCCTCCTAGACTCCCCTCTCACCCCTCCTCCTCAAAGCATCCTCCCTGCTTCTTCCCCCTTCCAACATTCACCTTCATCTCCCCAAACCTTCTGCCTCGCTCTTCCCCCTCCTCAAATAACACCTCACTGTGCCTCACCCAATCTCCATCAAACCTTTTGTCCGCCCCATTCTTCCCTTTCTCCAAGCTATTCTGAAATCTCTGAAATCTCTGACACACCTTCAACAGCTCTCCCTACCTCTTCCTCCTCTTCCACATCTTACCCTACCCCTCCCCCCCCCCCCCCCCTGTTCTGGACCCGATGCTCCCCCTTCCTCTTCATTAACGGTATGGACCTCAAACATCCGGGGCCTTCACTCAAACTTGACTGACCTCTCCATACAGGTTGCTTCTGACAAACCAGATGTGATCTGCTTAACAGAAACTTTCCTCCTTCATGATGTCTCTGATGCCTTGGTATCTCTCCCAGGTTACTCCCTCCTCCGGTATGATAGACCTGAGCCTCGTCCTGGAGGTGGGGTTGCTATCTTTATAAAAAACTCTCTTCCTCACTCGCCCTCCACTGCCCTCTCTCCACCTCACCCCCAGGAATACCTTTGGCTACGGCTTCCCCTTCGCTCCCACCTTTTGTTCATATGTGTGTTGTACCGTCCACCAAACAGCGATGACTCCATCTACATCTCACTGTCTGATAATATGGACCAACTTCTATCTACCCATCCCAACTCTCTCTTCCTCATATGTGGTGATTTCAATTGTCACCATGCCAGTTGGCTGGGTGTGGGTACCTCTCTCACCAGCCATGGCTCTTCAGCAAAGGACTTCTGTGACTCACTGGGACTGACACAATCTGTCAATTTCCCGACCCGGATCTCAGTCAACGGAGCATCTTCTCTTCTGGATTTGGTTATGACAAACTTCCCTGAAAATGTCTGCTGCTCTTCTTCTGCTCCAATCGGCTCATCTGATCATGTGCTTGTCAAAGTGGACATCTCTCTGACCATTCTCAGAGAGCCTCCTCAGCGTCGACGAGTCTGGCATTTCACTCAGGCCAACTGGCACGGTCTTCAAGCAGCCATCAATCATCTGGACTGGTCTCCCATCTCTACCGCCTCTGACATCAACTCATCCTGGGAATTCTTTCAAAGTAAATTGCTCTCTCTCATGCACAGATTTATACCATCTCGTCTTCAGTTGTCATACCCTTCCTCCCGTCCATGGTACACGGAATCTTGTGGTGAGGCTGTTGCCCTGAAACAACTTGCTTTCGTCTCCTGGAAAGCAAATCCAACGGAAGGAAATCTCATTTCCTTTCACAAAGCCCGAAACAAGTGTGTGTCCACCCTCAGGAGAGCCAGGAAACAATATCTCACCATTCTCAAGACCGAACTCTCTTATCTGTCTCCCTCTTCCAAATCCTGGTGGCGTCTGGTCAAATCAGTTTCTGGTGTTTGTTCACCCTCCATCCCCTCCCTCACCTCAAACGGCTTAACGGCTGACTCCGCACGTGAAAAAGCTGAATGCCTCAACTCTGTGTTTGCCTCTAAATCTTGTGTCCCAAACCCATCCCTCTCTGTACCCACCGTACCCAGTCGTACCCAGCTGCTCCTGGACTCTGTGTCCTTTCCTCCTGACAAGGTGGAAAAGTTTCTGTCAACCCTCGACTCTGATTCTGCAACTGGTCCTGACGGCATCAGCCCACGGGTCCTAAAATCATGTTCTTCTGCTCTTTCACTCCCTCTTTCTGTTCTCTTCACCCTCTCTTTTGCTCAAGGTCATCTGCCATCTGCTTGGAAATCAGCCAACATCACCGCTTTGCACAAAAAAGGTGCAAAAACAGATCCCAGCAACTACAGACCAATCAGCCTTCTCCCAATTATCAGCAAAGTCATGGAATCCATCATTGCTTCAGATATTAAATCTTTCCTCTTCTCCAATGGCTTGATCTCTGATCATCAATTTGGTTTCAGACCTGGTCACTCTACTCTGGACATGCTGCTTCTGCTTTCTCAACAATGGATGGAGGTGCTCAACGCCAAACAGGAAATTAGAGCTGTCTCCCTTGACATTTCACGTGCCTTCGATATGGTCTGGCACCCTGCTCTGCTCACCAAACTCTCCTCCTTTGGTATCCATGGAAATCTCCACGCATGGCTGGCGGACTTCCTCTCTGGTCGTAGTCAACGTGTGGCCCTGAATGGGTTTCTCTCATCTCCTCTTCCTGTTCAGGCTGGAGTTCCCCAAGGTAGTGTTCTGGGCCCTGTGCTTTTTCTGGTCTTCATCAATGATCTCTCTGACTCTCTTGAAAATCCTCTCTATCTCTTTGCTGACGACTCTACTCTCTGTCGCTCCATTCCTCATCCCTCAGATCGGCAGTCTGCAGCCTCCTCACTCTCTGCAGACCTGGACAAAATTACAAACTGGTCAAACAAGTGGAACATGTCTTTCAATCCTGACAAATCTCACACTCTTACAATGTCTCTCCGAAAGGACCGACTGGACAACCCTCCCATCTACTTTCTCAACAATCCTCTCCAAGAAGTTCTGTCGCTCAAGCTTTTGGGTCTCACTATCTGCCATGATCTTTCTTGGGAAAACCACATTTCCAAGCTGGCCTCCAAAGCCAGTCGCCGACTGGGCATCCTCCGTCGTGCGAAGTCCTTCCTTGGCACACCTGAGCTCCTCACCACATACAAGGCTTTCATCCGCAGCTCAATGGAATACTGTTCCCCCCTCTGGGCTGGTGCTCCTGCCTCACACCTTGCTCGGCTTCACGCTGTTGAGGCCAAAGCTTTCAGAATCATTGGAATCTCCTGCGATGTAGTCAACACCGAGGGCCTTTCACTCACTCACCGCAGGCAGGTTGGTGGTCTTTCTGTCTTCTACCGACTCCTCTCCGGCCTTGCTCCCCCAGCTCTCTCTGTGCTCTGTCCCCCCAATATTCCTTCAGGTCGCACAAGATCTGCCTGCAACCCTCTTATGGTTAAACTGCCAAAGTCTAGGCTCTCTGCTCACCTTCACTCTTTCATTCCCCTTTTCTCCCGCCTCTGGAACAAACTCCCCCACTCCCTTCAATCCCACTCCTCCCTCCAGGTCTTTAAAACAGCTGTTCACCACCATCTCTTATCTTCCCCCATCGAAAACCTTGATCTTTTCTACCCCCGGTAATTCACCCCAGAGTCCTTGCAGTGTTCATATGTTTTATTCCTCTCCCACCTCCCCCCAAGTCCTCCCGATGTCCCTGCTCTCAAATGTTGTGTTTGTGTCCTTTCCCCTCTTCCCCCTCTCTTTTGTGTCCTTCCCCCTCTCTCCCCATCTTGTCTGCCGCTCCCCTTGTTTTTTATGTTTTGTGTGTCGGTTTGTCTTTTTGTGTGATTAATGTTAGCTCTTTCACGAGCCTTGATCTTGTATACAAAAAAAAATTAAAATAAAATCTGGAGTCCTTTTTTAGCATCTGGAGTCCTTTTTTAACATTGAGAGTCCTTTTTAGTATTGGGAGTCCTTTTTAGCCTCCGGAGTCCTTTTTTTAGCATTGGGGGGGGGGTCCTTTTTAGCCTCGGGAGTCCTTTTTAGCATTGGGGGTCCTTTTTAGCCTCGGGAGTCCTTTTTTGCATTGCGGGTCCTTTTTTGCCTTGGGATGCCTTATCAGCATTAGGAGTCCTTTTAACATTGGGAGTCCTTTTTAGCCTTGGGAAACATTTTTAGCATTGGGGGTCTTTTTTTAGCATCTGGAGTCCTTTTTTTTTTTTTAGCATTGAGAGTCCTTTTTAGTATTGGGAGTCCTTTTTAGCCTCCGGAGTCCTTTTTTAGCATTGGGGGGTCCTTTTTAGCCTCCGGAGTCCTTTTTAGCATTGGGGGGGTCCTTTTTAGCCTCGGGAGTCCTTTTTATCATCGGGGGGTCCTTTTTAGCCTGAGAAGTCCTTTTCAGCATCGGGAGTCCTTTTTAGCCTCAGGAGTCCTTTATAGCCTCTCGAGTCCCTTTTAGTATTGAGAGTCCTTTTTAGTATTGGGAGTCCTTTTTAACCTTGGGAGTTATTTTTTAGCATTAAGAGCCCTTTTTAGCCTCATGAGTCCTTTTAGCATTGGGAGCCTAAAAAACCTTGCTCTTCTATGAGCTGAAAATTTATATACAAAAAAAAACTGTAAAAACTAAAAACCTATTGCACTTCCAACATCAACCCCCTTGAGTACCATAAACACTTCATAAACTAACACCTACTATCCATTATACAGTAATAGTAATCAAATGTAAGACCAAATACTGCATTGGAGTCATCAGAAGGACCCCGAAAAAGCAAAGATGGAGTCATCAGAAGGAACCTGAATGAGCAAAGAGCAACGATGGAGTCATCAGGAGGATCCCAAATAAGCAAAGATGGAGTCATCAGAAGGAACCTGAATAGGCAAAGAGCAAAGATGGAGTCATCAGGAGGAACCTGGATAAGATTTGGATTTCAGCTGCTACTCCACTACCTCAAACCCATCCAGGCACAGCTAAGTGAATTTTCCTGCAAGAATCCACTTCTCCCTGGACAGATGGACAAAAGAGAGAAGTGTTTATTTATTTATTTTTGTATACTTAGTCAAGGCTCGTATAAGAACGAACACAAAGAACATATAACAAAGGGAGCGGGAGAAAAGAGGGGAAAAGAGAGGGAAGTACAACAACAGTAGGGAACAGGGACATCTGTGGAAGAGAGAGGGCTGGGGCTTGGTACATAGGATAAACAAGATGGGCAATGCAGGGGCTTTCAGGAAAGAAAACGGAATTTGAAAAAGGTTGGTTTGGGTTGGATTAATGGGGGTCGAAAAGATCAAGGTTTTGGATGGGGGAAGATAAGAGATGGTGGTGAACAGCTGTTTTAAAGACCTGGAGGGAGGAGTGGGATTGAAGAGAGTGTGGGAGTTCGTTCCAGAGGTGGGAGAAAAGGGGAATGAAGGAGTGAAGGTGAGCACAGAGTCTTGATTTTGGCAGTTCCACCAGAAGAGGGTTGCCGGCAGATCTTGTGCGTCCTGCAGGAATATTTGGGGGACAGAGAACAGACAGAGCAGGGGGAGCAAGGCCGGAAAGGAGTCAGTAGAAGATAGAAAGACCACCAACCTGCCTGTGGTGAGCGAGTGAAAGGCCCTCAGAATCAGCTTCATTGCGGGAGATTCCAATGATCTTAAAAGCCGACGTGAGGCCGAGCCAAGTTTAAGGCAGGTGCACCAGCCCAGAGGGGAGAACAGTATTCCATCAAGCTGCGGATGAAACCTTTGTAAGTGGTGAGGAGCTCAGTTGTGCCTTGGAAGGACTTCGCATTATGGAGAATGCCCATTCGGCAATTGGCTTTGGAGGCCAGCTTGGAAATGTGGTTTTCCCAGGAAAGATCATGGCAGATAGTGAGACCCAAAAGCTTGAGTGACAGAACTTCTTCGAGAGGATTGTTGAGAAAGTAGATCTTTTCCAGACTGTATTTTCGGAGAGACATAGTGAGATTTGTCAGGATTCAAAGACATGTTCCACTTGTTGGACCAGTTTATGATTTTATCCAGGTCTGCAGAGAGTGAAAAGAATGCTGCCTGCCGATCTGAGGGTTGGGATATGAAGCGGCAGAGAAGTGAGTGATCAGCAAAGAGATAGAGAGGATTTTCCACAGAGTTCGAGAGATCATGAATGAAGACCAGAAAAAGCACAGGGCCCAGAACACTGCCTTGGGGAACTCCAGCCTGGACAGGAAGGGAAGATGAGAGAATGCCATTCAGGGCCACACGTTGACTGTGACCAGAGAGGAACTCCGCAAACCATGAGTGGAGATTTCCATGGATACCCTAGGAGGAGAGTTTGGTGAGCAGAGCGGGGTGCCAGACCGTATCGAAGGCACGTGATATGTCAAGGGAGACAGCTCTGATTTCCTGTTTGACATTGAGTACCTCCATCCATTTTTGAGACAGCAGAAGCAGCATGTCCAGAGTAGAATGACCTGGTCTGAATCCAAATTGATGATCAGAGATCAAGCCATTGGAGAAGAGGGAGGATTTGATATCCGAAGCAATGATGGATTCCATGACTTCGCTGATAATTAGGAGCAGGCTGATTGGTCTGTAGTTGCAAGAATCTGTTTTTCAGCCGCGTCGCAAGACGCTGGTCATAGAGTGCCCTCTGCTGTTGTTCTTGTTCTTCTTCTTCTTGTTCCTCTTGTTCTTCTTGCAGAGAAGACAAAACCTCAAAGCTCCACCCATTCTGGGAACCATAGCTCCACCCATTGTGGGAGAGGCTTCATATAAACAAATATCCACCATTTTATTAACTCGCATAGCTTTGAGGCCTGTTTTGTAGGCCCGTGGTGTCTTCCTCTCTCACACAGTTTTCTTTCAAATCAAATTCGATATATCATTTCATTTTTCACAGTCGCTAACATAGTTTTAGACTCGGTTGAAAAAAAACGGGAAGAAAATCCGATGGAAGTTGCCCTTTATAGAACGAAATGAATGGTCAAAGGCCTGTAACTTCAAGTCCATTGAGATATTTTTTTTTACAATCACGGCATGGTCAGTCATACACCGCCTGAAATAACAGACGGGAAAATGCCGAGATATATTAAAAATTCGTCCATTTGATGACATCGTCACGATGAAATATTTAATTTATACGTCGTCACAATAATGTGGAGAGAGGAGCATAGCTTCGTTCACGTGTCGCTACACACGAGAAATTGCCGAGATATATTTTTTTACAATCACGGCATGGTCAGTCATACACCGCCCGAAATAAGAGACGGGAAAATGCCGAGATATATTAAAAATTCGTCCATTTGATGACAATCGTCACGATGAAATATTTAATTTATACGTCGTCACAATAATGTGGAGAGAGGAGCATAGCTTCGTTCACGTGTCGCCACACACGGGAAATTGCTGAGATTTTTTTTTTTAAATCGCGGCATGGTCAGTCATACACCGCCTGAAATAACAGATGGGAAAATGCCGAGATATATTAAAAATTCGTCGCCACACACGGGAAATTGCCGAGATATATTTTCACTTTGCACAAAAATAACATCAAGTAATCGAATCAATAGGAATGTCCTGTGCCTATAACATCGACGTTATAGGCACAGTGCATCTAGGCATTGTGTAACATCGACGCGGCTTTTGTTTTAATTAAAACTTTTTGTACTTGTTCTCTTTTTTAATGTAAAGCGGTCATGTTGGCTGATTTCCAAGCTGATGGCAGATGACCTTGAGCAAAAGAGAGGGTGAAGAGAACAGAGAGAGGATGTGATGGAGCTGCAGAGTTGCACTGGTGTCTCGCTGGCAGGTATTGCATCACAAAGTGCAGACTCCTTTAGATGGACGTCAAGCCAGGTATACCGTCTGCTGGCATTAGTTGGTAGACATAAACATCCTAGTGTCTAATTCAGAAAGAGTAGGTGAATAACTGGCAGCACAATGAACAAACAAGCGTTATGCCTAGGTCCCCCGTCGGGGAAGTGATGTGAGTTGACAAAGTGGAAGACGCAGAAAACATGCTATGATATGATATTTCGCTCACAAGGTTCAGAAATACATGGAGGCGGCCATCTTGGATTTTGACGTGGCGCCCCAATTTTCAATAGCGTTCTTCCTTATGCCTAGATACACCCACACACCAGATTAGAATTTGGTACTTCGCTTATTTTTCAAGATATTCCGCTCACAAGGTTCAGACATACATGGCGGCGGCCATCTTGGATTTTGCCGTGGCGACCCAATTTTCAATAGCGTTCTTCCTTATGCGTAGATACACCCACACACCAGATTATAAGTTGTTAGTTCGCTTATTTTTCAAGATATTTCGTTCACAATGTTCAGACATATATATGGTGGCGGCCATCTTGGATTTTGACGTGGCGACCCAATTTTCAATAGCGTTCTTCCTTATGCCTAGGTACACCCACACACCAGATTAGAAGTTGGTACTTCGCTTATTTTTGAAGATATTCCGCTCACAAGGTTTAGTCATACATGGCGGCGGACATCTTGGATTTTGACGTGGCGACCCAATTTTCAATAAGGTTCTTCCTTGTGCCTGGATACACCCACACACCAGATTAGAAGTTGGTGCTTCGCTTATTGTCCCCCGTCGCACAGCGGAGCGAAAGGCGGACTATGGCTTTCCCCTCCATCCGTGTGTCCGTGCGTCCGTCCGTCCGTCCGTGCGTGTGTGCGTGCATGCGGGCGTGCGTGTGTGCGTGCGTAAGCGAAGGACCACATTCGAATTTGGTTTGTGGGTGCAACCCACGTCAAAATCCAAGATGGCCGCCGCCATGTATGTCTGATGCCATGTATGTCTGAACCTTGTAACCTGCATATCTTGAAAAATAAGCGAAGTACCAACTTCTAATCTGGTGTGTGGGTGTATCTCAGCATAAGGAAGAACCCTATTGAAAATTGGGTCGCCACGTCAAAATCCAAGATGGCCGCCACCATATATATGTCTGAACCTTGTGAGCTGAATATCTTGAAAAATAAGCGATGTACCAACTTCTAATTTGGTGTGTGGGTGTATCTATTGGGTCGCCACGTCAAAATCCAAGATGGCCGCCACCATATATATGTCTGAAACTTGTGAGCGAAATATCTCGAACAATAAGCGAAGTACCATCGTCTAATCTGGTGTGTGGGTGTATCTATTGGGTCGCCACGTCAAAATCCAAGATGGCCACCGCCATGTATGTCCGAACCTTGTGAGATGAATATCTTGAAAAATAAGCGAAGTACCAACTTCTAATTTGGTGTGTGGCTGTATCTCGGCATAAGGAAGAATGCTATTGAAAATTGGGTCGCCATGTCAAAATCCAATATGGCCGCCTTCATGTATGTCCGAACATTGTGAGATGAATACTTTGAAAAATAAGCGAAGTACCAACTTCTAATCTGGTGTGTGGGTGTATCTCGGCATAAGGAAGAACGCTATTGAAAATTGGGTCGCCACGTCAAAATCCAAGATGGCCGCCGCCAAGTATATGTCTGAACCTTGTGAGCGAAATATCTCGAAAAATAAGCGAAGTACCAACTTCTAATCTGGTGTGTGGGTGTATCTAGGAACACGGAAGAACGCTGTTTAAAATTGGGTCGTCACGTCAAAATCCAAGATGGCCGCCGCCATGTATGTCTGAATCTTGTGAGATGAATACCTTGAAAAATAAGCGAAGTACCAACTTCTAATTTGGTGTGTGGCTGTATCTCGGCATAAGGAAGACCGCTATTGTAAATTGGGTCGCCACGTCAAAATCCAAGATGGCCGCCACCATATATATGTCTGAACCTTGTGAGCGAAATATCTTGAAAAATAAGCGAAGTACCTTCTGGTGTGTGGGTGTATCTAGGCATCAGGAAGAACGCTATTGAAAATTGGGTCGCCACGTCAAAATCCAAGATGGCTGCCTCCATGTATGTCTGAACCTTGTGAGCGAAATATCATATCATAGCATGTTTTCTGCATGTTCCACTTTGTCAACTCACATCACTTCCCCGACGGGGGACCTAGGCGTAACGCTTGTTTTTCAAGATATTCAGCTCACAAGGTTCAGACATACATGGCCGCGGCCATCTTGAATTTTGACGTGGCGACCCAATTTTCAATAGGGTTCTTCCTTATGCCTAGATACACCCACACACCAGATAAGAAGTTGGTACTTTGCTTATTTTTCAAGATATTCAGCTCACAAGGTTCAGACATATATATGGTGGCGGCCATCTTGGATTTTGACGTGGCGACCCAATTTTCAATAGGGTTCTTCCTTATGCTGAGATACACCAACACACCAGATTAGAAGTTGGTACTTCACTTATTTTTAAAGATATTCCACTCACAAGGTTCAGACATACATGGCATCAGACATAGATGGCGGCGGCCATCTTGGATTTTGACGTGGGTTGCACCCACACACCAAATTCGAATGCGGTCCTTTGCTTGCGCATGCACGCCCGCACGCACGCACGCACGGACGGACGGACGGAGGGAGGGGAAAACCATAGTCCCCCTTTTGCTCCGCGGTGCGACGGGGGACAATTACTACCTGCTGCTTTGATTGAGTGCTGCGATGCTGATGGTAAATCACAAGCTACCCAGGATGAAAGAGGACCCCAGAAAGACAAAAGTCCCCCACCTTGATGAATCTTCGAGATTTCATCATTTATTTGGACAGGTCACTTCACGAAAGAGCTGGTAGCTGCATCAACTGCCAAACTCACCCTGAAACAGCACACAAGTCTATTTTTGTCTAGGTACAAGAACACAGTTGCCTACTCTTTTCGAAACGTGAATTTTTGCATAGGGCCTATATACAGTTACGTGAAAAAGAAAGGACACCCCATGTAAAGTTTTGACTTTTTCAACATATTTCAACATACAGCTATTTGATCTTCATTTCAACAATATTGATAGATAAAGGTGATATAATATAATAAATATCATGAAACATTTACATTTTGTAGTCCATTGTATAATTTAAATAAACATCAATGCAAATTTCGCATGTGGAAAAAGTAAGTACAACAGTCCACGCTCCCTCACGATGGCCGCAGAAAAACGCTCTCCTCAAAATCACACAAAATGGCCAAACTTCTTTCACCAGGACCAACCACGAGCTTCCTCTTCCGCCCCCCCCCCTACGTCATCCACCCACATCGCTCGAGGGGCGTGGCCTGCCGGTCCTATTCCCCACCCACTGTACCATATTACTCCACCCAAAAAGTAAGTAATCGGTGGTATTGCCCCCTTTGGCAGAAACAACCTCAAGTAGGCGTTTCTTATAACTGTCTACCAGTCTCTGACATCGACTGGGAGAAATTTTTGCCCACTCCTCCATGCAGAATTCTTTCAGCTGTGCGATGTTTGAGGGGTTTCTTGCATGCACAGCTTGTTTCAAATCCCCCCACAACATCTCGATGGGATTTAGATCCGGGCTTTGACTTGGCCATTCCAGAACCCTCCATTTCTTTCTTTTCAGCCATTCCTTGGTGGATTTACTGGTATGTTTAGGGTCATTGTCATGTTGCAAGGTCCACCTTCGGTTGAGCTTCAACTTTCCGACAGATGGCCTCACATTATCCTCAAGCACCCTCTGGTACAATGAAGAATTCATAGTGGATTCTATGATGGTTAGCTGCCCAGGCCCTGATGCAGCAAAGCTGCCCCAAACCATAATATTTCCACCACCATGCTTTACAGTTGGTATCAGGTTCTTGTGGTGAAATGCTGTTTTGGGTGTTCGCCAAACATGTCTTCTGGTACTGTGGCCAAATATCTCTACCTTTGACTCATCTGTCCAGAGCACATTGCTCCAGAAGTGCTGGTCTGTGCCTTGGTGTTCATTGGCAAACTTTAGTCTTGCCCTGATGTTCTTTCTGGACAGCAAAGGTTTCCTCCTGGCACGCCTCCCATGTAGATCAAATTTGTGCAGCCTCTTTCTAATGGTACACTCGTGGACTTTGACATCAACAGGGGCAAGAGCTACCTGAAGGTCCCGTGATGACATTCTGGGGTTCTTAGAGACTTCTTTCAGCATCTTGCGGTCTGCTATCGGGTTGAACTTGCTGGGGCGGCCTGTCCTGAACAAGTTTGCAGTTGTTTGGAATCTTCTCCACTTGTAGATGATCTTCCAGACAGTCGAATAATTGATTTCAAATTGTTTGGAGATCTTTTTAAATCTCTTCCCAGACTCGTAGACATCTATAACCTTCTTTCTGAAGGCCCCAGAGAGCTCTTTTGATCTAGGCATGGTGACGCCACACACTTCAACAACAAAGAGCAAACCAAACTAAATGTCTGAGGTTTAAATAAGACAGGTTCCTCCAAGATCCCCTCTAACGATGTTCTAATCATTTGCACCTGAGCTGGTGCACCTGATTCTAATTTTAGGTATTTGAAGTAGTGATAAATGTAGGGGTGTACTTACTTTTTCCACATGCAAAATTTGCATTTATGTTTATTTAAATTATACAATGGACTACAAAATTTAAATGTTTCATGATATTTGTTATATTATATTGGGCTTCTTGAAAAGCGCTATACAAAATAAATGAATTATTATTATTATTATTATTACTAGGGCATGCCCGTACTATATATAAGCTAGGACGTGCCCGTACGTGGGTGCCCGTTCCTTGCCAAAAAAAAAAAAAAAAAAAAAATTTGTGTAGGGGTGTGTGTGTGTAAACATCCTAGGGCGTGCCCGTACGTGGGTGCAAAAAAACATGCGTGCAAACAACAACAACAAAAAAAAACTTTGAAACCACGTGGCAGTAACGACCACAGAACCCCCCCCTCTATTTACATGAATGGTTTGGTCCATTCGCAACGACCACAGAACCCCCCCTCTATTTACATGAAATGGTTTGGTCCAAAGCGAACGGCTTGCGGTGTTTGGTAAAGAAATCGCCATAGCTCGGTAACTACTTGTCCGATTAATTTCAAACCTTGAAAAGGCACATCCTCGGGTCCCCAGCAATATACCTGGCAAGTTTCAAGTATATCGGACCGGTAGTTGTCGAGAAACAGCGGTCACAGACAAACATACACACATACACACATACACACATACACACAGAGATTAATGGAATTATAGATAGATATCACCTTTATCTATCAATATTGTTGAAATGAAGATCAAATAGCTGTATGTTGACATATGTTGAAAAAGTGAAAACTTTACATGGGGTGTACTTACGTTTTCATGTGACTGTATATATTTGAGACGTCCTTTTGGCAGATTGCACTCATCAGTGTGTACAGGTGGAAGCGCAGGCTTCCCTGTCAAACTATAAACTGCCATCTTGGTCAGGCTTTGAGCCTTATGTGACCTAGGCCTTCTTCGAGTTGAGGTTTGCCTTAATAGAGCCTGTGGCCTCGGCCTGCCTGCAGCTTGTGAAATTGACTCGATGATAAACGAGTCGCCAGTCGTGATAAACGGTGGGAAGCATGATTTGGATTTTAATTCCAACTTCCGGCAGATGGAAACGGAGAGCAAATGGTAACAGGAAGTCGCAGGCGAAAGGGTTGTGGGCCAGAGGAACGACGAGAAGGCAAGAGACCCAAGCGGCCACGAACCATCCTCACCCCTCAGCAGCGCCGAGCCTTCAAAGCCTCTTTCGAGCTTTCAGCAAAGCCCAGTCGTAAGGTGAGGTCCTTGTATTGCCTTTCATGTATCTCTCTTGCTTCTACTTCTGTCCTTTTATGCCTGGCCTGCTGGTAAAAACTAATCAGCTCTCGGGTTAAGGAGACCATCCGATTTGCTTGCACCACACTCGCCCCAGTGCATGGCATGACACTTGCCATCTGTACATGACCTCAGAATTCCACCAAAACGACAGCAACCCAAAAGGCATCTACGTATTCCGTAGGGGTTCTCTACGTGTCAATGTAACACATGTTTGCGTCTCAAATAAACACTCCACCCTTTTTCATTTTCCCACCCTTTTGGCACGTGGCAGGTGCGAGAGATGCTGGCCGCAGAGACGGGACTCAACGTGCGTGTTGTGCAAGTCTGGTTTCAGAACCAACGAGCAAAGGTTTGACCATGATGCAAACACCATCAATAACCTATTCAAAAAAACAAACAGGTTTAGATGGCAACCAGGGAGCAATATTGTATTTCGGCCTTTTACTTGTCATTCTAACTCTTCTTTTATATTGTTTACTTTTAAAAGATGAAGAAACTTGCCCGTCGGCAGAACCAGGCTGCCCCTGATAGGCCGGCACTTCGGACGACTGGACCTGGGCGCAGTCACAGCAAATCGAGCAAGCGACCAAAATCAGAGGCTGATGGTACCTGCATTGAAATAGCGACGGCATCCAAAAAAATGTGCTTTTGGGATACTGTTGGTATTGTTACGTTTATGGGGATTGGTAAGAGAATACCATAGGAAAGGTAGGATTGAATAGGAAATAGCATGGACCGTGTGACGTGTAGGAGCATTTTGATGTAATAAGTAGGGAAAATGTAGCTTAAGGTTGTTTAAATGTTCATCATACGAGGGATGATGCAGTGCTAATTAGTAGTAGTGTTTAAGGTTAATTTCCCCTGTTCATGATACCCTCTGTAGTCATTCCTAACATTTTTTCCAGTACAGCCGGCCAAGTATGACATCGCCGGCCAAGTTATGCACGCTCCATGGACACGGCCCAGCAAAGACCCGCCCAGGAAAGGTGGAGTAATATGGTACAGTGGGTGGGGGATAGGACCGGCAGGCCACGCCCCTCGAGCGATGTGGGTGGATGACGTAGGGGAGGAGGAAGAGGAAGCTCGTGGTTGGTCCTGGTGAAAGAAGTTTGGCCATTTTGAGGAGAGCGTTTTGCTGCGGCCATCGTGAGGGAGCTTGGACTGCTGGGCTCTTCGAGGGGCTGGAGGCCATGCTGTCCTTCCCAAACGGAAAAGTTGACCGATAAGAAAAGAGGGAGAAGAAAGAGGGCCGTCTTCGCGACTGGCCTCACGCCAATGATGCCTTCGACGCGCTGCCATATTTTTTGCCAGATTTCCCGCCTGGTGGCTGAGGATTTCAACAGCCACCAAACTTACGAAAAGGGCCCATTTTGGGGCCACTGCTAATTGCCGGCCAGTGAAACATATTTTCTTACTTTACCCTGTGTGTGTGGTTGTGACTGTGTGGAGGTACCTCACCATAGAACTTTACCATTTATTTTTATACTATATACTATTTTATACCTCACCATATTTTATACTAAAGACCATAGAACTTCATCAGCATTTATTTTCGTTATTTTCCTCCGCATTTAATTTATTCTAAATCATTACCGTGCATTTTCTGATTGTCGTGTATTTGGTTGGGTTTCGGATTAAACCCGTGTTTTCGTGTAGTCAAACACTTTGTGGTTCTTCATCCCCATGCGCGTCAATAACCACATAATCGGGAAGTCGCATCGGGAGTTAAGGATGGTTCGGTTCGTCCGTCCAAGGCTGGTGTTAACTACCTGTGGACACGGCCGTATATTACTTCGGTTTTTGAGATATTGATTGATCGTCCAAAATCAGTGGCTAACTCTTCAAATTTGCTAATGAGTGTTCATGCATGTCGTTCTCAGTGCACTATCAAGGCAGTACCCAGGTGTGTGGAGAGCCAGCATGGGCCCCGAAGCAAACAAACTCAGGGCCACCATCCCCATCCTTTCTCTCTTTTATAACTTAAGGAACTTTCTTGAATGAAAAAAGAAAAAAACTTTAAAAAAAACAAATGGTCACTTTTATTTAGCCGTATGATCGAAAATAAAGGAGATAGCGGGACGTTTGGACCAATCGAGTCAATTCACACCCTCGACTGTTTATACTATTTCTCCATAAGATTGGAAAAAATACGTGAGAAGATGGTTAATCTTTTTTTTGGACAAAGAGGATACAAACCCATTTCTTTGTAACGCACATTTCTGGTTAATATCCATTTTCTGTAAAGTTTGAAACTTCACCATTAACAGCGGCAAATGTTTTTTTGTTTCCGGCAAGAAAGCAAAATCAGCTTCTCAGTTTAAATGTAACGATGAGGAAATGAGGATGAGCTGATGATGAGTTTTACTGTAGTTAAAAAAAATACAGGACAAGCTCGGGCCCCTCAACGGACCCCGGACCCCCAAACCCCCCAACCCGTAACAATACCATAGGTAGCACAACGGAAACTGATGAACTGCATTCCCAAATGGATTTTAAAAAAAGATCCCTTGGCAATCAAAACTAAAGGAAAACTCACAACAGGTTTTAATTACAACTTTGTAAACGTTTTCAACACTTGATGCGAACACTGCAGTTTAAGTTTGGTTTCAAAGTTACAAGTACAGTTATGAAGGTTGGAAGTAAATAGGTATCTGTCTGTCTCAAGAGTCTATGTAAGAGTCGTATATTCATTGAGATTCTGAAGAGTGCCATGTCTGACAGAATGGTGCAGAATTAGCACACTTAACTTTGGGTAGTGCAGCCTGGGTTTGATTCCCAACCTGACTACAAACTGTCGGAGTGGTGCTTCGCAAGCTGGGCGTTGCATCGCATAGCGCGTCCTTCCTTCCGACCAAGGCCAGGGGTGTCCACCTTGCTCACATTAACTGCTGAACCCGGTTACATCTCAGCGTCTTTCCTAAACAGGAGGCGAATTATCACCGGCACCCTGAACAAATTACAAAACTCCTGCCACCTTCAGTCGAAACACGGTCAGCCGGTTCGTGAAAGACTTGGGGGCAAAAACCTTTCTCCGGCCAACCCCACAACAAGGTGGGAATCATTTGTGAAGTTAAAGAGGTTTGAGAATGTGAAGGTTTTCCCAGATTGTAATCATTTTCACTCTTCGCTACGTATGGTAAATGTCACGGTTGATTATATGTGACATTCGTGGCTGAGAATGTGGTGATGGAAGGTTCAAATTCCGACACTGGGTAAGAATGTGGTGATGGAAGGTTCAAATTCCGACACTGGGTAAGAATGTGGTGATGGAAGGTTCAAATTCCGACACTGGGTGAGAATGTGGTGATGGAAAGTTCAAATTCCGACACTGGGTAAGAATGTGGTGATGGAAGGTTCAAATTCCGACACTGGGTAAGAATGTGGTGATGGAAGGTTCAAATTCCGACACTGGGTGAGAATGTGGTGATGGAAGGTTCAAATTCCGACACTGGGTGAGAATGTGGTGATGGAAGGTTCAAATTCCGACACTGGGTGAGAATGTGGTGATGGAAGGTTCATATTCCGACACTGGGTGAGAATGTGGTGATGGAAAGTTCAAACTCCGACACTGGGTAAGAATGTGGTGATGGAAGGTTCAAATTCCGACACTGGGTGAGAATGTGGTGATGGAAGGTTCAAATTCCGACACTGGGTGAGAATGTGGTGACGGAGGGTTCAAATTCCGACACTGGGTGAGAATGTGGTGATGGAAGGTTCAAATTCCGACACTGGGTGAGAATGTGGTGATGGAAAGTTCAAATTCCGACACTGGGTAAGAATGTGGTGATGGAAGGTTCAAATTCCGACACTGGGTAAGAATGTGGTGATGGAAGGTTCAAATTCCGACACTGGGTAAGAATGTGGTGATGGAAGGTTCAAATTCCGACACTGGGTGAGAATGTGGTGATGGAAGGTTCAAATTCCGACACTGGGTGAGAATGTGGTGATGGAAGGTTCAAATTCCGACACTGGGTGAGAATGTGGTGATGGAAAGTTCAAATTCCGACACTGGGTAAGAATGTGGTGATGGAAGGTTCAAATTCCGACACTGGGTGAGAATGTGGTGATGGAAGGTTCAAATTCCGACACTGGGTGAGAATGTAGTGATGGAAGGTTCAAATTCCGACACTGGGTGAGAATGTGGTGATGGAAGGTTCAAATTCCGACATTGGGTGAGAATGTGGTGATGGAAGGTTCAAATTCCGACACTGGGTGAGAATGTGGTGATGGAAGGTTCAAATTCCGACACTGGGTGAGAATGTGGTGATGGAATGTTAAAATTCCGACACAGGGTGAGAATGTGGTGATGGAAGGTTCAAATTCCGACATAGGGTGAGAATGTGGTGAGGGAATGTTAAAATTCCGACATAGGGTGAGAATGTGGTGATGGAATGTTAAAATTCCGACACTGGGTGAGAATGTGGTGATGGAAGGTTCAAATTCCGACACTGGGTGAGAATGTGGTGATGGAAGGTTAAAATTCCGACACTGGATGAGAATGTGGTGATGGAAGGTTCAAATTCCGACACTGGGTGAGAATGTGGTGATGGAAGGTTCAAATTCCGACATTGTGTGAGAATGTGGTGATGGAAGGTTCAAATTCCGACACTGGGTGAGAATGTGGTGATGGAAGGTTCAAATTCCGACACTGGGTGAGAATGTGGTGATGGAAGGTTCAAATTCCGACACTGGGTGAGAATGTGGTGATGGAAGGTTCAAATTCCGACACTGGGTGAGAATGTGGTGATGGAAGGTTCAAATTCCGACATTGGGTGAGAATGTGGTGATGGAAGGTTCAAATTCCAACACTGCGTGAGAATGTGGTGATGGAAGGTTCAAATTCCGACATTGGGTGAGAATGTGGTGATGGAAGGTTCAAATTCCGACATTGGGTGAGAATGTGGTGATGGAAGGTTCAAATTCCGACATTTGGTGAGAATGTGGTGATTGCAGGTTCAAATTCCGACATTGGGTGAGAATGTGGTGATGGAAGGTTCAAATTCCGACACTGAGTGAGAATGTGGTGATGGAAGGTTCAAATTCCGACATTGGGTGAGAATGTGGTGATGGAAGGTTCAAATTCCGACATTGGGTGAGAATGTGGTGATGGAAGGTTCAAATTCCGACACTGGGTGAGAATGTGATGATGGAAGGTTAAAATTCCGACATTGGGTGAGAATGTGGTGATGGAAGGTTCAAATTCCGACATTGGGTGAGAATGTGGTGATGGAAGGTTCAAATTCCGACACTGAGTGAGAATGTGGTGATGGAAGGTTCAAATTCCGACACTGAGTGAGAATGTGGTGATGGAAGGTTCAAATTCCGACACTGGATGAGAATGTGGTGATGGAAGGTTCAAATTCCGACATTGGGTGAGAATGTGGTGATGGAAGGTTCAAATTCCGACACTGAGTGAGAATGTGGTGATGGAAGGTTCAAATTCCGACACTGGATGAGAATGTGGTGATGGAAGGTTCAAATTCCGACATTGGGTGAGAATGTGCTGATGAAATTCCGACACTGGGTGAGAATGTGGTGATGGAAGGTTCAAATTCCGACATTGGGTGAGAATGTGGTGATGGAAGGTTCAAATTCCGACACTGGATGAGAATGTGGTGATGGAAGGTTCAAATTCCGACATTGGGTGAGAATGTGGTGATGAAATTCCGACACTGGGTGAGAATGTGGTGATGGAAGGTTCAAATTCCGACACTGGGTGAGAATGTGGTGATGGAAGGTTCAAATTCCGACATTGGGTGAGAATGTCGTGATGGAAGGTTCAAATTCCGACACTGGATGAGAATGTGGTGATGGAAGGTTCAAATTCCGACATTGGGTGAGAATGTGGTAATGGAAGGTTCAAGTTCCGACACTGGATGATAATGTGGTGATGGAAGGTTCAAATTCTGACACTGGGTGAGAATGTGGTGATGGAAGGTTCAAATTCCGACACTGGGTAAGAATGTGGTGATGGAAGGTTCAAATTCCGACACTGGGTAAGAATGTGGTGATGGAAGGTTCAAATTCCGACACTGGGTGAGAATGTGGTGATGGAAGGTTCAAATTCCGACACTGGGTGAGAATGTGGTGATGGAAGGTTCAAATTCCAACACTGGGTGAGAATGTGGTGATGGAAAGTTCAAATTCCGACACTGGGTAAGAATGTGGTGATGGAAGGTTCAAATTCCGACACTGGGTGAGAATGTGGTGAGGTAAGGTTCAAATTCTGACATTGGGTGAGAATGTGGTGATGGAAGGTTCAAATTCCGACACTGGGTGAGAATGTGGTGATGGAAGGTTCAAATTCCGACACTGGGTGAGAATGTGGTGAGGTAAGGTTCAAATTCTGACATTGGGTGAGAATGTGGTGATGGAAGGTTCAAATTCCGACACTGGGTGAGAATGTGGTGATGGAATGTTAAAATTCCGACATTGGGTGAGAATGTGGTGATGGAAGGTTCAAATTCCGACACTGGGTGAGAATGTGGTGATGGAAAGTTCAAATTCCGACACTGGGTAAGAATGTGGTGATGGAAGGTTCAAATTCCGACACTGGGTGAGAATGTGGTGAGGTAAGGTTCAAATTCTGACATTGGGTGAGAATGTGGTGATGGAAGGTTCAAATTCCGACACTGGGTGAGAATGTGGTGATGGAAGGTTCAAATTCCGACACTGGGTGAGAATGTGGTGAGGTAAGGTTCAAATTCTGACATTGGGTGAGAATGTGGTGATGGAAGGTTCAAATTCCGACACTGGGTGAGAATGTGGTGAGGTAAGGTTCAAATTCTGACATTGGGTGAGAATGTGGTGAGGTAAGGTTCAAATTCTGACATTGGGTGAGAATGTGGTGATGGAAGGTTCAAATTCCGACACTGGGTGAGAATGTGGTGATGGAAGGTTCAAATTCCGACACTGGGTGAGAATGTGGTGAGGTAAGGTTCAAATTCTGACATTGGGTGAGAATGTGGTGATGGAAGGTTCAAATTCCGACACTGGGTGAGAATGTGGTGATGGAATGTTAAAATTCCGACATTGGGTGAGAATGTGGTGATGGAAGGTTCAAATTCCGACACTGGGTGAGAATGTGGTGATGGAAAGTTCAAATTCCGACACTGGGTAAGAATGTGGTGATGGAAGGTTCAAATTCCGACACTGGGTGAGAATGTGGTGAGGTAAGGTTCAAATTCTGACATTGGGTGAGAATGTGGTGATGGAAGGTTCAAATTCCGACACTGGGTGAGAATGTGGTGATGGAAGGTTCAAATTCCGACACTGGGTGAGAATGTGGTGAGGTAAGGTTCAAATTCTGACATTGGGTGAGAATGTGGTGATGGAAGGTTCAAATTCCGACACTGGGTGAGAATGTGGTGATGGAATGTTAAAATTCCGACATAGGGTGAGAATGTGGTGATGGAAGGTTCAAATTCCGACATAGGGTGAGAATGTGGTCATGGAATGTTAAAATTCCGACATAGGGTGAGAATGTGGTGATGGAATGTTAAAATTCCGACATAGGGTGAGAATGTGGTGATGGAAGGTTCAAATTCCGACACTGGGTGAGAATGTGGTGATGGAAGGTTAAAATTCCGACACTGGATGAGAATGTGGTAATGGAAGGTTCAAATTCCGACATTGGGTGAGAATGTGGTGATGGAAGGTTCAAATTCCGACACTGGGTGAGAATGTGGTGATGGAAGGTTCAAATTCCGACATTGTGTGAGAATGTGGTGATGGAAGGTTCAAATTCTGACATTGGGTGAGAATGTGGTGATGGAAGGTTCAAATTCCGACATTGGGTGAGAATGTGGTGAGGGAAGGTTCAAATTCCGACACTGAGTGAGAATGTGGTGATGGAAGGTTCAAATTCCGACATTGGGTGAGAATGTGGTGATGGAAGGTTCAAATTCCGACATTGGGTGAGAATGTGGTGATGAAATTCCGACACTGGGTGAGAATGTGGTGATGGAAGGTTCAAATTCCGACATTGGGTGAGAATGTCGTGATGGAAGGTTCAAATTCCGACACTGGATGAGAATGTGGTGATGGAAGGTTCAAATTCCGACATTGGGTGAGAATGTGGTAATGGAAGGTTCAAATTCCGACACTGGATGAGAATGTGGTGATGGAAGGTTCAAATTCCGACACTGGATGAGAATGTGGTGATGGAAGGTTCAAATTCTGACACTGGGTGAGAATGTGGTGATGGAAGGTTCAAATTCCGACACTGGGTAAGAATGTGGTGATGGAAGGTTCAAATTCCGACACTGGGTGAGAATGTGGTAATGGAAGGTTCAAATTCCGACACTGGGTAAGAATGTAGTGATGGAAGGTTCAAATTCCGACACTGGGTAAGAATGTGGTGATGGAAGGTTCAAATTCTGACACTGGGTGAGAATGTGGTGATGGAAGGTTCAAATTCCGACACTGGGTAAGAATGTGGTGATGGAAGGTTCAAATTCCGACATTGGGTGAGAATGTGGTGATTGCAGGTTCAAATCCCAACACTGGATGAGAATGTGGTGATGGAAGGTTCAAATTCCGACATTGGGTGAGAATGTCGTGATGGAAGGTTCAAATTCCGACACTGGATGAGAATGTGGTGATGGAAGGTTCAAATTCCGACATTGGGTGAGAATGTGGTAATGGAAGGTTCAAATTCCGACATTGGGTGAGAATGTGGTAATGGAAGGTTCAAATTCCGACACTGGATGAGAATGTGGTGATGGAGGGTTCAAATTCTGACACTGGGTAAGAATGTGGTGATGGAAGGTTCAAATTCCGACACTGGGTAAGAATGTGGTGATGGAAGGTTCAAATTCCGACACTGGGTGAGAATGTGGTGATGGAAGGTTCAAATTCCGACACTGGGTGAGAATGTGGTGATGGAAGGTTCAAATTCCGACACTGGGTGAGAATGTGGTGATGGAAAGTTCAAATTCCGACACTGGGTAAGAATGTGGTGATGGAAGGTTCAAATTCCGACACTGGGTGAGAATGTGGTGATGGAAGGTTCAAATTCCGACACTGGGTGAGAATGTGGTGATGGAAGGTTCAAATTCCGACATTGGGTGAGCATGTGGTGATGGAATGTTAAAATTCCGACATAGGGTGAGAATGTGGTGATGGAAGGTTCAAATTCCGACATAGGGTGAGAATGTGGTGATGGAATGTTAAAATTCCGACATAGGGTGAGAATGTGGTGATGGAATGTTAAAATTCCGACATTGGGTGAGAATGTGGTGATGAAATTCCGACACTGGGTGAGAATGTGGTGATGGAAGGTTCAAATTCCGACATTGGATGAGAATGTGGTAATGGAAGGTTCAAATTCCGACACTGGATGAGAATGTGGTGATGGAGGGTTCAAATTCTGACACTGGGTAAGAATGTGGTGATGGAAGGTTCAAATTCCGACACTGGGTAAGAATGTGGTGATGGAAGGTTCAAATTCCGACACTGGGTGAGAATGTGGTGATGGAAGGTTCAAATTCCGACACTGGGTGAGAATGTGGTGATGGAAGGTTCAAATTCCGACACTGGGTGAGAATGTGGTGATGGAAAGTTCAAATTCCGACACTGGGTAAGAATGTGGTGATGGAAGGTTCAAATTCCGACACTGGGTAAGAATGTGGTGATGGAAGGTTCAAATTCCGACACTGGGTGAGAATGTGGTGATGGAAAGTTCAAATTCCGACACTGGGTAAGAATGTGGTGATGGAAGGTTCAAATTCCGACACTGGGTAAGAATGTGGTGATGGAAGGTTCAAATTCCGACACTGGGTGAGAATGTGGTGATGGAAGGTTCAAATTCCGACACTGGGTGAGAATGTGGTGATGGAAGGTTCAAATTCCGACACTGGGTGAGAATGTGGTGATGGAAGGTTCATATTCCGACACTGGGTGAGAATGTGGTGATGGAAAGTTCAAACTCCGACACTGGGTAAGAATGTGGTGATGGAAGGTTCAAATTCCGACACTGGGTGAGAATGTGGTGATGGAAGGTTCAAATTCCGACACTGGGTGAGAATGTGGTGACGGAGGGTTCAAATTCCGACACTGGGTAAGAATGTGGTGATGGAAGGTTCAAATTCCGACACTGGGTGAGAATGTGGTGATGGAAAGTTCAAATTCCGACACTGGGTAAGAATGTGGTGATGGAAGGTTCAAATTCCGACACTGGGTAAGAATGTGGTGATGGAAGGTTCAAATTCCGACACTGGGTAAGAATGTGGTGATGGAAGGTTCAAATTCCGACACTGGGTGAGAATGTGGTGATGGAAGGTTCAAATTCCGACACTGGGTGAGAATGTGGTGATGGAAGGTTCAAATTCCGACACTGGGTGAGAATGTGGTGATGGAAAGTTCAAATTCCGACACTGGGTAAGAATGTGGTGATGGAAGGTTCAAATTCCGACACTGGGTGAGAATGTGGTGATGGAAGGTTCAAATTCCGACACTGGGTGAGAATGTAGTGATGGAAGGTTCAAATTCCGACACTGGGTGAGAATGTGGTGATGGAAGGTTCAAATTCCGACATTGGGTGAGAATGTGGTGATGGAAGGTTCAAATTCCGACACTGGGTGAGAATGTGGTGATGGAAGGTTCAAATTCCGACACTGGGTGAGAATGTGGTGATGGAATGTTAAAATTCCGACACAGGGTGAGAATGTGGTGATGGAAGGTTCAAATTCCGACATAGGGTGAGAATGTGGTGAGGGAATGTTAAAATTCCGACATAGGGTGAGAATGTGGTGATGGAATGTTAAAATTCCGACACTGGGTGAGAATGTGGTGATGGAAGGTTCAAATTCCGACACTGGGTGAGAATGTGGTGATGGAAGGTTAAAATTCCGACACTGGATGAGAATGTGGTGATGGAAGGTTCAAATTCCGACACTGGGTGAGAATGTGGTGATGGAAGGTTCAAATTCCGACATTGTGTGAGAATGTGGTGATGGAAGGTTCAAATTCCGACACTGGGTGAGAATGTGGTGATGGAAGGTTCAAATTCCGACACTGGGTGAGAATGTGGTGATGGAAGGTTCAAATTCCGACACTGGGTGAGAATGTGGTGATGGAAGGTTCAAATTCCGACACTGGGTGAGAATGTGGTGATGGAAGGTTCAAATTCCGACATTGGGTGAGAATGTGGTGATGGAAGGTTCAAATTCCAACACTGCGTGAGAATGTGGTGATGGAAGGTTCAAATTCCGACATTGGGTGAGAATGTGGTGATGGAAGGTTCAAATTCCGACATTGGGTGAGAATGTGGTGATGGAAGGTTCAAATTCCGACATTTGGTGAGAATGTGGTGATTGCAGGTTCAAATTCCGACATTGGGTGAGAATGTGGTGATGGAAGGTTCAAATTCCGACACTGAGTGAGAATGTGGTGATGGAAGGTTCAAATTCCGACATTGGGTGAGAATGTGGTGATGGAAGGTTCAAATTCCGACATTGGGTGAGAATGTGGTGATGGAAGGTTCAAATTCCGACACTGGGTGAGAATGTGATGATGGAAGGTTAAAATTCCGACATTGGGTGAGAATGTGGTGATGGAAGGTTCAAATTCCGACATTGGGTGAGAATGTGGTGATGGAAGGTTCAAATTCCGACACTGAGTGAGAATGTGGTGATGGAAGGTTCAAATTCCGACACTGAGTGAGAATGTGGTGATGGAAGGTTCAAATTCCGACACTGGATGAGAATGTGGTGATGGAAGGTTCAAATTCCGACATTGGGTGAGAATGTGGTGATGGAAGGTTCAAATTCCGACACTGAGTGAGAATGTGGTGATGGAAGGTTCAAATTCCGACACTGGATGAGAATGTGGTGATGGAAGGTTCAAATTCCGACATTGGGTGAGAATGTGCTGATGAAATTCCGACACTGGGTGAGAATGTGGTGATGGAAGGTTCAAATTCCGACATTGGGTGAGAATGTGGTGATGGAAGGTTCAAATTCCGACACTGGATGAGAATGTGGTGATGGAAGGTTCAAATTCCGACATTGGGTGAGAATGTGGTGATGAAATTCCGACACTGGGTGAGAATGTGGTGATGGAAGGTTCAAATTCCGACACTGGGTGAGAATGTGGTGATGGAAGGTTCAAATTCCGACATTGGGTGAGAATGTCGTGATGGAAGGTTCAAATTCCGACACTGGATGAGAATGTGGTGATGGAAGGTTCAAATTCCGACATTGGGTGAGAATGTGGTAATGGAAGGTTCAAGTTCCGACACTGGATGATAATGTGGTGATGGAAGGTTCAAATTCTGACACTGGGTGAGAATGTGGTGATGGAAGGTTCAAATTCCGACACTGGGTAAGAATGTGGTGATGGAAGGTTCAAATTCCGACACTGGGTAAGAATGTGGTGATGGAAGGTTCAAATTCCGACACTGGGTGAGAATGTGGTGATGGAAGGTTCAAATTCCGACACTGGGTGAGAATGTGGTGATGGAAGGTTCAAATTCCAACACTGGGTGAGAATGTGGTGATGGAAAGTTCAAATTCCGACACTGGGTAAGAATGTGGTGATGGAAGGTTCAAATTCCGACACTGGGTGAGAATGTGGTGATGGAAAGTTCAAATTCCGACACTGGGTAAGAATGTGGTGATGGAAGGTTCAAATTCCGACACTGGGTGAGAATGTGGTGAGGTAAGGTTCAAATTCTGACATTGGGTGAGAATGTGGTGATGGAAGGTTCAAATTCCGACACTGGGTGAGAATGTGGTGATGGAAGGTTCAAATTCCGACACTGGGTGAGAATGTGGTGAGGTAAGGTTCAAATTCTGACATTGGGTGAGAATGTGGTGATGGAAGGTTCAAATTCCGACACTGGGTGAGAATGTGGTGATGGAATGTTAAAATTCCGACATAGGGTGAGAATGTGGTGATGGAAGGTTCAAATTCCGACATAGGGTGAGAATGTGGTCATGGAATGTTAAAATTCCGACATAGGGTGAGAATGTGGTGATGGAATGTTAAAATTCCGACATAGGGTGAGAATGTGGTGATGGAAGGTTCAAATTCCGACACTGGGTGAGAATGTGGTGATGGAAGGTTAAAATTCCGACACTGGATGAGAATGTGGTAATGGAAGGTTCAAATTCCGACATTGGGTGAGAATGTGGTGATGGAAGGTTCAAATTCCGACACTGGGTGAGAATGTGGTGATGGAAGGTTCAAATTCCGACATTGTGTGAGAATGTGGTGATGGAAGGTTCAAATTCTGACATTGGGTGAGAATGTGGTGATGGAAGGTTCAAATTCCGACATTGGGTGAGAATGTGGTGAGGGAAGGTTCAAATTCCGACACTGAGTGAGAATGTGGTGATGGAAGGTTCAAATTCCGACATTGGGTGAGAATGTGGTGATGGAAGGTTCAAATTCCGACATTGGGTGAGAATGTGGTGATGAAATTCCGACACTGGGTGAGAATGTGGTGATGGAAGGTTCAAATTCCGACATTGGGTGAGAATGTCGTGATGGAAGGTTCAAATTCCGACACTGGATGAGAATGTGGTGATGGAAGGTTCAAATTCCGACATTGGGTGAGAATGTGGTAATGGAAGGTTCAAATTCCGACACTGGATGAGAATGTGGTGATGGAAGGTTCAAATTCCGACACTGGATGAGAATGTGGTGATGGAAGGTTCAAATTCTGACACTGGGTGAGAATGTGGTGATGGAAGGTTCAAATTCCGACACTGGGTAAGAATGTGGTGATGGAAGGTTCAAATTCCGACACTGGGTGAGAATGTGGTAATGGAAGGTTCAAATTCCGACACTGGGTAAGAATGTAGTGATGGAAGGTTCAAATTCCGACACTGGGTAAGAATGTGGTGATGGAAGGTTCAAATTCTGACACTGGGTGAGAATGTGGTGATGGAAGGTTCAAATTCCGACACTGGGTAAGAATGTGGTGATGGAAGGTTCAAATTCCGACATTGGGTGAGAATGTGGTGATTGCAGGTTCAAATCCCAACACTGGATGAGAATGTGGTGATGGAAGGTTCAAATTCCGACATTGGGTGAGAATGTCGTGATGGAAGGTTCAAATTCCGACACTGGATGAGAATGTGGTGATGGAAGGTTCAAATTCCGACATTGGGTGAGAA
Source organism: Myxine glutinosa (assembly GCF_964187855.1). Lineage (NCBI taxonomy): Eukaryota > Metazoa > Chordata > Myxini > Myxiniformes > Myxinidae > Myxine > Myxine glutinosa. Next base: position 219,541,425 of record NC_136263.1, read on the forward strand.
TGTGGTAATGGAAGGTTCAAATTCCGACATTGGGTGAGAATGTGGTAATGGAAGGTTCAAATTCCGACACTGGATGAGAATGTGGTGATGGAGGGTTCAAATTCTGACACTGGGTAAGAATGTGGTGATGGAAGGTTCAAATTCCGACACTGGGTAAGAATGTGGTGATGGAAGGTTCAAATTCCGACACTGGGTGAGAATGTGGTGATGGAAGGTTCAAATTCCGACACTGGGTGAGAATGTGGTGATGGAAGGTTCAAATTCCGACACTGGGTGAGAATGTGGTGATGGAAAGTTCAAATTCCGACACTGGGTAAGAATGTGGTGATGGAAGGTTCAAATTCCGACACTGGGTGAGAATGTGGTGATGGAAGGTTCAAATTCCGACACTGGGTGAGAATGTGGTGATGGAAGGTTCAAATTCCGACATTGGGTGAGCATGTGGTGATGGAATGTTAAAATTCCGACATAGGGTGAGAATGTGGTGATGGAAGGTTCAAATTCCGACATAGGGTGAGAATGTGGTGATGGAATGTTAAAATTCCGACATAGGGTGAGAATGTGGTGATGGAATGTTAAAATTCCGACATTGGGTGAGAATGTGGTGATGAAATTCCGACACTGGGTGAGAATGTGGTGATGGAAGGTTCAAATTCCGACATTGGGTGAGAATGTGGTAATGGAAGGTTCAAATTCCGACATTGGATGAGAATGTGGTAATGGAAGGTTCAAATTCCGACACTGGATGAGAATGTGGTGATGGAGGGTTCAAATTCTGACACTGGGTAAGAATGTGGTGATGGAAGGTTCAAATTCCGACACTGGGTAAGAATGTGGTGATGGAAGGTTCAAATTCCGACACTGGGTGAGAATGTGGTGATGGAAGGTTCAAATTCCGACACTGGGTGAGAATGTGGTGATGGAAGGTTCAAATTCCGACACTGGGTGAGAATGTGGTGATGGAAAGTTCAAATTCCGACACTGGGTAAGAATGTGGTGATGGAAGGTTCAAATTCCGACACTGGGTGAGAATGTGGTGATGGAAGGTTCAAATTCCGACACTGGGTGAGAATGTGGTGATGGAAGGTTCAAATTCCGACATTGGGTGAGAATGTGGTGATGGAATGTTAAAATTCCGACATAGGGTGAGAATGTGGTGATGGAAGGTTCAAATTCCGACATAGGGTGAGAATGTGGTGATGGAATGTTAAAATTCCGACATAGGGTGAGAATGTGGTGATGGAATGTTAAAATTCCGACATAGGGTGAGAATGTGGTGATGGAAGGTTCAAATTCCGACACTGGGTGAGAATGTGGTGATGGAAGGTTAAAATTCCGACACTGGATGAGAATGTGGTGATGGAAGGTTCAAATTCCGACATTGGGTGAGAATGTGGTGATGGAAGGTTCAAATTCCGACACTGGGTGAGAATGTGGTGATGGAAGATTCAAATTCCGACATTGTGTGAGAATGTGGTGATGGAAGGTTCAAATTCTGACATTGGGTGAGAATGTGGTGATGGAAGGTTCAAATTCCGACATTGGGTGAGAATGTGGTGAGGGAAGGTTCAAATTCTGACACTGGGTGAGAATGTGGTGATGGAAGGTTCAAATTCCGACATTGGGTGAGAATGTGGTGATGGAAGGTTCAAATTCCGACACTGGGTGAGAATGTGGTGATAGAAGGTTCAAATTCCGACACTGGGTAAGAATGTGATGATGGAAGGTTCAAATTCCGACACTGGGTGAGAATGTGGTGATGGAAGGTTCAAATTCCGACACTGGGTGAGAATGTGGTGATGGAAGGTTCAAATTCCGACACTGGGTGAGAATGTGGTGATGGAAGGTTCAAATTCCGACACTGGGTGAGAATGTGGTGATGGAAGGTTCAAATTCCGACATTGGGTGAGAATGTGGTGATGGAAGGTTCAAATTCCAACACTGGGTGAGAATGTGGTGATGGAAGGTTCAAATTCCGACATTGGGTGAGAATGTGGTGATGGAAGGTTCAAATTCCGACATTTGGTGAGAATGTGGTGAGGGGAGGTTCAAATTCCGACACTGGGTGAGAATGTGATGATGGAAGGTTAAAATTCCGACATTGGGTGAGAATGTGGTGATGGAAGGTTCAAATTCCGACATTGGGTGAGAATGTGGTGATGGAAGGTTAAAATTCCGACCCTGGATGAGAATGTGGTGATGGAAGGTTCAAATTCCGACACTGAATGAGAATGTGGTGATGGAAGGTTCAAATTCCGACACTGAGTGAGAATGTGGTGATGGAAGGTTCAAATTCCGACACTGGATGAGAATGTGGTGATGGAAGGTTCAAATTCCGACATTGGGTGAGAATGTGGTGATGAAATTCCGACACTGGGTGAGAATGTGGTGATGGAAGGTTCAAATTCCGACATTGGGTGAGAAAGTCGTGATGGAAGGTTCAAATTCCGACACTGGATGAGAATGTGGTGATGGAAGGTTCAAATTCCGACATTGGGTGAGAATGTGGTAATGGAAGGTTCAAATTCCGACACTGGGTAAGAATGTGGTGATGGAAGGTTCAAATTCCAATACTGGGTGAGAATGTGGTGATGGAAGGTTCAAATTCCGACATTGGGTGAGAATGTGGTAATGGAAGGTTCAAATTCCGACATTGGGTGAGAATGTGGTGACGGAAGGTTCAAATTCCAATACTGGGTGAGAATGTGGTGATGGAAGGTTCAAATTCCGACATTGGGTGAGAATGTGGTGATGGAAGGTTCAAATTCCGACACCGGGTGAGAATGTGGTGATGGAAGGTTCAAATTCCGACACTGGATGAGAATGTGGTGATGGAAGGTTCAAATTCCGACAATGGGTGAGAATGTGGTGAGGGAAGGTTCAAATTCCGACATTGTGTGAGAATGTGGTGATGGAAGGTTCAAATTCCGACACTGGGTGAGAATGTGGTGATGGAAGGTTCAAATTCCGACACTGGGTGAGAATGTGGTGATGGAAGGTGCAAATTCTGACGTTGGGTGAAAATGTGGTGATGGAAGGTTCAAATTCCGACACTGGGTGAGAATGTGGTGATGGAAGGTTCAAATTCCGACACTCGATGAGAATGTGGTGATGGAAGGTTCAAATTCTGACATTGGGTGAGAATGTGGTGATGGAAGGTTCAAATTCCGACACTGGGTGAGAATGTGGTGATGGAAGGTTCAAATTCTGACATTGGGTGAGAATGTGGTGATGAAATTCCGACACTGGGTGAGAATGTGGTGATGGAAGGTTCAAATTCCGACATTGGGTGAGAATGTGGTGATGGAAGGTCCAAATTCCGACACTCGATGAGAATGTGGTGATGGAAGGTTCAAATTCTGACATTGGGTGAGAATGTGGTGATGAAATTCCGACACTGAGTGAGAATGTGGTGATGTAAGGTTAAAATTCCGACATTGGGTGAGAATGTGGTGATGGAAGGTTCAAATTCCGACACTGGGTGAGAATGTGGTAATGGAAGGTTCAAATTCCGACACTGGATGAGAATGTGGTGATGGAAGGTTCAAATTCTGACATTGGGTGAGAATGTGGTGGTGAAATTCCGACACTAGGTGAGAATGTGGTGATGGAAGGTTCAAATTCCGACATTGGGTGAGAATGTGGTGATGGAAGGTTCAAATTCCGACACTCGATGAGAATGTGGTGATGGAAGGTTCAAATTCTGACATTGGGTGAGAATGTGGTGATGAAATTCCGACACTGGGTGAGAATGTGGTGATGGAAGGTTCAAATTCCGACATTGGGTGAGAATGTGGTGATGGAAGGTTCAAATTCCGACACTGGGTGAGAATGTGGTAATGGAAGGTTCAAATTCCGACACTGGGTGAGAATGTGGTAATGGAAGGTTCAAATTCTGACATTGGGTGAGAATGTGGTGATGAAATTCCGACACTGGGTGAGAATGTGGTGATGGAAGGTTCAAATTCCGACACTCGATGAGAATGTGGTGATGGAAGGTTCAAATTCTGACATTGGGTGAGAATGTGGTGATGAAATTCCGACACTGGGTGAGAATGTGGTGATGGAAGGTTCAAATTCTGACATTGGGTGAGAATGTGGTGATGAAATTCCGACACTGGGTGAGAATGTGGTGATGGAAGGTTCAAATTCTGACATTGGGTGAGAATGTGGTGATGAAATTCCGACACTGGGTGAGAATGTGGTGATGGAAGGTTCAAATTCCGACATTGGGTGAGAATGTGGTGATGGAAGGTTCAAATTCCGACACTGGGTGAGAATGTGGTAATGGAAGGTTCAAATTCTGACATTGGGTGAGAATGTGGTGATGAAATTCCGACACTGGGTGAGAATGTGGTGATGGAAGGTTCAAATTCCGACACTGGGTGAGAATGTGATGGAAGGTTCAAATTCTGACATTGGGTAAGAATGTGGTGATGGAAGGTTCAAATTCCGACATTGGGTGAGAATGTGGTGATGGAAGGTTCAAATTCCGACATTTGGTGAGAATGTGGTGAGGGAAGGTTCAAATTCCGACACTGGGTGAGAATGTGATGATGGAAGGTTAAAATTCCGATATTGGGTGAGAATGTGGTGATGGAAGGTTCAAATTCCGACATTGGGTGAGAATGTGGTGATGGAAGGTTAAAATTCCGACACTGGATGAGAATGTGGTGATGGAAGGTTCAAATTCCGACACTGGATGAGAATGTGGTGATGGAAGGTTCAAATTCCGACATTGGGTGAGAATGTGGTGATGAAATTCCGACACTGGGTGAGAATGTGGTGATGGAAGGTTCAAATTCCGACATTGGGTGAGAATGTGGTAATGGAAGGTTCAAATTTCGACACTGGATGAGAATGTGGTGATGGAAGGTTCAAATTCTGACACTGGGTGAGAATGTGGTGATGGAAGGTTCAAATTCCGACATTGGGTGAGAATGTGGTGATGGAAGGTTCAAATTTCGACACTGGATGAGAATGTGGTGATGGAAGGTTCAAATTCCGACACTGGATGAGAATGTGGTGATGGAAGGTTCAAATTTCGACACTGGATGAGAATGTGGTGATGGAAGGTTCAAATTCTGACACTGGGTGAGAATGTGGTGATGGAAGGTTCAAATTCCGACACTGGGTAAGAATGTGGTGATGGAAGGTTCAAATTCCAACACTGGGTAAGAATGTGGTGATGGAAGGTTCAAATTCCGACACTGGGTGAGAATGTGGTGATGGAAGGTTCAAATTCCGACACTGGGTGAGAATGTGGTGAGGGAAGGTTCAAATTCCGACATTGTGTGAGAATGTGGTGATGGAAGGTTCAAATTCCGACACTGGGTGAGAATGTGGTGATGGAAGGTTCAAATTCTGACATTGGGTGAGAATGTGGTGATGGAAGGTTCAAATTCCGACACTGGGTGAGAATGTGGTGATGGAAGGTTCAAATTCCGACACTGGGTGAGAATGTGGTGATGGAAGGTTCAAATTCCGACACTGGGTGAGAATGTGGTGATGGAAGGTTCAAATTCTGACATTGGGTGAGAATGTGGTGATGGAAGGTTCAAATTCCGACATTGGGTGAGAATGTGGTGATGAAATTCCGACACTGGGTGAGAATGTGGTGATGGAAGGTTCAAATTCTGACATTGGGTGAGAATGTGGTGATGGAAGGTTCAAATTCCGACATTGGGTGAGAATGTGGTGATGAAATTCCGACACTGGGTGAGAATGTGGTGATGGAAGGTTCAAATTCCGACACTCGATGAGAATGTGGTGATGGAAGGTTCAAATTCTGACATTGGGTGAGAATGTGGTGATGAAATTCCGACACTGGGTGAGAATGTGGTGATGGAAGGTTCAAATTCCGACACTGGGTGAGAATGTGGTGATGGAAGGTTCAAATTCCGACACTGGGTGAGAATGTGGTAATGGAAGGTTCAAATTCCAACACTGGGTGAGAATGTGGTGATGGAAGGTTCAAATTCCGACATTGGGTGAGAATGTGGTGATGGAAGGTTCAAATTCCGACACTGGGTGAGAATGTGGTAATGGAAGGTTCAAATTCCAACACTGGGTGAGAATGTGGTGATGGAAGGTTCAAATTCCGACACTGGATGAGAATGTGATGTTGGAAGGTTCAAATTCCGACACTGGGTGAGAATGTGGTGATGGAAGGTTCAAATTCCGACACTGGGTGAGAATGTGGTGATGGAAGGTTCAAATTCCGACACTGGGTGAGAATGTGGTGATGGAAGGTTCAAATTCCGACATTGGGTGAGAATGTGGTGATGGAAGGTTAAAATTCCGACCCTGGATGAGAATGTGGTGATGGAAGGTTCAAATTCCGACACTGAATGAGAATGTGGTGATGGAAGGTTCAAATTCCGACACTGAGTGAGAATGTGGTGATGGAAGGTTCAAATTCCGACACTGGATGAGAATGTGGTGATGGAAGGTTCAAATTCCGACATTGGGTGAGAATGTGGTGATGAAATTCCGACACTGGGTGAGAATGTGGTGATGGAAGGTTCAAATTCCGACATTGGGTGAGAAAGTCGTGATGGAAGGTTCAAATTCCGACACTGGATGAGAATGTGGTGATGGAAGGTTCAAATTCCGACATTGGGTGAGAATGTGGTAATGGAAGGTTCAAATTCCGACACTGGGTAAGAATGTGGTGATGGAAGGTTCAAATTCCAATACTGGGTGAGAATGTGGTGATGGAAGGTTCAAATTCCGACATTGGGTGAGAATGTGGTAATGGAAGGTTCAAATTCCGACATTGGGTGAGAATGTGGTGACGGAAGGTTCAAATTCCAATACTGGGTGAGAATGTGGTGATGGAAGGTTCAAATTCCGACATTGGGTGAGAATGTGGTGATGGAAGGTTCAAATTCCGACACCGGGTGAGAATGTGGTGATGGAAGGTTCAAATTCCGACACTGGATGAGAATGTGGTGATGGAAGGTTCAAATTCCGACAATGGGTGAGAATGTGGTGAGGGAAGGTTCAAATTCCGACATTGTGTGAGAATGTGGTGATGGAAGGTTCAAATTCCGACACTGGGTGAGAATGTGGTGATGGAAGGTTCAAATTCCGACACTGGGTGAGAATGTGGTGATGGAAGGTGCAAATTCTGACGTTGGGTGAAAATGTGGTGATGGAAGGTTCAAATTCCGACACTGGGTGAGAATGTGGTGATGGAAGGTTCAAATTCCGACACTCGATGAGAATGTGGTGATGGAAGGTTCAAATTCTGACATTGGGTGAGAATGTGGTGATGGAAGGTTCAAATTCCGACACTGGGTGAGAATGTGGTGATGGAAGGTTCAAATTCTGACATTGGGTGAGAATGTGGTGATGAAATTCCGACACTGGGCGAGAATGTGGTGATGGAAGGTTCAAATTCCGACATTGGGTGAGAATGTGGTGATGGAAGGTCCAAATTCCGACACTCGATGAGAATGTGGTGATGGAAGGTTCAAATTCTGACATTGGGTGAGAATGTGGTGATGAAATTCCGACACTGAGTGAGAATGTGGTGATGTAAGGTTAAAATTCCGACATTGGGTGAGAATGTGGTGATGGAAGGTTCAAATTCCGACACTGGGTGAGAATGTGGTAATGGAAGGTTCAAATTCCGACACTGGATGAGAATGTGGTGATGGAAGGTTCAAATTCTGACATTGGGTGAGAATGTGGTGGTGAAATTCCGACACTAGGTGAGAATGTGGTGATGGAAGGTTCAAATTCCGACATTGGGTGAGAATGTGGTGATGGAAGGTTCAAATTCCGACACTCGATGAGAATGTGGTGATGGAAGGTTCAAATTCTGACATTGGGTGAGAATGTGGTGATGAAATTCCGACACTGGGTGAGAATGTGGTGATGGAAGGTTCAAATTCCGACATTGGGTGAGAATGTGGTGATGGAAGGTTCAAATTCCGACACTGGGTGAGAATGTGGTAATGGAAGGTTCAAATTCCGACACTGGGTGAGAATGTGGTAATGGAAGGTTCAAATTCTGACATTGGGTGAGAATGTGGTGATGAAATTCCGACACTGGGTGAGAATGTGGTGATGGAAGGTTCAAATTCCGACACTCGATGAGAATGTGGTGATGGAAGGTTCAAATTCTGACATTGGGTGAGAATGTGGTGATGAAATTCCGACACTGGGTGAGAATGTGGTGATGGAAGGTTCAAATTCTGACATTGGGTGAGAATGTGGTGATGAAATTCCGACACTGGGTGAGAATGTGGTGATGGAAGGTTCAAATTCTGACATTGGGTGAGAATGTGGTGATGAAATTCCGACACTGGGTGAGAATGTGGTGATGGAAGGTTCAAATTCCGACATTGGGTGAGAATGTGGTGATGGAAGGTTCAAATTCCGACACTGGGTGAGAATGTGGTAATGGAAGGTTCAAATTCTGACATTGGGTGAGAATGTGGTGATGAAATTCCGACACTGGGTGAGAATGTGGTGATGGAAGGTTCAAATTCCGACACTGGGTGAGAATGTGATGGAAGGTTCAAATTCTGACATTGGGTGAGAATGTGGTGATGGAAGGTTCAAATTCCGACATTGGGTGAGAATGTGGTGATGGAAGGTTCAAATTCCGACATTTGGTGAGAATGTGGTGAGGGAAGGTTCAAATTCCGACACTGGGTGAGAATGTGATGATGGAAGGTTAAAATTCCGATATTGGGTGAGAATGTGGTGATGGAAGGTTCAAATTCCGACATTGGGTGAGAATGTGGTGATGGAAGGTTAAAATTCCGACACTGGATGAGAATGTGGTGATGGAAGGTTCAAATTCCGACACTGGATGAGAATGTGGTGATGGAAGGTTCAAATTCCGACATTGGGTGAGAATGTGGTGATGAAATTCCGACACTGGGTGAGAATGTGGTGATGGAAGGTTCAAATTCCGACATTGGGTGAGAATGTGGTAATGGAAGGTTCAAATTTCGACACTGGATGAGAATGTGGTGATGGAAGGTTCAAATTCTGACACTGGGTGAGAATGTGGTGATGGAAGGTTCAAATTCCGACATTGGGTGAGAATGTGGTGATGGAAGGTTCAAATTTCGACACTGGATGAGAATGTGGTGATGGAAGGTTCAAATTCCGACACTGGATGAGAATGTGGTGATGGAAGGTTCAAATTTCGACACTGGATGAGAATGTGGTGATGGAAGGTTCAAATTCTGACACTGGGTGAGAATGTGGTGATGGAAGGTTCAAATTCCGACACTGGGTAAGAATGTGGTGATGGAAGGTTCAAATTCCAACACTGGGTAAGAATGTGGTGATGGAAGGTTCAAATTCCGACACTGGGTGAGAATGTGGTGATGGAAGGTTCAAATTCCGACACTGGGTGAGAATGTGGTGAGGGAAGGTTCAAATTCCGACATTGTGTGAGAATGTGGTGATGGAAGGTTCAAATTCCGACACTGGGTGAGAATGTGGTGATGGAAGGTTCAAATTCTGACATTGGGTGAGAATGTGGTGATGGAAGGTTCAAATTCCGACACTGGGTGAGAATGTGGTGATGGAAGGTTCAAATTCCGACACTGGGTGAGAATGTGGTGATGGAAGGTTCAAATTCCGACACTGGGTGAGAATGTGGTGATGGAAGGTTCAAATTCTGACATTGGGTGAGAATGTGGTGATGGAAGGTTCAAATTCCGACATTGGGTGAGAATGTGGTGATGAAATTCCGACACTGGGTGAGAATGTGGTGATGGAAGGTTCAAATTCTGACATTGGGTGAGAATGTGGTGATGGAAGGTTCAAATTCCGACATTGGGTGAGAATGTGGTGATGAAATTCCGACACTGGGTGAGAATGTGGTGATGGAAGGTTCAAATTCCGACACTCGATGAGAATGTGGTGATGGAAGGTTCAAATTCTGACATTGGGTGAGAATGTGGTGATGAAATTCCGACACTGGGTGAGAATGTGGTGATGGAAGGTTCAAATTCCGACATTGGGTGAGAATGTGGTGATGGAAGGTTCAAATTCCGACACTGGGTGAGAATGTGGTAATGGAAGGTTCAAATTCCAACACTGGGTGAGAATGTGGTGATGGAAGGTTCAAATTCCGACATTGGGTGAGAATGTGGTGATGGAAGGTTCAAATTCCGACACTGGGTGAGAATGTGGTAATGGAAGGTTCAAATTCCAACACTGGGTGAGAATGTGGTGATGGAAGGTTCAAATTCCGACACTGGATGAGAATGTGATGTTGGAAGGTTCAAATTCCGACACTGGGTGAGAATGTGGTGATGGAAGGTTCAAATTCCGACACTGGGTGAGAATGTGGTGATGGAAGGTTCAAATTCCGACACTGGGTGAGAATGTGGTGATGGAAGGTTCAAATTCTGACATTGGGTGAGAATGTGGTGATGAAATTCCGACACTGGGTGAGAATGTGGTGATGGAAGGTTCAAATTCCGACACTGGGTGAGAATGTGGTGATGGAAGGTTCAAATTCCGACACCGGGTGAGAATGTGGTGATGGAAAGTTCAAATTCCGACATTGGGTGAGAATGTGGTGATGGAAGGTTCAAATTCCGACACTGGGTGAGAATGTGGTGATGGAAGGTTCAAATTCCGACACTGGATGAGAATGTGGTGATGGAAGGTTCAAATTCTGACACTGGGTAAGAATGTGGTGATGGAAGGTTCAAATTCTGACACTGGGTGAGAATGTGGTGATGGAAGGTTAAAATTCCAACACTGGGTGAGAATGTGATGATGGAAGGTTCAAATTCCGACACTGGATGAGAATGTGGTGATGGAAGGTTCAAATTCCGACATTGGGTGAGAATGTGGTGATGGAAGGTTCAAATTCCGACATTGGGTGAGAATGTGGTGATGGAAGGTTCAAATTCCGACATTGGGTGAGAATGTGGTGATGGAAGGTTCAAATTCCGACACTGGGTGAGAATGTGGTGATGGAAGGTTCAAATTCCGACACTGGGTGAGAATGTGGTGATGGAAGGTTCAAATTCCGACACTGGGTGAGAATGTGGTGATGGAAGGTTCAAATTCCGACATTGGGTGAGAATGTGGTGATGGAAGGTTCAAATTCCGACATTGGGTGAGAATGTGGTGATGGAAGGTTCAAATTCCGACACTGGGTGAGAATGTGGTGATGGAAGGTTCAAATTCCGACACTGGGTGAGAATGTGGTGATGGAAGGTTCAAATTCCGACATTGGGTGAGAATGTGGTGATGGAAGGTTAAAATTCCAACACTGGGTGAGAATGTGATGATGGAAGGTTCAAATTCCGACACTGGATGAGAATGTGGTGATGGAAGGTTCAAATTCCGACATTGGGTGAGAATGTGGTGATGGAAGGTTCAAATTCCGACACTGGGTGAGAATGTGGTGATGGAAGGTTCAAATTCCGACATTGTGTGAGAATGTGGTGATGGAAGGTTCAAATTCTGACATTGGGTGAGAATGTGGTGATGGAAGGTTCAAATTCCGACATTGGGTGAGAATGTGGTGATGGAAGGTTCAAATTCCGACACTGGGTGAGAATGTGGTGATGGAAGGTTCAAATTCCGACACTGGGTGAGAATGTGGTGATGGAAGGTTCAAATTCCGACACTGGGTGAGAATGTGGTGATGGAAGGTTCAAATTCCGACACTGGGTGAGAATGTGGTGATGGAAGGTTAAAATTCTGACGTTGGGTGAGAATGTGGTGATGGAAAGTTCAAATTCCGACACTGGGTGAGAATGTGGTGATGGAAGGTTAAAATTCTGACGTTGGGTGAGAATGTGGTGATGGAAGGTTAAAATTCCGACATTGGGTGAGAATGTGGTGATGGAAGGTTCAAATTCCGACATTGGGTGGGAATGTGGTGATGGAAGGTTCAAATTCCGACACTGGGTGAGAATGTGGTGATGGAAGGTTCAAATTCCGACATTGGGTGAGAATGTGGTGATGGAAGGTTCAAATTCCGACATTGGGTGAGAATGTGGTGATGGAAGGTTCAAATTCCGACATTGGGTGAGAATGTGGTGATGGAAGGTTCAAATTCCAACACTGGGTGAGAATGTGGTGATGGAAGGTTCAAATTCCAACATTGGGTGAGAATGTGGTGATGGAAAGTTCAAATTCCAATACTGGGTGAGAATGTGGTGATGGAAGGTTCAAATTCCGACACTGGGTGAGAATGTGGTGATGGAAGGTTCAAATTCCGACATTGGGTGAGAATGTGGTGATGGAAGGTTCAAATTCCGACACTGGATGAGAATGTGGTGATGGAAGGTTCAAATTCCGACACTGGGTGAGAATGTGGTGATGGAAGGTTCAAATTCCGACACTGGGTGAGAATGTGGTGATGGAAGGTTCAAATTCCGACATTGGGTGAGAATGTGGTGATGGAAGGTTCAAATTCCGACACTGGATGAGAATGTGGTGATGGAAGGTTCAAATTCCGACACTGGGTGAGAATGTGGTGATGGAAGGTTCAAATTCCGACATTGGGTGAGAATGTGGTGATGGAAGGTTCAAATTCCGACACTGGATGAGAATGTGGTGATGGAAGGTTCAAATTCCGACATTGGGTGAGAATGTGGTGATGGAAGGTTCAAATTCCGACACTGGGTGAGAATGTGGTGATGGAAGGTTCAAATTCCGACACTGGGTGAGAATGTGGTGATGGAAGGTTCAAATTCCGACATTGGGTGAGAATGTGGTGATTGCAGTTTTTGTTTCCTCAATTTTTCTTTACTGCAACTAGTTGAGACTTGTTGATGGAAACCTTGATCAGATCAATCAGTCCGGATACCTTGATCAGATCAATCAGTCCGGATACCTTGATCAGATCAATCAGTCCGGACACCTTGATCAGATCAATCAGTCCGGACATCTTGATCAGATCAATCAGTCCGGCCATCTTGATCAGATCATTCAGTCCAGACACCTTGATCAGATCAATCAGTCCGGATACCTTGATCAGATCAATCAGTCCAGATACCTTGATCAGATCAATCAGTCCAGATACCTTGATCAGATCAATCAGTCCGGATACCTTGATCAGATCAATCAGTCCGGAAACCTTGATGAGATCAATCAGTCCGGAAACCTTGATCAGATCAATCAGTCCTGACATCTTGATCAGATCAATCAGTCCGGACACCTTGATAAGATCAATCAGTCCGGATACCTTGATCAGATCAATCAGTCCGGATACCTTGATCAGATCAATCAATCCGGATACCTTGATCAGATCAATCAGTCTGGATACCTTGATCAGATCAATCAGTCCGGATACCTTGAACAGATCAATCAGTCCGGATACCTTGATCAGATCAATCAGTCCGGATACCTTGATCAGATAAATCAGTCCGGATACCTTGATCAGATCAATCAGTCCGGATACCTTGATCAGATCAATCAGTCCGGATACCTTGATCAGATCAATCAGTCCGGAAACCTTGATCAGATCAATCAGTCCGGAAACCTTGATCAGATCAATCAGTCCGGACATCTTGATCAGATCAATCAGTCTGGACACCTTGATCAGAATAATCAGTCCGGATACCTTGATCAGATCATTCAGTCCGGACACCTTGATCAGATCAATCAGTCCGGATACCTTGATCAGATCAATCAGTCCGGATACCTTGATCAGATCAATCAGTCCGGATACCTTGATCAGATCAATCAGTCCGGGTACCTTGATCAGATCAATCAGTCCGGATACCTTGATCAGATCAATCAGTCCTTTCTTTAACCTCCCATTGTCATTCACCATGTGGAATCACTTAAGATCAATGATGGTCACCATTCGATGACATCCATTATTATTCACAATCATTGTATTAGCACATTCTGTCTATTGATGATCTCCATTTGTGTAATATCCTGTCTGTGTCTCCACTCGCAGCAGGGAAAGCGTGCAGCTGCTCCGCTGTGGATGGTCGAGCTGGCACCGATGATGGAGCCCAGGATGAAACGCAGGCAGGTTCAAATCCCGTAGAGAGCTGCAAAAACTTTGTTACAGAAGTGTTCTCCGAGGGCCTGACTCCTCCACAACTACCTGGAGACCACCTTCTACCTTACGGTCAGCAAAAGAACAATACATCCCTATTTAATATGTGGGACTTGATAAGTACAATCCCAACCTTTTCCTTCTCTTGAACTGAAGCCTGGTGTTGGCGAAACAGTTAAAGTTGATGCCTTAATATGTTGGTGGTCGTGAGTTTGAGCCCCCGGCATACGCAACACCATGATTGTTCACTCAGCCCGTCATCCTTGGGAGGTGGGCAAAATGAGTACCAGCTTACTGGTAAAATGAGTACCAGCTCACTGGCAAAATGAGTACCAGCTTACTGGGAAAATGAGTACCAGCTCACTGGCAAAACGAGTACCAGCTTACTGGCAAAACGAGTACCCGCTTACTGGCAAAATGAGTACCAGCTTACTGGCAAAACGAGTACCACCTTACTGGCAAAACGAGCACCAGCTTACTGGAAAAATGAGTACCAGCTCACTGGCAAAATGAGTACCAGCTCACTGGCAAAATGAGTACCAGCTCACTGGCAAAATGAGTACCAGCTCACTGGCAAAATGAGTACCAGCTCACTGGCAAAATGAGTACCAGCTCACTGGCAAAATGAGTACCAGCTCACTGGCAAAATGAGTACCAGCTTACTGGCAAAATGAGTACCAGCTTACTGGCAAAACGAGTACCAGCTTACTGGCAAAACGAGTACCAGCTTACTGGCAAAACGAGTACCAGCTTACTGGCAAAACGAGTACCAGCTCACTGGCAAAACGAGTACCAGCTTACTGGCAAAACGAGTACCAGCTTACTGGCAAAACGAGTACCAGCTTACTGGCAAAACGAGTACCAGCTTACTGGCAAAACGAGTACCAGCTTACTGGCAAAACGAGTACCAGCTTACTGGCAAAACGAGTACCAGCTTACTGGCATATTGAGTACCAGCTCACTGGCAAAATGAGTACCAGCTCACTGGCAAAATGAGTACCAGCTCACTGGCAAAATGAGTACCAGCTTACTGGCAAAATGAGTACCAGCTTACTGGCAAAACGAGTACCAGCTTACTGGCAAAATGAGTACCAGCTTACTGGCAAAACGAGTACCAGCTTACTGGCAAAACGAGTACCAGCTTACTGGCAAAACGAGTACCAGCTCACTGGCAAAACGAGTACCAGCTCACTGGCAAAACGAGTACCAGCTTACTGGCAAAACGAGTACCAGATTACTGGCAAAACGAGTACCAGATTACTGGCAAAACGAGTACCAGCTTACTGGCAAAACGAGTACCAGCTTACTGGCAAAATGAGTACCAGCTCACTGGCAAAATGAGTACCAGCTTACTGGCAAAATGAGTACCAGCTTACTGGCAAAATGAGTACCAGCTTACTGGCAAGAATGAGCCATTCGAGAATCCTGCGTCAGAGTGGTGACCGGGCCAATGAAAAACTGCCTCGGTAACCCAATGCATCTGGAGACAACACCAATGTTGTTTTGTGTGTCGGGAGACGATGCAAAACTAATGTTGAATTGCGATTGTATCACACTGACAGACTAGTAATAAACACCAATGTTGAATTGTGATTATATCACACTGATGGACTAGTAATAAACACTAATGTTGAATTGTGATTATATCACACTGACGGACTAGTAATAAACACCAATGTTGAATTGTGATTATATCACACTGACGGACTAGTAATAAACACCAATGTTGAATTGTGATTATATCACACTGACAGTCTAGTAATAAACACCAATGTTGAATTGTGATTATATCACACTGACGGACTAGTAATAAACACCAATGTTGAATTGTGATTATATCACACTGACAGTCTAGTAATAAACACCAATGTTGAATTGTGATTATACCACACTGACGGACCAGTAATAAACACCAATGTTGAATTGTGATTATATCACACTGACGGACTAGTAATAAACACCAATGTTGAATTGTGATTATATCACACTGACAGACTAGTAATAAACACCAATGTTGAATTGTGATTATATCACACTGACAGTCTAGTAATAAACACCAATGTTGAATTGTGATTATACCACACTGACGGACCAGTAATAAACACCAATGTTGAATTGTGATTATATCACACTGACGGACTAGTAATAAACACCAATGTTGAATTGTGATTGTATCACACTGACAGACTAGTAATAAACACCAATGTTGAATTGTGATTATACCACACTGACGGACCAGTAATAAACACCAATGTTGAATTGTGATTATACCACACTGACGGACCAGTAATAAACACCAATGTTGAATTGTGATTATATCACACTGACGGACTAGTAATAAACACCAATGTTGAATTGTGATTGTATCACACTGACAGACTAGTCATAAACACCAATGTTGAATTGAGATTATATCATACTGACGGACTAGTAATAAACACCAATGTTGAATTGAGATTATATCATACTGACGGACTAGTAATAAACACCAATGTTGAATTGTGATTATATCATACTGACGGACTAGTAATAAACACCAATGTTGAATTGTGATTATATTGTTGCGGACGCGGTTAAAGATGTTATTTACCGAGTGGTTGGTATTACCGCGACCGAACAGTTCCCCCGATTCTTCCCCAACTCACCCGATTCACCCAGACGTTGGCCAAATCGCGCTATGCCAAATCAATGAGAGAAAGGACACGATGACTGGGAAAGAGGAAACGACACAAGGGGTACAGTTCTCAAGACCTCCGGAGGAGGGTATAATTACAGTGGTGGAGAAAAGGGGTAGATTACAAGGCAGTGAGGTAAAGACACAGAAGAGATGGGCACTTAATTACCGTCTTATCTTATCCCAGACAGACCACAGACAAACGGAACAAGGCAGACTTACACAGGGATTGATGGCCGGAAGGGACAGGTAGGTCGATAGCACAAGGTGCACCTTGGCTCGGGGACAGGAACGGTCCAAAGCACGGTCCAGAAGATGCGGGGAGGTGTCACAGCGCTCGGAGGGGACGTCTTTCTTTCTTCAAGCTCAGCGCGCATCTCTCGTCACCTCCCCCTCACTGTGCATGCTCAGCCGGGAGTGACACGCCCTCGGCTGGTTGGTTCCGCCCCACTGGGGCCGGTTCGCCGCTTCCATTGGGTGCGGGGGTTACCGGGCTCCGCCCTTGACGAGGAGCTGACAGGGAGCCCCTATTTGGTAACCCCGTCGAGCACATGTTTGATGGCGGCTCGTTGGGAAGGCCTGGTGCCCTCCCAACACCCCCTACCAACCAAGCCGGAGTGAGGACGCGCACTTCCTGCGCTCGTTGTTGTTGTTGTTGTTGTTGTTGAACTGTGAGGAAGAGCTGCGGGGAGGTATTGGGAGGTCCTAAACTTCCTAACGGTGCCATACAATCACATTCTGGTGCAACGAAGGGTCAGAATTAATGGAAACGAGTCCTTAACTGACATAGACTAAGAATAACTAGCAAGATGTCCTATAGTTGTCTTACATGAGATGCGGTGAACCTGGGCACGACATTTAATGGGGGAAATAGGGGGAGGTCGGGTCTACAGAGTGTTGTTTACAGAAAATGGGACTAGGGAATGGGGGATTGGGGATAGTTGGGAAGTATTGAGGAAATAGGGGAATATTTACAAGCGGATATGGATGGATGCAAATCCCATATCCGCAACACTGCACCCTTCTCTACCTCGGGGCTTTCCGACCCGATAAATTTTTACCTACTTTAGTGTGGCACTCAGATGTAGTTCCCTCTACTATTAACTCAACCCTGAGTGCGACAGTTTTACAGATGTTCACAAATGAGTAAATATGTCCCCCTGCGACGTTGCACCCTTCTCCTAACAGAAACACACCCACAGGATAACCGAATCGCGGAAAGCATCCTCAAACTAAACATACAGCCGGTAGGGAGCATTATTTATACAACACTGATATTTACACTACGATCCAGGACCTGTTCTTTGAGGAACACATGCAGATGTTATGCATAGGGAGAGCACGCATGCCAGCATCGATACACCAACCCACGAGTGCCCTGTGGCCCTACGGCCTTTAATAATGTGCAGAGCACCCCGTCCAAGCACCAAAAGCACCACCCCATTACGCACAGTCAGCACCATCCGGTGCACCAATAAAGTGTTCATAAAAATGCACAATTAAGTGTCCATGGTCACTGGTGGTGTCGCAGCCGGCCGATGTTCTGCCGCTGGTCTTGCCTTCATGGAGTGCACTTGGCCTTCTGGCTTCTTTAGAAATAAGGAAAGGCGCCAACCGCGTCCATTTCTGAATTGTGGCCGTCAGGGGGGCCAACTAAAAGTGGTTCACCTGTATGGCATAGGTGCCACGTTGACCCAGAGGTCCATCCACGGGTGGTGCTTGACCGCAAAAGAACTGCGGTCCATTGTGGGCGGCCACAAAAATTGCGGTCCATATGGTGTATCGATCCAGGCAGCAAGCAGCGGAAGTACAGGCCCACAACTGCGGAGCCAGCACCTCTCTCTCCTCTCTCTCTGCCCCAAAGCCAGATCCTCGGAGGTGGGAGACAAAAGAAGACAAGTGAGTAAGGTGGTAAGGGCGCAAAAGTGCACGCAATACAAGGTAATGCACACTGGGGGCACATGGGAACCAGGTGAGACAGGTACATTCCTACCGTACGCCCCCCCCCCCACCAGGTAACCTACATTGCCCCTCCCTTACCCCTTACTGTATCCACAAAACACAACACTACCCATAAACATCTACTTTACACATCAACAACGTCCCTACTGTCTTCCCCGTTCCTCCCATAAACCAAATTCGTCTTCTCTCCCTCCTAACCAATCAAATTTGCCATTTCCAACTCTCATCAAAATCTGCCATCACCAATTCATCATCAGTCCCTCCTAAGGAGGGAGAGATGGAATCACCCCAATGTCTCATCCACGTCGTGATGCGTCTCTCAAATCCAAACAGCAATTCTCCTTTCCTGCAACACAAAACAAAGAAAACACAGGTGTGGAGTCATCAGCATCACCTCAGGTAAGCGGCTGCGTATGGTGCGACAGGTTCATCAATCCTAACTATTTCCTAAATGACTTTAACAACTTTACATTACCCGGGGTCTTTCCCTGCCAATCCATTGGCCAACTTACACTATGGGTTCTAAAAAACCAATTCCCATTGACCAAACTGTGGTGCTTCTCAATTTGGGGTCTCACTCCCCCGATTCATCTCCCGGTGCCCTTGCACAATTTCTGGGCTGTGACGTGTAGCTCTCCCAGCAGGTCTACCCACCTGCACACCTCCACCACTGCAGTTGCCTCCCGAGCTTACCTGCTCCTTACCTAACCTATCTAACTGGGGAAGGCCCCTCCTGGCTCTGTCACCCCTTGGTGCCCTCTGGCACTGGGCTACCCGGGTCCGTCCTCCGGATCCTCGGGCCCCATCCACAACAACTACTACCGGCTCCCAGAGCCCACCTGCGGCCTCACCTGGCCGACATCCTCACAGTGGTGGAGTGCCCAAACCAACTACACACACTAACAGGCTACACGCCCAGCCATTTCCACAACACTAATGCACCCATCCAAATACCATTCTCTCACCCGCACCACAGATGCCAATATCCAACCACAATTTACCTATACCCTCTACCTAACACTTACACTACCCGCCCCGGGTATTCGTGATGGGGGTCCATCCTTCCCCCATTCACACCTTCGCACCATCCACTCCACTCCATAGTCTCCATCCTACTCACTCCACGACCATCCATTCTAATACTCCAGATATTCCACACACCTGTACTTGCACACCTGTGCTCTCATACTTGGTGCCGCCTGCACCCTTCTCTCCCCCAAGCGCATTTGCGCTGATCCACAACTCACTACTCACCATGACACTCATCCGCAATGCTCTCTCATTCATCACTTGTACACTCACACACACCTCGGAGCATTGCCTCACCGATGCCTCATTTGAAGCTGCTCACCAGCACTTCCATTCACACTGCATCATCTGCTCTGTCTACTCCCTTCTAAACTCGCGCTCCTCCGTCTTCCCTTACACTCAGCGCTCCCACGTCATTATCAAACACTAAGCTACTACGTCCCCACTACAGGTACCAAGTCTCTTACTTAAATCTTGTCACCTATAGTCACCTCTAGTCCCTATCATATTGTTGCGGATATGAGGACTGTTTTTTTTTGATTGTGTGCTTTAATATTATTATTATTGGTTATTCTGCGCCTCCTGCCTCCGGAGCTGTGTAAAGGTCAAAAGGGCGTCCCATAATTAGTCCACAAGCATACACGTCAGCCAATCATAGAATACCCCTGTTCGATAGTTATATCTTATTCTGTGTTTTAGGGTAAGGCTGTGTCTCCCATTAATAGAAGTACTCCATTGCACCAAGTGAAAGAGATAGATTCCCTTCATTCCCATTCCCAAAACCTCCATTCCCCCTTTTCGTCAATTGCCAACTGCATTTTGGGCGGTTTTTCCTTCATCCGCCATTGACCACGAGGCAGGGTTGGGGAAGAAAGGCGGGTCCCCACCTCGTCATAGAGGGGAGGAATGAACCAGCCCTTGCCGACCAACCCAGAACGAGGGGTTGGCTTTAGAGGGCGGAGAGAGAACGTTTTGGGGAGGTTCGCAAAGGGTCAAGGGTGGGGCTTATATAACCCGAGGCAGAGGCCCCCGGAGAGAGTCGAGGAGGGAGGAGATCAGAAGACAGAAAGGCCTTGAGTTGGACTAAGCAAGAGAGGAAGTTGTTGGACTGGGTGGGACTAAGGAAGAGAGAGAAAGAGTCCTGAAGCTTGTGAGGGAAGGAGAGAGAACCCGTCACACCAACCCCCCACCAAGCTCCGCGTTGGCTCCACCAAGCGTTCACCTCCACCAAGCTCCGCGTTGGCTCCACCAAGCTCCGCGTTGGCTCCACCAAGCGTTCACCTCCAGCCATCCACCTCCTGCGATTCCTGTCATCATTCCCCGCGTGAGTCTGTCTTTTGTTTGTTCTGTCCTGGGTTAATTACGACTGTAGGTAAGCTAGTATTTTCACTGTGTCACCTGCGTCTTATGTGCTGTAAATAAACGTGACTGCTTTCTTTTTGCTTATGTGTGTAAATAGTAAATAAATTTAGTAGTATTTCCAAACCTTTCTTTGCCTTCGTCTTCCTCTTTGCATTCGTCGTTTTAGTCTTTTCCCTCATTGAGCAGCCGCGGTGCGATCCGGCCAACGTTTGGGTGGAATCGGGTTCTAATCAGGGAATAACTGTTCGGTTGCGGTAATACCAACCACTCGGTAAAATAACATCTTTAACCGCGTCCGCAACAATATATAACCAAGCCCTCCCTGGCTCGGTTGTCATAGCCACCCCATAAACTATAGCGCATTTGCCCCCAATCATGGGAAGGGTGGCAGGGATGCCACCCTTACCCACCGTCATACGGCGCGAGTGGGACCTTGTGGGACCACCTCGTATGTGAGTCGTTGCCCGCCTGCCGGACCCCGTGCGTCGCCCCTTGCGGGGTCAGCGCGGGGCCGAACCGGCCGGGCCCCCACAGTACATTACCCCCAAGGGGCTCCCGTGCCTCCCCTGTCCCTCTAAAAACTACCCCTGTTGGTGTCGATGCATGGGTCATGCTTCCGCAACCCGCTACCCATTCCATACCACCACAACCCTGCTCACTCACACCTCGCACCTCTCCCATCACCGGACCCTCTCGCTCGCACCCTCGTTCCATACACTCCAGACCAGCCATACACCTCTCTTGGCCTCTCACGAACATCCGGGTCCATCTCGACCCCCAAGCTTATTAAATCACCTGGCGCATCATACGCACGACCATATTGGTCACCACTTACACCGGGTCCTCTTTCTCTTCGCTTCTCCTCCATCACCTGCGAATCCCTCATCCGGTTAATGAGCACATCATCACGATCCGAACACAGACTTTGGACCAATTCTTTTACTTCCTCTTTTATCTCTTTCTTATCCTCTCTCCGTCGCTTCTTAATTTCGCTCACCCCTTCTTCCACTTCTTCTAATTTCTGCTTCACCTCCTTCATCTCCTCATGCGCCCCCTTAAGTTCTTCCTCTAACTCCACCTTATTTTTTTCTATGTGCTCCCGCACCTCCCGCTCTTTAACCTCCATCACCTCTACCACCTTGTTCATTTTCCTCGTCAGGTCCTCATGTACCGTCTGACACTCTTTTTTAATTACCCCTACGTCCTTTTTCATCTCCTTCTGTGTTGATTTTAAACCCTCTATTACCGCTGTGTTCTTCTTTACCTGGTCCCCCAACTCCTTTTGTCCCACTGTCAGCTGGTCTACTCCCAGCGTCAACTCCTCTATACCACCTTGCAATTTTACAGTCCCCTTTCTCACCTCCTTCTCCATGCGCTCCTTACAGTGCCTCACCTCCTCGCGCACTCCTCCGACCTCCTCACTCACACCTCTTCTGATCTCCTCTCCCATCACTTGCATCTCCTGCCCAGATGCCACCCTCATCTGCTCCATTTCCTCCCTGTGAGCATCCAATTTAGTTTCTACCCCCATTCTGACCCCCTCTATCTGCTGCCCCATTTGTTTAACTTCCCTTTCCGCTTGGTCCCTCATGTCCCTCAATTTGCCTTCCATACTGTTTTCTAACCCCTCTAACCCCTTTTTCATCCCTTCCATTTGATTCTCTTGAGCGGCCATTCTGTTTTCTACCCCCGTTAACCCCTCCTGGATTTCCCCTAATCTATTGTCTAATCCCTCAAATTTGTTGTCTAGTCCCTCAAATTTGTTTCCTAATCCCTCTATTCTACTCCCTAACCCTCCGATCTGGGCCCCCATGTCCTCCCTCAATTTCTCGCTATTGGACCCCATGTCCTCCCTCAATTTCTCGCTATTGGACCCCATCCTTTGTTCTAACCGTTGGCTATTGGCCCCCATGTCCTCCCTTAATTGCTTGCCCATTCTTTGTTCCAATTGTTCGCTATTCTGGGCCATAAGGGCCTTCATTTGTATAAAAAAAAAGGTTCAAATCCACCAGCGGCGCTGCTACGGTCGCGGGCGCGGTCGCCGTAGCCATCTGTGACGCGCCATTTTGCGCGCCCGTAACCTCGTGCGCGAAGACACCATTTTGCGAACCTGCCGCCCTCACTGCTTCGCTCTCATGTCCCTCAATTTGGTCCTGGATCGACCCTGCCTCACTCTCCTCTACCGGAACCCAGCCGTCTTGATCTCCCATAGCACGACTTTCAAAATTCGGGTTTTCTTTTGTAAAACAAAATCAAATTTCGGTGACTTGTAATTTTGAGTGCGTTAAGCGCGCTTCGGGTCCGTATCTCACTCCCAGACACCAATTGTTGCGGTAATAACACAATTGGTGTCCAAAATTTGGGCTAAATAAATTTAGTCCCAGGTTCGAATCCCAACTCCTGACTACCAATTGTTGCGGACGCGGTTAAAGATGTTATTTACCGAGCGGTTGGTATTACCGCGACCGAACAGTTCCCCCGATTCTTCCCCAACTCACCTGATTCACCCAGACGTTGGCCAAATCGCGCTATGCCAAATCAATGAGAGAAAGGACACGACGACTGGGAAAGAGGAAACGACGCAAGGGGTACAGTTCTCAAGACCTCCGGAGGAGGGTATAATTACAGTGGTGGAGAAAAGGGGTAGATTACAAGGCAGTGAGGTAAAGACACAGAAGAGATGGGCACTTAATTACTGTCTTATCTTAGCCCAGACAGACCACAGACAAACGGAACAAGGCAGACTTACACAGGGATTGATGGCAGGAAGGGACAGGTAGGTCGATAGCACAAGGTGCACCTTGGCTCGGGGACAGGATAAAGCACGGTCCAGAAGATGCGGGGAGGTGTCACAGCGCTCGGAGGGGACGTCTTTCTTTCTTCAAGCTCAGCGCGCATCTCTCGTCACCTCCCCATCACTGCGCATGCTCAGCCGGGAGTGACATGCCCTCGGCTGGTTGGTTCCGCCCCACTGGGGCCGGTTCGCCGCTTCCATTGGGTGCGGGGGTTACCGGGCTCCGCCCTTGACGAGGAGCTGACAGGGAGCCCCTATTTGGTAACCCCGTCGAGCACATGTTTGATGGCGGCTCGTTGGGAAGGCCTGGTGCCCTCCCAACACCCCCTACCAACCAAGCCGGAGTGAGGACGCGCACTTCCTGCGCTCGTTGTTGTTGTTGTTGTTGTTGAACTGTGAGGAAGAGCTGCGGGGAGGTATTGGGAGGTCCTAAACTTCCTAACGGTGCCATACAATCACATTCTGGTGCAACGAAGGGTCAGAATTAATGGAAACGAGTCCTTAACTGACATAGACTAAGAATAACTAGCAAGATGTCCTATAGTTGTCTTACGTGAGATGCGGTGTACCTGGGCACGACATTTAATGGGGGAAATAGGGGGAGGTCGGGTCTACAGTGTTGTTTACAGAAAATGGGACTAGGGAATGGGGGATTGGGGATAGTTGGGAAGTATTGAGGAAATAGGGGAATATTTACAAGCGGATATGGATGGATGCAAATCCCATATCCGCAACAATATCATACTGACGGACTAGTAATAAACACCAATGTTGAATTGTGATTATATCATACTGACGGACTAGTAATAAACACCAATGTTGAATTGTGATTATATCACACTGACGGACTAGTAATAAACACCAATGTTGAATTGTGATTATATCACACTGATGGACTAGTAATAAACACCAATGTTGAATTGTGATTATATCACAATGACGGACTCGTAATAAACACCAATGTTGAATTGTGATTATATCACACTGACGGACTAGTAATAAACACCAATGTTGAATTGTGATTATATCATACTGACGGACTAGTAATAAACACCAATTTTGAATTGTGATTATATCATACTGACGGACTAGTAATAAACACCAATGTTGAATTGTGATTATATCACACTGACGGACTAGTAATAAACACCATTGTTGTATTGTGATTATATCATACTGACGGACTAGTAATAAACACCAATGTTGAATTGTGATTATATCATACTGACGGACTAGTAATAAACACCAATTTTGAATTGTGATTATATCACACTGACGGACTAGTAATAAACACCATTGTTGTATTGTGATTATATCATACTGACGGACTAGTAATAAACACCAATGTTGAATTGTGATTATATCATATTGACGGACTAGTAATAAACACCAATGTTGAATTGTGATTACATCGCACTGACGGACTAGTAATAAGCACCAATGTTGAATTGTGATTATATCATACTGACGGACTAGTAATAAACACCAATGTTGAATTGTGATTATATCATACTGACGGACTAGTAATAAGCACCAATGTTGAATTGTGATTATATCATACTGACGGACTAGTAATAAACACCAATGTTGAATTGTGATTATATCATACTGACGGACTAGTAATAAACACCAATGTTGAATTGTGATTATATCACACTGACGGACGAGTAATAAACACCAATGTTGAATGTCATTGTATCACACTGACGGACTAGTAATAAACACCAATGTTGAATTGTGATTATATCACACTGACGGACTAGTAATAAACACCAATGTTGAATTGTGATTATATCACACTGACGGACTAGTAATAAACACCAATGTTGAATTGTGATTATATCACACTGACGGACTAGTAATAAACACCAATGTTGAATTGTGATTATACCACACTGACGGACCAGTAATAAACACTAATGTTGAATTGTGATTATATCACACTGATGGATTAGTAATAAACACCAATGTTGAATTGTGATTACATCACACTGACGGACGAGTAATAAACACCAATGTTGAATGTCATTGTATCACACTGATGGACTAGTAATAAACACTAATGTTGAATTGTGATTATATCACACTGACGGACTAGTAATAAACACCAATGTTGAATTGTGATGGTATTACACCTACAGATTAGTAATAAACACCAATGTTGAATTGTGATTATATCACACTGACGGACTAGTAATAAACACCAATGTTGAATTGTGATTGTATTACACTGACAGACTAGTAATAAACACCAATGTTGAATTGTGATTATACCACACTGACGGACTAGTAATAAACACCAATGTTGAATTGTGATTATATCATATTGACGGACTAGCAAAAACACCAATGTTGAATTGTGATTATATCACACTGACGGACTAGTAATCAACACCAATGTTGAATTGTGATTATATCACACTGACGGACTAGTAATAAACACCAATGTTGAATTGTGATTATACCACACTGACGGACTAGTAATAAACACCAATGTTGAATTGTGATTATATCACACTGACGGACTAGTAATAAACACCAATGTTGAATTGTGATTATATCACACTGACGGACTAGTAATAAACACCAATGTTGAATTGTGATTATATCACACTGACGGACTAGTAATAAACACCAATGTTGAATTGTGATTATACCACACTGACGGACTAGTAATAAACACCTATGTTGAATTGTGATTATATCACACTGACGGACCAGTAATAAACACTGTTGAATTGTGATTATATCACACTGATGGATTAGTAATAAACACCAATGTTGAATTGTGATTACATCGCACTGACAGACTAGTAATAAACACCAATGTTGAATTGTGATTATATCACACTGATGGACTAGTAATAAACACCAATGTTGAATTGTGATTATATCGCAGGTCAGGAGAGCTGCATCGTTGGACCAGCAACAGTGAGTCGACTGCAGACTCGAACGGGAAACCCCATAGATCATCTGTACTCCATGCAGACATCGTACTTCAACTCCTGAAACAAAGTACCACCACACCTTCCCCACTGCCATCAACAAGGTGAAGACCAAGACCAGAGCACGAGGAAAGCAGCTTCCGACTCACTGACAATTCAAAGATGCTCTCGACATACTGTACTGCACCTTGATTTGCACAAGGTATGACAAACCAGGTTTCAATTTAGAATCGGTGTTTCCTGCACTCCAGGCAAGACAGCAAAGGCGATGCACGCTTCCAATGGGCAACTGCTCATTTCTTCGTGGATCCATCACACGGTCCGAAGTGGTGCTGCTGTGAGAAAGCGTGTGGGGCAGAGTAAAAGGCTCTTACATGAGGCCGTGACAATGGCTCCCGAAAACGGTTCGGCGGCATCGTGAGTTTTCTTGCATCGACGACTGGAAAAACGAATGCAGCAGTGAGTAACGCAAGTTCAAATGAAGGAAATAGTAACATCCAAAAAATAAGTGTGATGCGGGAGGTGCACTTGCTCGCCGAAAGATGGAAATACAGAATTGGTGCCGCTTGAGCGCTGACTACAGGTGCTGCTGGCACGGAATATCCATCATCCGAGTACGTCTCCAATTGTGGCCCAACACGTCCTCCACACGGCAAACGGATGTCGGTGAACCATCAAAATACCATCATCCTCCAAAAAAAGGGACATTGGAGAGCCATCAAAAAGGGTATTCTCCAGACACACGGATGTTGGTTGGAGAGCCATCAAAATGAGGGTATCCTCTACACGACACACGGATGTTGGTTGGTGAGCCATCAAAATGAAAGTATCCTCCACACGACACTTGGATGTTGGTTGGCGAGCCATCAAAATGAAGGTATCCTCCACACGACACATGGATGTTGGTTGGCGAGCCATCAAAATGAAGGTATCCTCCACACGACACATAGATGTTGGTTGGCGAGCCATCAAAATGAAGGTATCCTCCACACGACACATGGATGTTGGTTGGCGAGCCATCAAAATGAAGGTATCCTCCACACGACACATGGATGTTGGTTGGCGAGCCATCAAAATGAGGGTCTCCTCCACACGACACATGGATGTTGGTTGGCGAGCCATCAAAATGAAGGTATCCTCCACACGACACATGGATGTTGGTTGGCGAGCCATCAAAATGAGGGTCTCCTCCACACGACACATGGATGTTGGTTGGCGAGCCATCAAAATGAAGGTATCCTCCACACGACACATGGATGTTGGTTGGCGAGCCATCAAAATGAAGGTATCCTCCACACGACACATGGATGTTGGTTGGCGAGCCATCAAAATGAAGGTATCCTCCACACGACACATGGATGTTGGTTGGAGAGCCATCAAAATGAGGGTCTCCTCCACACGACACATGGATGTTGGTTGGCGAGCCATGAAAATGAGGGTATCCTCCACACGACACATGGATGTTGGTTGGCGAGCCATCAAAATGAGGGTATCCTCCACACGACACATGGATGTTGGTTGGCGAGCCATCAAAATGAGGGTATCCTCCACACGACACATGGATGTTGGTTGGCGAGCCATCAAAATGAGGGTATCCTCCACACGACACATGGATGTTGGTTGGCGAGCCATCAAAATGAGGGTATCCTCCACACAACACAGGGACATCGGAGAATCATCGAAATTAAATTCTTAAGAAAACAAGTGGAGCTCCCTCCCTAAGAAGACTTCGTACTGCTTTTGTGCCTCCGATTTACAACTTTTGGCAAAATACGTATTTGAGATCTCCAGACTGTACTACCGCTATTTTACCAAACTATGTTTACGTTGAGCACAAAATACTCGAACCTTAAGAGGCCAAAGAGCAAGGATATACGATAGGTTGAATAAATCGGTCGAATTGAAATGGCAACAATGAGCAGTGTTAAACAATAAAGTGTACAGCACATTCTACCAATCACTGACATTCATCAGGTTTGAATGGTTTCTGTTGGGTGATGCTTTCCTTTCAGGTGATAGTTTTCATGTAAACAGCTTGAAAGAGTCAAACATTACTGTCCCAAACATGACAATTTTTGGAAACATCCTCACACGATTGTGGAGGGTTAGGGGAACATTTTGATGTTATGCTGAAGAGGAGAAAGCAAAATTCGAATAGGAAGGATATGTGAAATTGGTAAGTTTAGGGATGAGGGATTTGTGGAGTTATAAAGGAAGAGTGTGGCTCATGTAAAACAAATGTACCGTTTTGTAAAAACAAATACGACAGTTGCCCCTTACCCCATATGTCCTCAATTGTAAAATCATGGGTCTTCATCTCAGGTGAATCAGTACCGAACAACAGGCATTTATCTATCTATAATTCCAGTAATCTCTGTGTGTATGCGACCGCTGTTTCTCGACAACTACCGGTCCGATATACTTGAAACTTGCCAGGTATATTGCTGGGGACCCGAGGATGTGCCTTTTCAAGGTTTCATATTAATCGGACAAGTAGTTACCGAGCTATGTCCAAAAAACGATTCGACCAATCAGAGAGCAGCGAGCTACCGAGCTATGGCGATTTAGCCGTTCGCCGTTCGCTTTGGCTTTGCGAATGGACCAAACCATTTCATGTAAATAGATGGGGGGGGGGTTCTACCGTACTCGCAAGCCGTTCGCTTTGGCTTTGCGAATGGACCAAACCATTTCATGTAAATAGAGGGGGGGGGGGGATATAATTTTAGATATATATATAGTACGGGCATGCCCTAGTTTCCACAAAGCCCACAACAAGTGTGGCCACTCGAAGAGGACAACATCTCTCCATCCTCAAGATTGAACTTTCAAACTTGTTTCCCTCTAAAACCTGGTGATGCCTTGTTAAATCCATGCCCGGTGTATGGTCCTCTTCAATAATCCACTCCCTCTCTTTAAAAGCCACCACAGCCAACTCCATTCATGAGAAGGCCAAATGCCTCAACTGTTTGCTTCCAAATGTTGTTCCTAATCCCTTACTTGGTACCCACTCTTCCCTTTCACACCCAACTGCTCCTGGACTCTGTATTTTATGCCTGAGAAGGTGGAGAAGTTTCTGGCAACCCTCGAGTGATTCTGCAACTGGACCAGACGGCATCAGCTCACGTGTCTTAAAAACCTGCTCTGCTGCTCATGCACATCCTCTCTGCTCTTTTTACCCTGTCATTTACCATAGGTCATCTTCCATCTGAATGGAAATCAGCAAACATCACAGCATTACATTAAAAAGGTACACAAACTGATCCCCTCAACTACAGACCAATTAGCTTACTTCCAATCATCAGCAAAGTCATGGAATCCATTATCGCAGTTGATATGAAATCATACCTTTTCTCCAACAGCCTAATCTCAGATCATAAATTTGGTTTCAGATCAGGTCACTCCATCATGGACATGCTGCTTCCACTCTCCAAACAGTGGATGGAGACGCTGAATGTCAGACATGAGATCAGGGCCATCTCTCTGGACATATCTGAGGCTTTCAATAGTCTGGCATCCTGCCCTGCTCTCCGAACCCTCTACCTTTGACATGCATTTGCTAATGAACCCACTATCTGCAGACATCCCTCATCTTTCAGAAAAGCAGGCCGCAACCTGTATACCTTTCTTCAGACCTTGACAAAAATTACAAGCTGCTCAAACACTTGAATATGTCTTTCAATCCTGAAAAAATCCCATACACTCAACCTCTCTTCAAAAAGAACTTGGCAAACCCTTCCATCCACTTTCTGAACAACCCTCTAGGAAGAAATTCAGTCACTCAATCTCTTAGGGCTCCACTCTCAGCCATGATCCTTCTTGGGCAAACCACATTTCAAAGTTGTCGTCATAAGCCAGTTGCTGACTTGGCATCCTCCAACTTGATGGAGTACAGCTCTCTGTGGGCTGGCTCCCATACCTGACATGTTGCTCATCTCGACGTTGTGGAAACCAAGGCCTTTAAGATTTTTTGAATTTGCCGTGAAGAAGCCGAGTCGATGGGCTTATCACTTTCGCATCGCAGACAGGTTGGTGGTCACTGTCATCTTCCACCCTCTCCATGCTTTGTCCCTCCACCTCTCCCCAGGTACACACGATCCACCAGCAACTCTTCTGCTGAAACTGCAAAAATTCAGGATCACTGCCCACCTCCACTCATTCGTTCCTTTTTTCTTCACCTGTGGAATAAACTTCCTTCATTCTCTTCAATCTCATTCTTCCCTCCAGTCTTCCAAAAAAAATTGTTCACTACCATCTCAACCCTCCATCAAAAGCCACGATCTTTTTTACGCTGGTTAAAGCACCCGACCCCCAGCACTGCCAAATTTTGCTTTTTTATCTATTTTGTCCACCCCTTACGCTCTCCCCTACCTCTCATCGTTATGCACATCAGTTTGTCCATCTCCATCTATTTTCTTCCCTGCTGCTGGCATATGCACCTCCTCTACTGTTCCTTTTTGTGTTCGGTGTTCTAGCTCTTCATGATCCTCGACTCTATACAAAACAAAAAATTGGTTGGTCACCCATAATATTTCAAGGCCATTCACATTTAATACCTGGTAAATGGGTAATTGGAGCATACAGTGCTGCAGCTTCTACGCATAGAGAAACCACACGTCAACACAACAAGTAGTGTAACCTGGCCCCAGCTATAAACTGTCATCCCAAACGGACAGGGTCATTCATCGTGTGTGCTGTCCTCCGATCTGGCGCCCCGTCTGCCGGCGTTAGCTGGTGGTCGTTAAAGATCCCACTGTGTCATTCGTGAAGAGTAGGTGAGCTATTGCCGGCACCATGAACAAACAATAAAAATCCTTTTGCAGCGTTTACATGGTTCAAAGTGGTCCAGCAATTACATGCAATGCTTCCTTTCCCCCCAAAAGCGATGTCCACTGAATATTTTTGACATAATATGGCACATGGGAAATTCTCCAAGAATACGGGTATCCACAATTGGCTAGCTTTTGTGGTACGTCTTTGGGGAGAAGGTGAAGGGGACCAAGATACACATTAATGAAACCATCAATTCATAACAAGTGCCTTCAGCTGAAATGCTACGTAAAACTATGGCGCGTCATCGCCCCCTAGCGACATTAGTCATTCGCAATCATAGCATACACTAACGGCACTGAGGTGATCGATTTTAACCGACGCAAGAGTTTCTTTACAAACATTTAATGGTACAAATTATGCAACACAAATTCCACACGATATAGGTGAACACAACACATTCATTAATAAAGAGAGAATGGAAAAACACGCACATCAGGAGAGCAGCGTCTTCTAAAAATAGAAACATTAATGAAGAACAACAAAAAAAGGAAAATGACAAAACTATTCTGAGCTTGTTGAAGAAAGAGGCAAAGTCCTCAACTTCAGGACATCACCCTCGTTATTTGGCAGCCATCATCAGTGTGTCGTGAGGCAGCATTATTGGACTATTTAGTTCGTTTATTGCTGGTGCACGCCGATAATCCTTTTCGACCTGTGCTACCCGAGGATTTGGGGCAGACCCGGGTGGAGCGAACCGATTTTGGAGTGTCTGTGGCCACACACTTCAATTCTACACTATCCTCTTTCACTGGTGATTGCAAATCCTTTCCTGGAGACTCAGCTGCATGGCGTGCGGAAGCACCGGCATCCTGTAGCTGCACATTGGAATTTTGTTCGCCAATACCTTCGTCCATAACCGACTCAGTTTTATTTGAACCATTAGGTTGGGTTTCCTCACACAGTACTTTGACCTCGCAACACGGATCCGACTCGTTTACCTTTCCCTCAAACTCCCCTTCCTGGCTTTTCAGATCTTTCTCGTTTGTCAAAGAAAAGGGTTCCTTTCCTTCCACATCAGAAACCGTTTTTGCCTCCTCGGTCTCCATTGTGACGGCATCAGTACCTATGGCCTCGCTTTTTACATCCTTGCTAGTTCCGTCGCCCTTATTTTGTGCGTCACCTAACAGTGGTACAGAAGTTAGTTTACCGCTATTCGGCAGACGACGTGCACCATCTAATATTTCCGGTTTCACAGTGCTGCCCGATCGGGACTTGATGGAGCTGGTGTCAGACTCATTGAAGTTGGCATCGTTGGTGAATTCGTCCTCACTTGATGCTGCATCACTTTCTTCTCCTGCATCCTCTTCAAAAGGATTTTCTCCCTTGGGAAATAGACCAGGATGAAAAACAGGAAAAAAAAAAAAGCAAATGAAAAAAAGATAAATAAAAAAGACAACTTTATGCGAAACATTGAATTGTTTAAATGCAGAAACCTCAAAATATACAAAAGCAAATTGTTTAAGATAAAAGACGAGCATTAGCAATTGTTCAACACGTGTCCATTTTGTGATGATTCCAACGCAAGGATCTTGTCATTTTGGAAAATGGCGTCAGCACTCGCTCTCGATAACGATGCGTTTATGTATGTCGTCATCAGTGAATTACAGATACTATATTAAAAAAATATGTCTATGAACATTTGCAAGCAATGGAAGTAAAACGCTCACCATTGGTACTTATTGGAAACAAATTGCAACTTTTGGTACTTATTGGAAACAAATTGCAACTTTTGGTACTTATTGGAAATAAATTGCAACTTTTGGTACTTATTGGAAACAAATTGCAACTTTTGGCACTTATTGGAAACAAATTGCAACTTTTGGTACTTATTGGAAACAAATTGCAGCTTTTGGTACTTATTGGAAACAAATTGCAATTGGAGAGAAAAAAAAATCCACAACAGCAAAGAGGACAAATCTATGCTCTTACTATAAAGGAGCATGTTGCTGAAAGCATGAGCGAAAGCTGCCAGCTCGTTTGTAACCTCATTTGGGTGGGGATTGGAAGGAAGATGGACAAGTTGATGTGGTTCTCATGTTTTTCTGAAGCACACTTGGAATAGTCTATCATCGGAGCAGTGGTAACTAAGTGCTGCCAAATCTGACTGTTTATACTGGAAATGTGTTACAATGCTAAATCATAAGCGTCAGCAGGCCATAGGATTTTCAGCCAATGGCAAGCTCATGGTGTAATCAGCCAAAGATAGTGGATCTTGTTACCACGTACTGGCACGGGTTTGGTGGGTTCAGTTTGGTGTGCCATTCCAGCATCGCATGATACCTTTCATGCATGCACTTTCATTTCGTGCATTCAGCATGCATGTACCACATCGCAATTTGTGATGCATCTTTAGTAGTATTCCAGCCGCTCTAGAGTTGACGCGTTAACAAAAGGCGATAGAGAAAAGCCCAGGAGGTCACAAAGAAAACAATTTCAATATTTTGATGAGTAGGGCCGCATGGCAGCGATTCTCACTGTCCAAGCAGCGTGGCAGCGATTCTCACTGTCCAAGCAGCGTGGCAGCGATTCTCACTGTCCAAGCAGCGTGGCAGCGATTCTCACTGTCCAAGCAGCGTGGCAGCGATTCTCACTGTCCAAGCAGCGTGGCAGCGATTCTCACTGTCCAAGCAGCGTGGCAGCGATTCTCACTGTCCAAGCAGCGTGGCAGCGATTCTCACTGTCCAATCAGCGTGGCAGCGATTCTCACTGTCCAAGCAGCGTGGCAGCGATTCTCACTGTCCAAGCAGCGTGGCAGCGATTCTCACTGTCCAAGCAGCGTGGCAGCGATTCTCACTGTCCAAGCAGCGTGGCAGCGATTCTCACTGTCCAAGCAGCGTGGCAGCGATTCTCACTGTCCAAGCAGCGTGGCAGCGATTCTCACTGTCCAAGCAGCGTGGCAGCGATTCTCACTGTCCAAGCAGCGTGGCAGCGATTCTCACTGTCCAAGCAGCGTGGCAGCGATTCTCACTGTCCAAGCAGCGTGGCAGCGATTCTCACTGTCCAAGCAGCGTGGCAGCGATTCTCACTGTCCAAGCAGCGTGGCAGCGATTCTCACTGTCCAAGCAGCGTGGCAGCGATTCTCACTGTCCAAGCAGCGTGGCAGCGATTCTCACTGTCCAAGCAGCGTGGCAGCGATTCTCACTGTCCACGCAGCGTGGCAGCGATTCTCACTGTCCACGCAGCGTGGCAGCGATTCTCACTGTCCACGCAGCGTGGCAGCGATTCTCACTGTCCACGCAGCGTGGCAGCGATTCTCACTGTCCACGCAGCGTGGCAGCGATTCTCACTGTCCACGCAGCGTGGCAGCGATTCTCACTGTCCAAGCAGCGTGGCAGCGATTCTCACTGTCCAAGCAGCGTGGCAGCGATTCTCACTGTCCAAGCAGCGTGGCAGCGATTCTCACTGTCCACGCAGCGTGGCAGCGATTCTCACTGTCCACGCAGCGTGGCAGCGATTCTCACTGTCCACGCAGCGTGGCAGCGATTCTCACTGTCCACGCAGCGTGGCAGCGATTCTCACTGTCCACGCAGCGTGGCAGCGATTCTCACTGTCCACGCAGCGTGGCAGCGATTCTCACTGTCCACGCAGCGTGGCAGCGATTCTCACTGTCCACGCAGCGTGGCAGCGATTCTCACTGTCCAAGCAGCGTGGCAGCGATTCTCACTGTCCAAGCAGCGTGGCAGCGATTCTCACTGTCCAAGCAGCGTGGCAGCGATTCTCACTGTCCAAGCAGCGTGGCAGCGATTCTCACTGTCCAAGCAGCGTGGCAGCGATTCTCACTGTCCAAGCAGCGTGGCAGCGATTCTCACTGTCCAAGCAGCGTGGCAGCGATTCTCACTGTCCAAGCAGCGTGGCAGCGATTCTCACTGTCCAAGCAGCGTGGCAGCGATTCTCACTGTCCAAGCAGCGTGGCAGCGATTCTCACTGTCCAAGCAGCGTGGCAGCGATTCTCACTGTCCAAGCAGCGTGGCAGCGATTCTCACTGTCCAAGCAGCGTGGCAGCGATTCTCACTGTCCAAGCAGCGTGGCAGCGATTCTCACTGTCCAAGCAGCGTGGCAGCGATTCTCACTGTCCAAGCAGCGTGGCAGCGATTCTCACTGTCCAAGCAGCGTGGCAGCGATTCTCACTGTCCAAGCAGCGTGGCAGCGATTCTCACTGTCCAAGCAGCGTGGCAGCGATTCTCACTGTCCAAGCAGCGTGGCAGCGATTCTCACTGTCCAAGCAGCGTGGCAGCGATTCTCACTGTCCAAGCAGCGTGGCAGCGATTCTCACTGTCCAAGCAGCGTGGCAGCGATTCTCACTGTCCAAGCAGCGTGGCAGCGATTCTCACTGTCCAAGCAGCGTGGCAGCGATTCTCACTGTCCGAGCAGCGTGGCAGCGATTCTCACTGTCCGAGCAGCGTGGCAGCGATTCTCACTGTCCGAGCAGCGTGGCAGCGATTCTCACTGTCCAAGCAGCGTGGCAGCGATTCTCACTGTCCAAGCAGCGTGGCAGCGATTCTCACTGTCCAAGCAGCGTGGCAGCGATTCTCACTGTCCAAGCAGCGTGGCAGCGATTCTCACTGTCCAAGCAGCGTGGCAGCGATTCTCACTGTCCAAGCAGCGTGGCAGCGATTCTCACTGTCCAAGCAGCGTGGCAGCGATTCTCACTGTCCAAGCAGCGTGGCTGCGATCCTCACTGTCCAAGCAGCGTGGCTGCGATCCTCACTGTCCAAGCAGCGTGGCAGCGATCCTCACTGTCCAAGCAGCGTGGCAGCGATCCTCACTGTCCAAGCAGCGTGGCAGCGATCCTCACTGTCCAAGCAGCGTGGCAGCGATCCTCACTGTCCAAGCAGCGTGGCAGCGATCCTCACTGTCCAAGCAGCGTGGCAGCGATCCTCACTGTCCAAGCAGCGTGGCAGCGATCCTCACTGTCCAAGCAGCGTGGCAGCGATCCTCACTGTCCAAGCAGCGTGGCAGCGATCCTCACTGTCCAAGCAGCGTGGCAGCGATCCTCACTGTCCAAGCAGCGTGGCAGCGATCCTCACTGTCCAAGCAGCGTGGCAGCGATCCTCACTGTCCAAGCAGCGTGGCAGCGATCCTCACTGTCCAAGCAGCGTGGCAGCGATCCTCACTGTCCAAGCAGCGTGGCAGCGATCCTCACTGTCCAAGCAGCGTGGCAGCGATCCTCTGTCCAAGCAGCGTGGCAGCGATTCTCACTGTCCAAGCAGCGTGGCAGCGATTCTCACTGTCCAAGCAGCATCAGCGATTCTCACTGTTCAAACAGCGTGGCAGCGATTCTCACTGTCCAAGCAGCGTGGCAGCGATTCTCACTGTCCAAGCAGCGTGGCAGCGATTCTCACTGTCCAAGCAGCATCAGCGATTCTCACTGTCCAAGCAGCGTGGCAGCGATTCTCACTGTCCAAGCAGCGTGGCAGCGATTCTCACTGTCCAAGCAGCGTGGCAGCGATTCTCACTGTCCAAGCAGCGTGGCAGCGATTCTCACTGTCCAAGCAGCGTGGCAGCGATTCTCACTGTCCAAGCAGCGTGGCAGCGATTCTCACTGTCCAAGCAGCGTGGCAGCGATTCTCACTGTCCAAGCAGCGTGGCAGCGATTCTCACTGTCCAAGCAGCGTGGCAGCGATTCTCACTGTCCAAGCAGCGTGGCAGCGATTCTCACTGTCCAAGCAGCGTGGCAGCGATTCTCACTGTCCAAGCAGCGTGGCAGCGATTCTCACTGTCCAAGCAGCGTGGCAGCGATTCTCACTGTCCAAGCAGCGTGGCAGCGATTCTCACTGTCCAAGCAGCGTGGCAGCGATTCTCACTGTCCAAGCAGCGTGGCAGCGATTCTCACTGTCCAAGCAGCGTGGCAGCGATTCTCACTGTCCAAGCAGCGTGGCAGCGATTCTCACTGTCCAAGCAGCGTGGCAGCGATTCTCACTGTCCAAGCAGCGTGGCAGCGATTCTCACTGTCCAAGCAGCGTGGCAGCGATTCTCACTGTCCAAGCAGCGTGGCAGCGATTCTCACTGTCCAAGCAGCGTGGCAGCGATTCTCACTGTCCAAGCAGCGTGGCAGCGATTCTCACTGTCCAAGCAGCGTGGCAGCGATTCTCACTGTCCGAGCAGCGTGGCAGCGATTCTCACTGTCCGAGCAGCGTGGCAGCGATTCTCACTGTCCAAGCAGCGTGGCAGCGATTCTCACTGTCCAAGCAGCGTGGCAGCGATTCTCACTGTCCAAGCAGCGTGGCAGCGATTCTCACTGTCCAAGCAGCGTGGCAGCGATTCTCACTGTCCAAGCAGCGTGGCAGCGATTCTCACTGTCCAAGCAGCGTGGCAGCGATTCTCACTGTCCAAGCAGCGTGGCAGCGATTCTCACTGTCCAAGCAGCGTGGCTGCGATCCTCACTGTCCAAGCAGCGTGGCTGCGATCCTCACTGTCCAAGCAGCGTGGCAGCGATCCTCACTGTCCAAGCAGCGTGGCAGCGATCCTCACTGTCCAAGCAGCGTGGCAGCGATCCTCACTGTCCAAGCAGCGTGGCAGCGATCCTCACTGTCCAAGCAGCGTGGCAGCGATCCTCACTGTCCAAGCAGCGTGGCAGCGATCCTCACTGTCCAAGCAGCGTGGCAGCGATCCTCACTGTCCAAGCAGCGTGGCAGCGATCCTCACTGTCCAAGCAGCGTGGCAGCGATCCTCACTGTCCAAGCAGCGTGGCAGCGATCCTCACTGTCCAAGCAGCGTGGCAGCGATCCTCACTGTCCAAGCAGCGTGGCAGCGATCCTCACTGTCCAAGCAGCGTGGCAGCGATCCTCACTGTCCAAGCAGCGTGGCAGCGATCCTCACTGTCCAAGCAGCGTGGCAGCGATCCTCTGTCCAAGCAGCGTGGCAGCGATTCTCACTGTCCAAGCAGCGTGGCAGCGATTCTCACTGTCCAAGCAGCATCAGCGATTCTCACTGTTCAAACAGCGTGGCAGCGATTCTCACTGTCCAAGCAGCGTGGCAGCGATTCTCACTGTCCAAGCAGCGTGGCAGCGATTCTCACTGTCCAAGCAGCGTGGCAGCGATTCTCACTGTCCAAGCAGCATCAGCGATTCTCACTGTCCAAGCAGCATCAGCGATTCTCACTGTTCAAGCAGCATGGCACCTCCCACTCTTCGGCTCCAATAGGTACACTCATTTCCGATCAAGGTTAAGAAATTGATACTCGTGACATCTCCCCTACAACTTCACCTGAAGGTATGAGTGCTCCAATACTCAAAACCTGTGCTTTGGCCTTATTTTATTCATTCTTTGCTCTTTTCCAGGTCTTTCTCAAGAAGGACACCTGTCTTTTTCTTGGGAAAAAAAACTTATCTCCACTCTCCTTCTACAACATAGTTCTCTTAAACTACAAATGAGTCAGCCATCTCCCATCAAAAGCAAAATGATTGAGTACAGTATATTATTGTTGTAGACCTCATCTCATATTTTCTCTAAATATCTGACTTGCAGTCCGGTTTCCATTGTGGTTATTCCACCCTGGATAGTGGGCATGGTGCCTCTTCCAACTCATGGGACAGATTATCTAACTTTCAAGGAACAGGTCAGCAACATCTCTGGACACCTCTCAGGCTTTGATACTGTTTGGCACCCAGATTTCC
This sequence comes from Myxine glutinosa, assembly GCF_964187855.1. NCBI lineage: Eukaryota > Metazoa > Chordata > Myxini > Myxiniformes > Myxinidae > Myxine > Myxine glutinosa. The sequence goes on from NC_136263.1 coordinate 219,580,654, forward strand.
AAGTTGTCCACGATCATATTCAAAGGATTTTCTCCCAAAGTGCAAACAACGGGTCATTCTTGACGACATCCTGTCGTACTCGCTACCTCTTGAAGTTTTCATGGTGCATGGCAGTGTTTGGGAACCAATCTTTCCTTTGGTCTCCATAAATGGTTCTCTGCTTCCATGGAAAATGGGCACCATTTGGGTGGTGACTCCAAACGAAGCCGAACTGTACAGCGAAAGGCAGGCTGCTGCAGAACTCTAAAGAAAAGTCATTGGTTAGCTTCCTGGAATGTCTTAAAACCAGGAATGTTCAATGTTCTTGTATCTTGTCCCTCCATAAAGATTAGCTATAAACCCACTCAACCACCTTCCCTCAAAGTCCCATACTCGGCCATACAAGATGTCTTACCTTTTTAAACCTCTCGTACTTCTCTTGCACACGCTTGTGCCGAAGAATGCTCTTGGTGACACGAACCACGTTGTCTTTTTGACGATTCAAGTAGACCTAGACAAACAAGAAGAGGTGCAAGAACAAAATAAAAAATCTATACAAATGCACCAGGAGATTGTTCTACTCCTCATCCCTTTATAAGGGGTGATATATAAGGGGTCAAAGGACATAGATTCCAAATCGTTACCCAACACATGATGAAAATAACCGAAAAGGCAGCATGTTTTAGAGAACAGAAAATTAAGAAAGGGGAAATTAAAGGGAACTAGTCAAGAATTTTCATCATCAGAATGATGAAAAATGTGTAAGCATGCACATGCCTTCTTGATGGCCTGATGGCTGCTGCTGGCCATATGCTCACGGACCCGACCTGGCATCAACGGCAGCAATGTGTCACAAGCCCGGCAGTGCAGCAGAGGAACATATCGAAAGCACTCGTCCAGCTCGACACCTGCACACATACAGCATGGCCGTGATATCACATCCACATGATACCACAAGTATTCCCCACATCCCCCTTGCTGCAGTGCAAGGTACTAATCGGGTTCAGTCGATCACCCATGCTATCTGTATACAGTCACGTGAAAAAGTAAGTACACCCCATGTAAAGTTTTGACTTTTTCAACATATTTCAACATACAGCTATTTGATCTTCATTTCAACAATATTGACAGATAAAGGTGATATAATACAACAAATATCATGAAAAATTTACATTTTGTAGTCCATTGTATAATGTAAATGAACATAAATGCAAATTTCGCATGTGGAAAAAGTAAGTACACCCCTACATTTATCACTACTTCAAATACCTAAAATTAGAATCAGGTGCACCAGCTCAGGTGCAAATGATTAGAACATTGTTGGAGAGGATCTTGGAGGAACCTGTCTTATTTAAACCTCAGACATTTAGTTTGGTTTGCTCTTTGTTGTTGAAGTGTGCGGCGTCACCATGCCTAGATCAAAAGAGCTCTCTGAGGCCTTCAGAAAGAAGGTTATAGATGCCTACGAGTCTGGGAAGAGATTTAAAAAGATCTCCAAACAATTTGAAATCAATCATTCGACTGTCCAGAAGATCATCTACAAATGGAGAAGATTCCAAACTGCCAACTTGTTCAGGCCAGGCCGCCCCAGCAAGTTCAGCCCGAGAGCAGACCGAAGATGCTGAAAGAAGTCTCTAAGAACCCCAGAATGTCATCACGGGACCTTCAGGTAGCTCTTGCCACTGTTGATGTCAAAGTGCACGAGTCTACCATTAGAAAGAGGCTGCACAAATTTGATCTACATGGAAGGTGCGCCAGGAGGAAACCTTTGCTGTCCAGAAAGAACATCAGGGCAAGACTAAACACCTAGGCAAATTGCCAATGAACACCTAGGCAAAGACCAGCACTTCTGGAACAATGTGCTCTGGACAGATGAGTCAAAGGTAGAGCTATTTGGCCACAGTACCAGAAGACATGTTTGGCAAAAACCAAAGACAGCGTTTGACCACAAGAACCTGATACCAACTGGAAAGCATGGTGGTGGAAATATTATGGTTTGGGGCAGCTTTGCTGCATCAGGGCCTGGGCAGCTCACCATCATATAATCCACCATGAATTCTTCATTGTACCAGAGGGTGCATGAGGATAATGTGAGGCCATCTGTCGGAAAGTTGAAGCTCAACCGAGGGTGAACCTTGCAACATGACAATGACCCGAAACATACCAGTAAATCCACCAAGGAATGGCTGAAAAGAAAGAAATGGAGGGTTCTGGAATGGTCAAGTCAAAGCCCGGATCTAAATCCCATCGAGATGTTGCGGGGGGATTTGAAACTAGCTGTGCATGCAAGAAACCCCTCAAACATCGCACAGCTGAAAGAATTCTGCATGGAGGAGTGGGCAAAAATTTCTCCCAGTCAATGTCAGAGACTGGTAGACAGTTATAAGAAACGCCTACTTGATTGTTTCTGCCAAAGGGGGCAATACCACCTATTAGAGCCAAGGGTGTACTTACTTTTTCCACGTGCGAAATTTGCATTTATGTTTATTTAAATTATACAGTGGTCAGTGGACTACAAAATGTAAATGTTTCATGATATTTGTTATATTATATCACCTTTACCTATCCATATTGTTGAAATGAAGATCAAATAGCTGTATGTTGAAATATGTTGAAAAAGTCAAAACTTTACATGGGGTGTACTTACTTTTTCACGCGACTGTATATATTCTCCGTAGGCGATTCTGTGAGTATGTCCAGTGGCGTGGCTATACCCGGTCTGGGAGGGGCTTCAGAAACAAATATCCACCATTTTGTTTCCTCGCATAGGTTTGAGACCTCTTTTGTTAGGCCCGTGGTGTCTTGCTCCCTCTCAGTTTTATTTCAACTCTAATTCAATATCTCATTTCATCGCTAACATGGTTTTAGACTCGGTTGAAAAAAAACGGGAAGAAAATTCAATGAAAGTTACCGTTTATAGAACGAAATGAAATTTCAAAGGCCTGTAACATAAAGTTCATCGACTCTCCCTCACGGCTTTATCTCGACTCGAATTCACCATCACAGTCACTGAGTGGTTCAAGTCTCAGGTTCAGCTAAAGTTGAGAAAATCGGCAAAATGTATTCCAACTGCCGTTTTGAATGTGTTGACTGTTATGTGGGCACGGGGAAGGAGAGAGGGGAATGAAAGAAGGGAGGGAAAGGAGGAGCGGAGAGTGGAGGGGTGAAGGAGAGGAGAAGGAGAGGTGGAAAAGTGAAGGAGAGGTGGAAAGGTGAAGGAGAGGTGAGGGAGAGGTGAAGGAGAACATTCCCAGGACTTCGTTATTTATATTACGAGCAACGGTACCCGCCCTATGGGCGGGTCTTCAATTGGGAGGCCCAAATGAAAAGGCAAAATATCAGAAATTGAAGGCTTTTTTATTTTAAACGATTCATATATAAACATCCGTTAAATCATATCACACGCAAATCATCAAAATCTATACAGTACATGGCGCCCATTTTGAAAAAAGATTGAATTCTGCAAAACGGAAGCGGCCGCTACACGTATTTCTCAGTCGCACGTTTATGTGTGAAGAGTGCGCGCCGAATCTGTAACACGGAGGCGGCCGCCACACCTGTTTCTCAATCGCTTTGCACACGCTGCCGTGTTACTTCTGAGCCGCACGTTTATATAGGAAGAGTTCGTCAGGAGCCGATCTACTCTCCTGGTATGTAGAATTTCAACAAAAGCCACATCACTGTTCATATCAGTAAATATTATTCCATTGTGTATGGGAAAACAACATACCCTATTTTACTCCAGGATGTCCCAGGATTACCCACCCAAAATATCGTTGCGATCGGATCAACCGTTTTTGCGGTACCTTCGAACGGACGGACGGACATTTGGTGAATTATAATTATTACTTAGTAAAAATACAGCGACTGAATAATGATGTACGGGATCGAACCGAAGTCAAATTATATATTTTCATATCCCTGGGGTGCATATACAGAGTTTGTTTCAAGCGAGTCAACTCTTTTCCAACCATGGAATTAATTAGACAATACAGTACTTCAAAAATGTACAAAATAATGTAAACCAACGATGGAATACAATATTTATTAATAACGTTTGGTTTTAATCTATTTTTACTTTGTAACCAGGTAATGCCTGTTTCGTTAGGAGAGATTATATGATCCACCACTCGGTCACCGGGTTGCCCCGTGATTTTTAAAAATCATTTTACATAATTAATTAATCTATTTTAGGGGGAGTGTAACCGGGTTCGCGTGATAGGAAAATCCTTTGTGTCACAAAGGATTTCCGTATCACACGAACCCGGGTTACACTCCCCCGAAAATAGATCAATTAATTTATGTAAAATGATTTTTTTTAAATCACGGGGCAACCCGGGTGACCGAGTGGTGGATCATATACCACCCAAATAAAATGCGTTCCAGAGCTACAGGAAATAAAATCGTGAAATCTTTATTATTTTTTTGTTTTCGCACGAGTTTCCGTGTGTGTGTGTGTGTGTGTGTGTGTGTGTGTGTGTGTGTGTGTGTGTGTGTGTGTATGAATAAAAGTGATAGAATTGTGAGGAACAGAAATGAAAAGCGAGATGCGTGTGTGTGACCCACTCCCGTGTGTGTGTGAGTGTGTGTGTCCCACTCCCCCGTATGTGTGTGTGTGACCCCACTCCCCTGTGCGTGTGTGTGTGACCCCACTCACCCGTGTGTGTGTGTGTGTGTGTGTGTGTGTGTGTGTGTGTGTGTGTGACCCCACTCACCCATGTGTGTGTGTGTGTGTGCGCGAGATCCCACTCCCCCGTCTGTGTGTGTGTGTGTGTGTGTGTGTGTGTGTGTGTGTGTGAGACCCCACTCCCACGTGTGTGTGTGTGTGTGTGTGTGACCCCACTCCCCCGTGTGTGTGTGTGACCCACTCCCCCGTGTGTGTGTGTGTGACCCACTCCCCCGTGTGTGTGTGTGTGACCCACTCCCCCGTGTGTGTGTGTGTGACCCACTCCCCCGTGTGTGTGTGTGTGACCCACTCCCCCGTGTGTGTGTGTGACCCACTCCCCCGTGTGTGTGTGTGACCCACTCCCCCGTGTGTGTGTGTGTGTGTGACCCACTCCCCCGTGTGTGTGTGTGTGTGTGACCCACTCCCCCGTGTGTGTGTGTGACCCACTCCCCCGTGTGTGTGTGTGACCCACTCCCCCGTGAGTGTGTGTGACCCACTCCCCCGTGAGTGTGTGACCCACTCCCCCGTGTGTGTGTGACCCACTCCCCCGTGTGTGTGTGTGACCCACTCCCCCGTGTGTGTGTGACCCACTCCCCCGTGTGTGTGTGACCCACTCCCCCGTGTGTGTGACCCACTCCCCCGTGTGTGTGTGACCCACTCCCCCGTGTGTGTGTGACCCACTCCCCCGTGTGTGTGTGACCCCACTCCCCCGTGTGTGTGTGTGTGTGACCTCCCTCCCCCGTGTGTGTGTGTGTGTGTGTGACCCTCCCTCCCCCGTGTGTGTGCGTGACCCCACTCCCCTGTGTGTGTGCGTGACCCCACTGCCCCGTGTGTGTGCGTGACCCCACTCCCCCGTGTGTGTGTGTGACCCTACTCCCCCGTGTGCGTGTGTGACCCACTCCCCCGTGTGTGTGTGTGTGTATGTGTGTGACCCACTCCCCCATGTGTGTGTGTAAACCACTCCCCCCCGTGTGTGTGTGTGACCCACTCCCCCCGCCCGTGTGTGTGTGTGACCCACTCCCCCCGCCCGTGTGCGTGTGTGTGTGTGTGACCCACTCGTGTGTGACCCCACTCACCCGTGTGTGTGTGTGTGTGTGTGACCCCATTCCCCCGTGTGTGTGTGTGTGTGTGTGTGTGTGTGTGTGTGTGTGTGTGTGTGTGTGTGTGTGTGTGTGCGTGTGACCCCACTCACCCGTGTGCGTGTGTGTGTGCGTGTGTCCCCACTCCCCCGTGTGCGTGTGTGTGACCCCACTCCCCCGTGTGCGTGTGTGTGACCCCACTCCCCCGTGTGCGTGTGTGTGACCCCACTCCCCCGTGTGCGTGACCCCACTCCCCCGTGTGCGTGACCCCACTCCCCCGTGTGCGTGTATGTGACCCCACTCCCCCGTGTGCGTGTGTTTGACCCCACTCCCCCGTGTGCGTGTGTGTGACCCCACTCCCCCGTGTGCGTGACCCCACTCCCCCGTGTGCGTGTGTGTGACCCCACTCCCCCGTGTGCGTGTGTGTGACCCCACTCCCCCGTGTGCGTGTGTGTGACCCCACTCCCCCGTGTGCGTGTGTGTGACCCCACTCCCCCGTGTGCGTGTGTGTGACCCCACTCCCCCGTGTGCGTGTGTGACCCCACTCCCCCGTGTGTGTGACCCCGCTCCCCCGTGTGCGTAAGCCCACTCCCCCGTGTGTGACCCCGCTCCCCCGTGTGCGTGTGTGTGACCCCGCTCCCCCGTGTGCGTGTGTGTGACCCCGCTCCCCCGTGTGCGTGTGTGTGACCCCGCTCCCCCGTGTGCGTGTGTGTGACCCCGCTCCCCCGTGTGCGTGTGTGACCCCGCTCCCCCGTGTGCGTGTGTGTGACCCCGCTCCCCCGTGTGCGTGTGTGACCCCGCTCCCCCGTGTGCGTGTGTGTGACCCCGCTCCCCCGTGTGCGTGTGTGTGACCCCGCTCCCCCGTGTGCGTGTGTGACCCCGCTCCCCCGTGCGCGTGTGTGTGACCCCGCTCCCCCGTGCGCGTGTGTGTGACCCCGCTCCCCCGTGCGCGTGTGTGTGACCCCGCTCCCCCGTGCGCGTGTGTGTGACCCCGCTCCCCCGTGTGCGTGTGTGTGACCCCGCTCCCCCGTGTGCGTGATCCCGCTCCCCCGTGTGCGTGTGTGACCCCGCTCCCCCGTGTGCGTGTGTGTGACCCCGCTCCCCCGTGTGCGTGTGTGTGACCCCGCTCCCCCGTGTGCGTGTGTGTGACCCCGCTCCCCCGTGTGCGTATGTGTGACCCCGCTCCCCCGTGTGTGTGACCCCGCTCCCCCGTGTGCGTGTGTGTGACCCCGCTCCCCCGTGTGCGTGTGTGTGACCCCGCTCCCCCGTGCGTTTGTGACCCCGCTGCCCCGTGCGTTTGTGACCCCGCTGCCCCGTGCGCATTTGTGACCCCCACTCCCCCGTGCGTTTGTGACCCCCACTCCCCCGTGCGTTTGTGACCCCCACTCCCCCATGCGTTCGTGACCCCCACTCCCACGTGCGTTCGTGACCCCCACTCCCCCGTGCGTTCGTGACCCCCAATCCCCCGTGCGTTCGTGACCCCCAATCCCCCGTGCGTTCGTGACCCCCACTCCCCCGTGCGTTCGTGACCCCCACTCCCCCGTGCGTTCGTGACCCCCACTCCCCCGTGCGTTCATGACCCCCCACTCCCCCGCGCGTTCGTGACCCCCACTGCCCCACGCGTTCGTGACCCCCACTGCCCCGCGCGTTCGTGACCCCCACTGCCCCGCGCGTTCGTGACCCCCACTGCCCCGCGCGTTCGTGACCCCCACTGCCCCGCGCGTTCGTGACCCCCACTGCCCCGCGCGTTCGTGACCCCCACTGCCCCGCGCGTTCGTGACCCCGCTCCCCCGCGCGTTCGTGACCCCGCTCCCCCGCGCGTTCGTGACCCCGCTCCCCCGCGCGTTCGTGACCCCGCTCCCCCGCGCGTTTGTGACCCCGCTCCCCCGCGCGTTTGTGACCCCGCTCCCCCGCGCGTTTGTGACACCGCTCCCCCGCGCGTTTGTGACACCGCTCCCCCGTGCGTTTGTGGCCCCGCTCCCCCGTGCGTTTGTGGCCCCGCTCCCCCGTGCGTTTGTGGCCCCGCTCCCCCGTGCGTTTGTGGCCCCGCTCCCCCGTGCGTTTGTGGCCCCGCTCCCCCGTGCGTTTGTGGCCCCGCTGCCCCGTGCGTTTGTGACCCGCTCCCCCGTGCGTTTGTGACCCGCTCCCCCGTGCGTTTGTGACCCGCTCCCCCGTGCGTTTGTGACCCGCTCCCCCGTGCGTTTGTGACCCGCTCCCCCGTGCGTTTGTGACCCGCTCCCCCGGGCGTTTGTGACCCACTCCCCGGGCGTTTGTGACCCACTCCCCCGTACGTTTGTGACCCACTCCCCCATGCGTTTGTGACCCATTCCCCCATGCGTTTGTGACCCACTCCCCCATGCGTTTGTGACCCACTCCCCCGTGTGGCGACAGTTGCATTGTTCGAGTTTCCATTTATTGAAATAAGATATTGACTGTAGCTAACAAAGTAGTCCTTCAAGAATGTGTGTGTGTGTGGAAATTGTATATGGACCACAAATATAGCTCTGAGCGGAACCACATGCCTTATAATTAAATAAACCATCAAGTCTGCAGAGTTAATGGAGGTTAGCCTTCTGGGATTAAAACAGGAAGCTGTAGTACAATGTTCTTTCCAGCTACCTTTGACACCTACCTCAGATAGTTAAAGGCAACCAGTAACATTTCCGACAGAAAAACGCTTCCCACCTTCCAAAGATGGCCTTCCATCGGGGATGCACTTACGCCGTCTTCGTGTCAAAACCTTCTTGTTGCGCGCAACCACGTAATCCTATTAACGGTCAGGAAAGAGCAAGAGACAAGAAAATAAATCATGCCTTAGGGACAGGCAATACCAAAGATCCGAACATGATATTCTGACGACACCGTGGTTGTCGACGCCATGTTAAGGTTACACGTACATGCATGTACTCTGCAAGGTTCAGCTCTGCAGGCAGGTGAGTAGCGATCTCCTGAATGGCGTCCTTGTGCACAGCGCTCTTGTAATGCTCTTTTACATCATCCTCGGCCAGAGTACGAAACTTGCACAGCGGGCAACAGAACCTGAGTCTGTGCACAAGCCACGCATAGGCAGATAGAAAGGATTGACAAAGGAGCAAGCAAACGTGCATTGGATCAAGACGAGGCAACAAGCCTGCATTGTTCAATCAAAGATGGCTGTTTATACCTCAATTTAAAAAATTGGGTCCCAATCATTAAAAAAAAAAAAGTACAAGTTAGAAATATTTACACCATAATGTATGAACTCGGACGACACCAAAATGGGCAAATGTTCATTTGGAAGGAGATGTGGAGGATTTTACCTAGAATTGCTTTCCGGCAAGGTTACGTTTTTTGCAGCTGTCCACGCTCCCCACGCTATCGAAGTTAAGTAATTGTTCCCATTTGTATTTTCGTCAAAACTATTTATTTTATGGTGTGTGTACATAATTCTCAGTGTAAATTCCCGAAAATTCTCGGTGTAAATCTTTCATGCCTGAAAGATTACACCTGGCAACTCAACTGCCGAGCCCGGCAACGCAACTGCCGAGCCCGGCAACGCAACTGCCGAGCCCGGCAACGCAACTGCCGAGCCCGGCAACGCAACTGCCGAGCCCGGCAACGCAACTGCCGAGCCCGGCAACGCAACTGCCGAGCCCGGCAACGCAACTGCCGAGCCCGGCAACGCAACTGCCGAGCCCGGCAACGCAACTGCCGAGCCCGGCAACGCAGCTGCCGAGCTTGACAACGCAGCTGCCGAGCTTGACAACGCAGCTGCCGAGCTTGACAACGCAGCTGCCGAGCTTGACAACGCAGCTGCCGAGCTTGACAACGCAACTGCCGAGCTTGACAACGCAACTGCCGATCTTGACAACGCAACTGCCGATCTTGACAACGCAACTGCCGATCTTGACAATGCAACTGCCGAGCTTGACAATGCAACTGCCGAGCTTGACAATGCAACTACCGAGCTTGACAATGCAACTACCAGTTTGACAATGCAACTACCAAGTTTGACAATGCAACGACCGAGCTTGACAATGCAACGACCGAGTTCGACAATGCAACTACCAAGTTTGACAATGCAACTACCAAGTTTGACAATGCAACTACCGAGCTTAACAATGCAACAAATGAGCTTGTCAATGCAACTACTGAGCTTGACAATTCAACTACCGAGTTTGAATCAATTGTGAGTTGGGCTGTTTAAACAGAAGGCAGGGTAATGCATCAATGTGTGCACCACCCCTCGGACGGACACAAAACCGATCGTCTCGTTGTCAAACAGGGAAATTTATGGTGCATACTCATTTTCAGCGGATCTACCTTGATAATCCAGTGGATGCCACTCTATCAACCTTGAGATTGAGAAATCCAAGATGGCTGTGACTCACCCATAAATACTAAAATACAGGTATACAAGTATGAATATTGAGTGTTTTAATCAAATAAGTTCGATGTTTTTCAGGTCAAAAAAGTCAATTTTTATACTTTCAGGATGATTGGATGCTTCGATATATGGGAATCCTAGATGACCACCGGTTATCATCAACATGACAGAAAATATTTTTTTGCTTCAGATGTGAAATATTTGGATGTAAGTAGTAACACCCATGTCTATTGTCTCTCAGTATTTTGTCCCTCAAACCATCTTGGATACCCGCATATGGAAACAGCCAACCACCATGAAAGTATAAAAAGTGACTTCCTTCCACTCAATCTTCATGCTTACATCGCTGTCCTTTCGTATTTACGGGTGAGCCGTGGCCATCTTGGATTTCTCAAATTCCTCATTGCTGACAGAGTAGCACCAGCTGGATTAATTATATTAATGTAAACCTCCCCAAATATTCAAAATTTGATGAAAACAAGTATGCACCATAAAACTCCTGCTTCCCCCTCTTTCCACCAAGCTATGCATCCCGTCTGCTATTATTATCAAGTGGACATTAAAGATCGCAGGTGAGTTATCACTGGCACCCTGAACAAAAATAGGAAAGAAACATCACGCAAAAGCCTTGGCTGATGTGGTCTACGGATATCAATCACGACGAACACCTTTGGGAAATGTTACAACATACATCACCACCGTCACCACAACCACCGGCAGATAACTACCACCCTCTCACAACTACACTTCACCCTACTGAAGGAATCGAAGCAAACATCAAGAGACGCCGTTTACCATCTCGAGGAATACATTCAACGTCATTTTGCTGCCATTGTTGATACCGGAGTTGCTCAAACACAGCAACACAAGGGTTTTCCAATTCTCCCATCGGCTGTACATGGAGTTTGGACTGTACAACCAAATACCAGATTTAAAGGTTTTGTGACAGTGCAGATAACACACCTGAGATCTTCAGTTGAGCACTTGGTTTGCTTCATGTATTCCACTTTTAACTTGTCTTCCCTCTTGTCTGCAGAAAAGGAAGATAGGCCGAGTTTCTTCATGCGACATCTTATAATAAATCATTGTGGCAATGCCTACCTTTCACCCATGTATTATTTTGTATTTATACAATGGAGTTTCCGGATACAAAGCTCATCCAGATATTTATTGGAGGTAATGACCTTGAGATACGAGCGGCGGTAGTCGAGGAAACTTGCTTTGAGGAGCTTTCATCAAAGGAATGCCAGCTTTGCGCTTAACAAGAGGCAGAATGGGACCGGAGGACTGGGAAGACTGACGGCACAGATACAACCATTGGTGCTATCATTAAATGATCATTTTTACCCAATCGTTAAGCAGGAATGCAAAATGCCAAACTTGGCCTCACCAGCAGCGGACGAATGCCAGTCGGCAGGGACAAGCCTGTCCGGAACTTAAAGGGTAAAAGCGGGGGGATGGGGCCCGGTGCCGGAGGAATTCGAAGGAGAGGCTGGGGAGAAGCAGCGCTGGGAAACCAGGTTGAGGCCTGCATACTTCCAGGTCTTTGGTCCCTGCTCCATGGTACCCGAACATCAACAGCTTTGGGACTCAACCTAGATTGGTTACAACAGTGCGGAGTGATTACATTTGAAAAAGAAGAAGAAAAATTACTGAAAAGCAAAAAAAAAAAGATTACATTGAACCAAGGTGTCCGAATTACTAGATCATTGTTCATTGTGCAGCACCTAGCAAGTTTCACCAAAGTGTGTGTCCACCTTGCTATGCGCATACCTGCTTAGCCTGAATACATTCGTAATAATGTTTGGAACACACATCATTACCAAGCCGCTTCAAGGTGTGTGTGTATGTATGTATGTGTGTGTGTATATTATATATATATTGTTACGATTGTAGGGGGTAGGCAGTGATTACCTTAGTTCAGGTAGAATTGCATAGGTAGTGTGCTCAGACTGCCGTGAAGAAGAAACCCAATTCATCACAAGTAGGGATCCGGTAGACCGGATGTCGTGTAAGAGCGTATCTTCGTTCCCATCACGAGGGGTAGGGTCATGTTAATTAGTCAATGATTATGGGTAATGAATCCCCTCTATGTAATGGCCTCTGTTCTTTTTCCTCTGTTCCTTATGACACCAGCAGCACACACACACACACATAGCAAGGAAATCACGCATTTATAACACTAAATAAAAGCGACTGGGACCGGGACGTTCAACTACTGCTGGCACTGCCAGCCACGACATCGCAACACAAGCAGGCAAGGCAGATCCGGGAGGCCATGCCCCAAAGAGCAGTGATTGGTCCGGAATTTGGTTCAAGCAAGGACTACTAAGACGGCACTCGCTGAAAGGAGCAGAGACAGCCATGTCATGGGATGACGTCAGAGCCTTGAGTATAAAAGAACGCTCTCCCAGACATTTTGTTTTTTCTTCTTGGCTCATGGCTCTTCTTGGCTGCCTCTTGACTTCCTCTCGCTTGCTGGGTTTGGTGGCGAACAGTCGTGTTCCCGACGTTTTCTTCTTGGCGCATGGCTCTTCTTGGCTGTTCCTCTTGACTTCCTCGCATCTTCTGGCTTTGGCGGTGAACGGTCACGATTTGATATCTCGCTCTGCTTTGGGAGTTCACGGCAAGTGGTCGGAGTTCATAGCACTCCTGCGCTAGGGGAATTCATTGACGAGCAGGGGGAAGTGGAATGGGTGCGGCCTGCTGACTTCGCGCTCTACGGCAAGAGAGGCGGACTGCACAGGAGGCCGAGTACACGCTCGTGAGCTGTGCGGCAAAGTGTGCTGTTCCCGCCAAGGAAGCGGGGGGTTTGGACAATACCTGACGAGGTTCAAGAGCAGATCAGAGCTAAGTGCCCACAAAATAACACGCATTTATTTTAGTTCTTTTAAATTTCCCTTTGTGTGTAATTGAGTCTGCATGGGGATGTCCCGCTTAGGAATGGTATTTTTTTTTTAAAACGCATTATTTTGTTACCGGCATTTCTTAAACTAGGGCATTGCCCGTACTATATCTATATCTAAAATTATATCCCCCCCCTCTATTTACATGAAATGGTTTGGTCCAAAGCGAACGGCTTGCGAGTACGGTGACAATCCCCCCCCTCTATTTACATGCAATGGTTTGGTCCAAAGCGAACGGCTTCCGGAGTTTGGTAAAGAAATCGCCATCGCGTGCACAAACGCGCAGGAAAGCGAATGAATCGCAAATTCGGTTTTATTAGTTTTAAAACATAGTTTAACACCAACATAGTTTGCAAACGTGAAATAAATGAATACGCTCTCAAATGTGCCATCCGAGGCAGAGTGTGTCCTCCACGTTCGGCACACGCGATCGTTCGCTGCTCTCTGATTGGTTGAATCGTTTTTTGGACATAGCTCGGTAAGTAATTGTCCGATTAATATGAAACCTTGAAAAGGCACATCCTCGGGTCCCCAGCAATATACCTGGCAAGTTAAAAGTATATCGGACCCGTGGTTGTCGAGAAACAGCGGTCACAGACAAACAGACGTACAAACGTACAGACGTACAGAGATTACTGGAATTATAGATAGATAAAACCGGAATTTTTGTGCAGTAAATCCTGTGTCGGTTTTGAGTTAATCATCACAGGTGCGAAGATTGCCGGTGGACCATGAAGATTGATGGTGGTAAGCGCTTGCGGGCTCTTTCCCCCCCATGCGTATAATGAAGGTCCTCCATTGGATTGAACGCCTTGGAGTTAAAGCTGGTTTGGTCATCCGTGTCCCCCTGCGGTGTTCACTACAGGGCAGACACGCGACATACATATACATACACATATATATATATATATATATATATATATATATATATATATATATATATATATATATATATATATATATATATATATATATATATATATATATATATATATATATACAGTGGTACCTCGGCTTACGAGTTTAATCCGTTCCGTGACGGAGCTCGTAAGCCAAATCGCTCGTAAGTCAAAGCAAATTTTCCCATTCAAATGCATTGAAATGCTATTAATCCGTTCCAGCCTCAAAAAAAAAACACCAATTTTTTTTGTTAGGTGCTTTTAAATAACAAAAATGTACTTTATAAATAACAAATAATGTATAAACAAGCACGACCTCGTATATACTGTACATAATACAAGAGAATGTAAAGAAATAAACTGGTTTTATTAAGCAGAGGAGAAGAGCATGCCAGGTGAGGTGTGCGTGTTGTCGACTTGGCGAGGCAGTACGATCGTACTCCTTCTACGATATGTACGATTTTGAAGCAGAAGGAGTCCATAAAGGCTATAACGCCAGCCAAGGGCGTTACGATTATTTCAAAGCTCCGGACCTCTATCCATGAAGATATGGAGAAGTTGTTGTTTGTGTGGTTGAAGGAGAAGCAGCTCGCAGGAGATACCGTGACCGAGAGCATCATGTGTTTGAAAAGATTGAAACTCGGATATCGAGCACGGACCACGAGGTGTTTTTTCTTTTTTCTTAATCTCGGTTTCAGTGAACTTTTGCTCTGTGCTCACGTGTACTGTACCTGTACCTGTAATGGTACGTCAGAGGATGGCACCTGTTGTCATCATATTAAGTGCAAGATGTTCTGCATCTTAAGTTGGTACACCGTGGTCTTTCGGCGGTGTTTAAGCCGGCCGTCTTGGCTTCTGTCACCATTGGCATTGAGTCTTTCGATGTAGGTAGGTCGTTGTGTGCCGGTGCCTTGGCCGAATTCCTTCATTGCTGCATTGCTGCATTGTTAGCTCACCTGGTTTTTTATACCACATCTTTGGTTATCGGACCAGCGAATGACGTCATCTCCAAAGTATGGCTTATTCTCACTTGTCTTGGACGATCTTCTACTTCTAGCCTTCCACCGTGCATTTGGTGTCCACTGTACTTACTGTACAGTGCCTGGTAAAATTGATGTAATGGGTTTTTGACCGTCAACGCCATGAACCGTCATGAACCGTCATGAACCGTCATGAACCGTCAACGCCATGAACCGCTAACACTCAAAAGCCCATTTATCGCGCCTTATAAAGCAAAACGCAAACCGAAAGCCATGCCTCTCAAGCGAGGCGTGCTTCCGTGGTCACGTGATCCACAGGTGTAGCTCATTATACCCGCACGCGCGACACGCTTTGGCGGTCACGTGACCAGCCACTCTGGAGGCGGGGATCCCCGCCGATGACGTCACCGGCTGGAGCAAGGAGATTCCTCGCTCATGTATTTCGACGATTGCGTGTTTTATATCCAAGCAGAGATGCTTTCACGGCAAGATAACCGCGTGACCGGAACCGGAAGCCACAACCGGAAAATTCAAAAAAATAAATTTTTGGAGCTCGTACATCGGATCTCGACTCGTATCCCAAAGCAACAAACCGCCCGAGCGACGGCTCGTATCCCGAAAAACTCGTACGTTGGGGCACTCGTAAGCCGAGGTACCACTGTATATATATATATATATATATATATATATATATATATATATATATATATATATATATATATATATATATATATATATATATATATATATATATATATATATATATATATATATATTGTTGCGGATATGGGATTTGGCCTCCATCCATATCCGCTTGTAAATATTCCCCTATTTCCCCAACACTCCCCAACTATCCCCAATCCCCCATTCCCTAGTCCCATTGTCTGTAAACAACACTCTGTAGAACCGACCTTCCCCTTTTTCCCCCCATTAAATGTCGTGCCCAGGTTCACCGCATCTCACGTAGACAACTATAGGACATCTTGCTAGTTATTCTTAGTCTATGTCAGTTAAGGACTCGTTTCCATTAATTCTGACTCTTCGTTGCACCAGAATGTGATTGTATGGCACCAGTAGTGAGTTTAGGACCTCCCCATACCTCCTCCCATCTTCCTCATGAAACTACAACAACAACAACAACAACAACTACAACAACAGCGCGCGGGGAGTGTGCGTCCTCACTCCGGCTTGGTTAGCCGCCATTGCCCATGTGCGCCGACGGGGTTACCACGAAGGGGCTGACTGTCGGCCCCTCGTCAAGGGCGGAGCCCGGTAACCCCCCCGCACCCAATAAGAAGCAACGGGCCGATTCCATCTGGGGCGGAGCTAACGAGCCGAGGGCGGGTCACTCCCCGCTGGATATACGCAGCGACTTACCGGACGTGACGTCAGATGCGCCCCCAGCCTGAAGAGAACCAGACGCCACCTCCAGCGCGACGATACCTTCCTGCATCTTTTGGACCGCGCTATCCTGTCCCTGAGCCAAGGTGCACCTTGTGCTGTCCATCGACTACCTGCCCTTCCTTGCCATCAATCCCTGTGTGAGTCAGTCTTGTCCCGTTTATCTGTGGTCTGTCGGGAATAAGATAAGTGTGTCTAAGTGCCTACCTTCCTATGCTGTACCTCTTGTCCTTGTAATCTCAACGCTCTGCATACAAATATTATAACCTCCTCCGGAGGTCTTGAGAACTGTACCCCTGGTGTCGTGTCATCTAACCCAGCCGTTGTGTCGTTTCCTTAATTGATTTAGCATAGCGCGATTTGGCCAACGTTCGAGTGGAATCGGGTAAACTGTGCAGACACGGTCATACCAAACCGCTCGGTAAACTAACATCCAAAACCGCGTCTGTAACATTTGGTGTCGAGGAGTTGGATTCGGACCTGGGACTAAATTTGTTAGGCCCAAATTTTGGAACACCAATTGTACTATTAGAGTAACATTTGGTGTCGGGAAGTGGGATTCGATCCGGAGCGCGTTTCACGCGCTCGAAATTATAACAGCGAAATTTGATTGTGTTTTACAAAAAAAAAAAAAAAAACCCGAATTTTGAAAGTCGTGCTATGGCAGGCCAAGACGGCTGGGTTCCGGTAGAAGAGAGTGAGGCAGGGTCGATCCAGGACCAAAATGAGGGACATGAGGAGAGCGAAGCAGTGAGGGTAGCAGACGCACAAAATGGCGCCTCGCACATGGCCACGGCGACCGCGCCCGCGACCGTGGTAGCGCCGCTGGTGGATTCGAACCTTTTCCTCCTGCAAATGAGGGCCCTTATGGAACAAATGGGAGACCAAATTGTGGGAATGAGGGCTGATAGTGAGCGGTTGGGAAACCAAATGGGGGTAATGGGAGACTAAATTGGAGGTTTGAAAAACAGTATGAGGGCTGATAGTGAGCGATTAGAGGGCCAAATGGGGGTAATGAGGGACGAAGCGAGGGGTACCGGTGAGGGGTTAGACAATGGGATAAAAGAGGTAAAGAATGGGTTAATGGGAGTAGAAAACAGAATGGCCGCTCAAGAGAATCAAATGGAAGGGATGCAAAAGGGGTTAGAGGGGTTAGAAAACAGGATGGAAGGCAAATTGAGGGACATGAGGGACCAAGCGGAAAGGGAAGTTAAACAAATGGGGCAGCAGATAGAGGGGGTCAGAATGGGGGTAGAAACCAAACTGGATGCTCACAGGGAGGAAATGGAGCAGATGAGGGTGGCATCTGGGCAGGAGATGCAAGTGATGGGAGAAGAGATCAAAGGAGGTGTGAGTGAGGAGGTCGGAGGAGTGCGCGAGGAGGTGAGGCACTGTAACGAGCACATGGAGAAGGAGGTGAGAAAGGGGACTGTAAAGTTACAAGGGGGAATAGAGGACCTGACGCAGGAGGTGGAACAGCTGACGGAGGGACAAAAAGGACTAACGGAGCAGGTTCAAAGGAACACTGCGGTATTAGGAGGGTTAAAGGCGACACAGAAAGAACTAAAAGATGACTTGATAGCGACGAAGAGGGAATGTCAGATGGTACGTGAGGGACTGACAACGAGGTTGGATGAGGTGACAGAGGTAATGGAGACGAAGGACCGGCAGGTGAGGACGCACATGGAAACGGTCAAGGTAGCCTTAGAGGATGAGCTTGAGGAGACGTACCGGGAAATAAAAGAGGTGAAGCAGAAATTAGAAGAAGTGGAAGAAGGGGTGAGCGAAATTAAGAAGCGACGGAGAGGGGATAAGAAAGAGATAAAAGAGGAGATAAAAGAATTGGTCCAAAGTCTGTGTTTCGATCGTGATGATGTGCTCATTAACCGGATGAGGGATTCGCAGGTGATGGAGGAGAAGCGAAGAGGAAGAGGACCCGGTGTAAGTGGTGACCAATATGGTCGAGCGTATGATGCGCCAGGGGATTTAAGAAGCTTGGGGGTCGAGATGGACCCGGGTGTTCGTGAGAGGCCGTTGGTGAAGTGTGCGACAGGTCTGGTGTGCGAAAAAGGAGGTGTGCGAGAAAGTCCGACTCTGGGGTGTGTGAGGAAAAAGTGCGTGCCAAGGAGTGAGGGTGCTGGCGAGAGTGAGTCGGTCGTAGCGCGTGTGCGAGGGAGCACATGGAAGCGCGGTGTGGTAAGTGTTACAGAGGGTGTGACGGGAGAGTGTGTGCGAGAAAGATGTGTGACGGACAGGTGCATGGGGAAAGAGTGCGCTGTCAAAAGTAAGGAAGAATGCACACCTGTGGTGAGTGTTACAGAGGGTGTAACGGGAGAGTGTGCGCGAGAAAGGTGTGTAACGGACAGGTGCATGGGGAAAGAGTGCGCTGTCAAGAGTAAGGGTGAGTGCGTTGTCAAGAGTGGTGGTGAGAGTAGTGAGAGTGGCACGGAGCGTGAGTTGGTTGTGACAGGTGAGAAAGGAAGCACACCTGGAATGGTAGAGCGTGAGTGGGAATGCACGCTGGAATTGGTAGTGAGGCACGTGGTTGGGTGTGCGAATGAGAGCACACCTGTGATTGTCACAGAGGTGACCGAGGAAGGGGCGCGAAGAGGTGTGTTGGTGAGGTGTGCGAGCGACGAATGTGCGCCAAGGTGTTCGGTGGTCAGGTGTGTGACCAAGTCGGTGAGCGGAATGAGGGTAGCTGGGTGTGTAAGGAAAGGTATGAGCAAGCAAGGGGTAGCATATGCATGTAAGCATCCAGGTGAAGCAGCGACGGTAACCGGGTTAGAGGTTAGAGCGACTTTTAGCCGAGTCGGGCCCTCGGTGCGTGCCGGGCCTCGCTTTGAACGGCCGCGTCTGTGCTCCACTAGGCGGAGCGGGCAGCTGGATAGGAAGGGTCGTCATGGCGACCACTTTTTGTTGAGGCATTCCGGCAGGTCGAGATCGGGACATTGGATGGCTCCACGCCGAGATGGTGCGTGGGATCTCGGCCCGGGTAAACCTCCTTCCCTGCACCGAATGCGGGACGTATCCAGCCGCTGGCACCAAACAACCCGCATTCATTGCTCGGCTTTACGAAGCCGGGCTTTGGACAGGAATTGGCGCACCGAGAGGCATTAGTGAGTAGACTGTGTGATGAGGTTAGTGTTTTGGCCCCAAAATTAGAGAAAAACAAAATTTGATGATTGGCAAAGGATTGGCAGTAATGATTGGCAGATGATGGCTAGTGATTGGCAAATTTTTGATTTGTTGAAATTTGATGTGCAAAATTGGTAGTGAGCGATGGGCCCGGTGGGTAAGGGTGGCATCCCTGCCACCCTTCCCATTGTGGGGCAAATGCGCAATAGCTTATGGGGTGTATGGCAGTGAAAACTAGCCCGGGTGGGTTAGGATATTCTGTGTAGGGATCTAGAAGATGACATTAGGTGACGTTAAGTTTAGTTAGTGACTGATACCTGTAGTGTGGACGCAGGTAGATTAGTGTGGATTATAATGACGAGGGAGCGCAATAGTTTAAAGGGACGACTGGGAAGCGCAAGTTTCAGAGGGGAGTAGTTAGATGAGATGATGCTGTGTGAGGATTGAACAGGTGTGATTGCACAGGTGTGCAACTGGACAGGTGTGTGGAGCAGTGTGTGAGTAGTGAGTGTGTGGATCAGCGCGAATGCGCTTGGGGAGAGAAGGGTGCAGGTGGCACCAGGTGTGAGAGCACAGGTGTGCAAGTACAGGTGTGTGGAATATAGGGAGCAGAGAATGAGTGGTGTGGAGAGAGTTGGAGTAAGTGGTACGGAGTGGTGTGCATGGTGCGAAGGTGTGGATGGGGGAAGAGTGGACCACTTTCACGAGTACCCGGGGCGGGTAGTGTAAGTGTTAGGTAGAGGGTATAGGTAAATTGTGGTTGGATATTGGCATTTGTGGTGCGGTTGCAGAATGGTATTGTGGATGGGTGCATTAGTGTTGTGGAAATGGCTGGGCGTGTTGCCTGTTAGTGTGTGTAGTTGGTTGGGCACTCCACCACTGTGAGGATGTCGGCCAGGTGAGGCCGCAGGTGGGCTCTGGGAGCCGGTAGAGTTGTGGATGGGGCCCGAGGATCCGGAGGACGGACCCGGGTAGCCCAGTGCCAGAGAGGGCACCGAGTGGGGAGAGCGCCAGAGGGCCTTCCCCAGGTAGTTAGGTTAGGGTAAGGAGCAGGTAAGCTCGGAGGCAACTGCAGTGGTGGAGGTGTGCAGGTGGGTAGACCCGCTGGGAGAGGTACACGCCACAGCCCAGAAATTGTGCGAGGGCACCGGGCGATGAATCGGGGGAGTGAGACCCCAAATTGAAAAGCACCACAGTTTGGTCAATGGGAATTGGTTTTTAGAACCCATAGTGTAAGAGGGCCAATGGTTTGGCAGGAGAAAGACCCCGGGTAATGTAAAGTTGTTAAAGTCATTTAGGAAATAGTTAGGATTGATGAACCTGTCGCACCATACGCAGCCACTTACCTGTGGTGATGATGACTCCACACCTGTGTTTTCTTTGTTCTGTGGGCAGGAAATGAGAATTGCTGTGTGGATTGGTGAGACGCATCACGACGTGGATGAGACATTGGGGTGATTCCATCTCTCCCTCCTTAGGAGGGACTGATGATGAATTGGTCCCTCCTTAGGAGGGACTGATGATGAATTGGTGATGGCAAATTTTGATGTTGAATTGGAGATGGCAAATTTTGATGTTGAGTTGGAAATGGCAAATTTGATTGGTTAGGAGGGAGAGAAGACGAATTTGGTTCATGGGAGGAACGGGGAAGACAGTTGGGACGTTTGTTGATTTGTAAAGTAGATGTTTATGGGTAGTGTTGTGTTTTGTGGATACAGTAAGGGGTAAGGGAGGGGCCATGTAGGTTACCTGGTGGGGGGGTGGCGTACGATAGGAACGTACCTGTCTCACCTGGTTCCCATGTGCCCCCAGTGTGCATCATCTTATATTGCGTGCACTTTTGCGCCCTTACCACCTTACTCACTTGTCTTTTTCTTTTGTCTCCCACCTCCGAGGATCTGGCTTTGGGGCAGAGAGAGAGGAGAGAGAGGTGCTGGCTCCGCAGTTGTGGGCCTGCACTTTCGCTGCTTGCTGCCGGGATCGATACACCATATGGACCGCAATGTTTGTGGCCGCCCACCATGGACCGCAGTTCTTTTGCGGCCAAGCACCACCCGTGGAAGGACCTATGGGTCAACGTGGCACCTATGCCATACAGGTGAACCACTAATAGTTGGCCCCCTGACGGCCACAAATAGGAAATGGACGCGGTTGGCGCCTTTCTTTATTTTTGAAAGAAGCAAGAAGGCCAAGTGCACCACACGAAGAGCAAGAGACACCTGCAGGGTTAGGGGTTGTTGTTTTTATTTTAATGAACAATGGTGACTGCACCGATTGGTGCTTGGGGTGGTGCTTTTGGTGCTTGGATGGGGTGCTCTGCACATTATTAAAGGCCGTAAGGCCACAGAGCACTCGTGGGTTGGTGTATCGATGCTGGCATGCGTGCTCTCTCTATGCATAACATCTGCATGTGTTCCTCCAAAAACAGGTCCTGGATCGTAGTGTAAATATCAGTGTAGTCTTATGAAAATGATGCTCCCTACCGGCTGTATGTTTAGTTTGAGAATTCTTTCCGCGATTCGGTTATCCTGTGGGTGTGTTTCTGTGAGGAGAAGGGTGCAACGTCGCAGGGGGACATATTTACTCATTTGTGAATATCTGTAAAACTGTCGCACTCAGGGTAGAGTTACTAGTAGAGGGAACTACATCTGAGTGCCACACTAAAGTAGGTAAAAATTTATCGGGTCGGGACGCCCCGAGGGTAGAGAAGGGTGCAATGTTGCGGATATGGGATTTGGCCTCCATCCATATCCGCTTGTAAATATTCCCCTATTTCCCCAACACTCCCCAACTATCCCCAATCCCCCATTCCCTAGTCCCATTGTCTGTAAACAACACTCTGTAGAACCGACCTTCCCCTTTTTCCCCCATTAAATGTCGTGCCCAGGTTCACCGCATCTCACGTAGACAACTATAGGACATCTTGCTAGTTATTCTTAGTCTATGTCAGTTAAGGACTCGTTTCCATTAATTCTGACTCTTCGTTGCACCAGAATGTGATTGTATGGCACCAGTAGTGAGTTTAGGACCTCCCCATACCTCCTCCCATCTTCCTCATGAAACTACAACAACAACAACAACAACTACAACAACAGCGTGCGGGGAGTGTGCGTCCTCACTCCGGCTTGGTTAGCCGCCATTGCCCATGTGCGCCGACGGGGTTACCACGAAGGGGCTGACTGTCGGCCCCTCGTCAAGGGCGGAGCCCGGTAACCCCCCGCACCCAATAAGAAGCAACGGGCCGATTCCATCTGGGGCGGAGCTAACGAGCCGAGGGCGTGTCACTCCCCGCTGGATATACACAGCGACTTACCGGACGTGACGTCAGATGCGCCCCCAGCCTGAAGAGAACCAGACGCCACCTCCAGCGCGACGATACCTCCCTGCATCTTTTGGACCGCGCTATCCTGTCCCTGAGCCAAGGTGCACCTTGTGCTGTCCATCGACTACCTGCCCTTCCTTGCCATCAATCCCTGTGAGTCAGTCTTGTCCCGTTTATCTGTGGTCTGTCGGGTATAGGATAAGTGTGTCTAAGTGCCTACCTTCCTATGCTGTACCTCTTGTCCTTGTAATCTCAACGCTCTGCATACAAATATTATAACCTCCTCCGGAGGTCTTGAGAACTGTACCCCTGGTGTCGTGTCATCTAACCCAGCCGTTGTGTCCTTTCCTTAATTGATTTAGCATAGCGCGATTTGGCCAACGTTCGAGTGGAATCGGGTAAACTGTGCAGACGCGGTCATACCAAACCGCTCGGTAAACTAACATCCAAAACCGCGTCTGTAATAATATATATATATATATATATATATATATATATATATATATATATATATATATATATATATATATATATATATATATATATATATACAAGGTAGGGGTGTAAAAGTATATATATAATTCTTTTTCTTTTTTTTTAGTGTATTTTACACCCCTACCTTTCTATTATGATATTTCACCGACGCAGATCATCCTTTATATAATGTATATTTATTGATTTAAATGCAGCGACGTTTTATTTAAAAAGGGAAGACACTGAAGTACATCTTGCTTGCACACACCACAATACATGTAAAGTGAATCTCTGATCACATGCCGTTCACAAATCTAAAATGATACGTCACCACTTCACAACGTCCCTTTTGGGAGAGTGTCAAAGGAAAGGGAGACCTCTACTTCTTTGAAATATCAATAAGTAGAAATCTGAAAAGAAAGAACAGCACTGAATTTATACATATATTTTATTTAAACATGATCAAAGACTCATAGGGCACTGTGAGGGCAGCCTCACAAACGTGGGACATACAAACTAACATACGCAACACAAGACTGTTACATGAGACAAACAGCCACCGAGTGTGAGGGAACCCAGGGTCCTCTGGGTACCAGTGACATCACAACAATGGCGCCGCTTTGCTGACCACACTCAGTGAGGCATTTCCTAAAGAGGAATCTGACATGGATGATAACCGATGGAACGATGCTCCTTTTAAACACTGAGCGTCAGGCAAGGAAGCAGCTGCACCATTTAAGAATAATAATTGTTTTCATGATTTTTTTATTTTCTTGCAGGTATCCATGACGTAGCGGAGACAGGAAGAACATGGACACCTGCAAGAAACGAAAAAAAAAAAAAAAAAAAAAAAAAAATCATGAATCACTTCTTTTAACCAAATGATTTTTTTTTTTTTTTTTTTGTATACAACATCGAGGCTCGTGAATGAGCTAACATTCATCACACAAAAAGTCAAACTGACACATAAAACACAAAATAAGGGGAGCAGCAGACAAGATGGGTAGAGAGGGGGAAGGACACAAACACAACATTTGAGAGCAGGGACATCGAGAGAAATGTGGGAGGGAGAGGGCTTGGGGGAGGTGGGAGAGGTATAAAACATATGGACACTGCAAGGACTTCCAGGAAAGAAGTTGGAATTTCAAAAAAGTGTATCTGGGGTGAATTAGCGGGGGTAGAAAAAATGAAGGTTTTGGATGGGGGAAGATAAGAGATGGTAGTGAACAGCTGTGTTAAAGACCTGGAGGGAGGAGTGGGATTGAAGGGAGTGGGGGAGTTTGTTCCAGAGGCGGGAGAAAAGGGCCATGAAAGAGTGAAGGTGAACAGAGCCTAGATTTTGGCAGTTTAACCATAAGAGGGTTGTTGTCAGATCTTGTGCGACCTGGAGGAATATTTGGGGGACAGAGCACAGAGAGGGCTGGGGGAGCAAGGCCGGAGAGGAGTCGGTAGAAGACAAAGGCCACCAACCTGCCAACAATGAGTGAGTGAAAGGCTCTCGGAGTTAGCTTCATCGCAGGAGATTCCAATGATTCTGAAAGCTTTGTTTTCAACAGCGTGAAGCCGAGCTAGGTGTTCGACAGGAGCACCGGCCCAGAGGGGAGAGCAGTATTCCATTGAGCTGCGGATGAAAGCCTTGTATGTGGTGAGGAGCTAAGGTGTGCCAAGGAAAGACTTCGCACGATGGAGGATGCCCAGTCAGCGACTGGCTTTGGAGGCCAGCTTGGAAATGTGGTTTTCCCAAGAAAGATCATGGCAGATAGTGAGACCCAAAAGCTTGAGCGACAGAATTTCTTGGAGAGGATTGTTGAGAAAGTAGATGGGAGGGTTTTCCAGTCGGTCTTTTCGGAGAGACATAGTAAGAGTGTGAGATTTGTCAGGATTGAAAGACATGTTCCACTTGTTTGACAAGTCTGTGATTTTGTCCAGGTCTGCAGAGAGTGAGGAGGCTGCAGACTGCCGATCTGAGGGATGAGGAATGGAGCGGCAGAGAGTGGAGTCATCAGCAAAGACATAGAGAGGATTTTCCAGAGTCGGAGAGACCACTGATGAAGACCAAAAATAGCACAGGGCCCAGAACACTACCTTGGGGGAACTCCAGCCAGAACAGGAAGGGGAGATGAGAGAAATCCAATCAGAGCCACACGTTGACTATGACCAAAGAGGAAGTCCGCAAGCCATGCGTGGAGATTTCCATGGATACCATAGGAGGAGAGTTTGGTGAACAGAGCTGGGTGCCAGACCGTATCGAAGGCAAGTGATATGTCAAGGGAGACACCGAGACAGCTCTGATTTCCTGTTTGGCATTGAAGACCACCATCCATTGTAGAGACAGCAGAAGCAGCATGTCCAGAGTCGAGTGACCTGGTCTGAATCAAAATTGATGATCAGAGATCAAGCCATTGAAGAAGAGGAAGAATTTGATATCCGAAGCAATGATGGATTCCATGACTTTGCCAATATGTAATTGGGAGCAGGCTGATTGGTCTGTAGTTGCAAGGATCTGTTTTTGCACCTTTTTGTGTAAAGCGGTAATGTTTGCTGATTTCCAAGATGCTGGCAGATGACCTTGAGCAAAAGAGAGGGTGAAAAGAACAGAGAGACGGTGAGATAGAGTGGCAGAGCAGGATTTTAGGACCCGTGGGCTGATGCCGTCTGGTCCAGTTGCAGAATCAGAGTCGAGGTTTGACAAAAACTTCTCCACCTTGTCAGGAGAGAAGGACACAGTCCAGGAGCAGTTGGGTTCGACTGGGTAAGGTGGGAACAGAGAGAGATGGGTTTGGGACACAAGATTTTGAGGCAAACACAGAGTTGAGGCATTCGGCTTTGTCACGTGCGGTGTCAACTAAGTAGCCATTTGAGGTAAACACAGAGTTGAGGCATTCGGCTTTGTCACGTGCGGTGTCAACTGTGTAGCCATTTGAGGTAAGGGAGGGGAAGGAGGGGGAACAAACACCAGAAACGGATTTGACCAGACGCCACCAGGATTTGGAGGAAGGAGACAGGTTTGAGAGTTCAATCTTGAGTGTGGAGAGATTGTGCTTCCTGGCACTCCTGAGGGTAGATACACACTTGTTCCAAGCTCGGTGGAAGGAACTGAGATTGCCTTCAGTTGGATTTGCCTTCCAAGAGGCAAAGGCAAGTTGTTTCAGGGCAACTGCCTCACCACAAGATTCAGTGTACCATGGATGGGAGGAAGGGTAAGACAACTGAAGACAAGATGGGATAAATCTGTGCATGAGAGAGAGCAGTTTGCTTTGGAAGAATTCCCAGGAAGAATTTATGTCAGAGGCAGTAGAGATAGGAGACCAGTCCAGATGATTGAGGGCTGCTTGCAGACCGTGCCAATCAGCCGAAGTGAAATGCGAGACTCGTCGGCGCTGAGGAGGCTCTCTGAGAATGGCCAGAGAGATGTCCACTTTAACAAGCACATGATCAGAAGAAGCAATTGGAGCAGAAGAAGAGCAGCAGACATTTGCAGGGAAGTTTGTCATAACCAAGTCTAGAAGATAAGATACTCCATTGACTGAGATCCGGGTCGGGAAATTGACAGATTGTGTCAGTCCCAATATATATCCCGGGGTACACACCGGGAATGAATGAATGAATGAATGAATGAATGAATAAATAAATAAATAAATAAATAACTAAACAACTAAATAACTAAATAACTAAATAAATAAATAAATAAACAAATAAACAAACAAACAAACAAACAAATAAATAAATATTGTGTCAGTCTGTATATATATACATATATAATTATATATACTGTATATATATATATACATATATATACGCCAACCCTTTTGGTCACCTCTTACGACACGCAGGGATACGGTGTACGTATTCTAAACCGGGGTACACACCGGGAATATATATATTCCCGGTATATAATATATATATTCCCGGTGTGTACCCCAGTTTAGAATACGTACACCGTATCCCTGCGTGTCGTAAGAGGTGACCAAAAGGGTTGGCGTCAGGAAGGACATCCGGCCATAAAACATTGCCTCAAAAAGGGAACCAGGACAATTACATATGGGCAGGGTACAGCCCCAAGTACCCCGTGGTGGTCCTCACGCCCTCTCGTCAAAAATCAAGGTGGGGAACCCGATCAAAGAAAGGGTGTAAATCACTCCATTTATGACGACAAAACGTCTGATGCCCCACGTGGAGATCGGTTTCTGAGGTTTGGGACATGGAATGTAGGGACAATGACAGGGTGATCAGGAGAACTGGTGGAAGTATCGGTCAGAAGAAGAGTGCACATATGTTGTGTGCAGGAGACGAGATGGAAGGGAAGTGATGTGAGAATGGTGAAGAGTAGGCAGGGACAGAAATACAAGTTTGTGTGGCAAGGGTGCCCGGAAGGCATGCATGGTGTTGGTGTCCTGTTTTCTGAGCAGTTTGTAGACAGTGTGGTGAGTGTGACAAGAGTGAAAGGTTGATGATGGTGAAAATGATGATTGAAAAGCTCTTCGTGAACGTCATCTCGGGATATGCTTCGCAGGTCGGTCGGAGCGATGAAGAGAAGGACAAGTTCTGGTGTGCAATAGAGAACCTGATGGAAAACGTGAAAGATGAGGAACTTGTTGTGGGAGGAGGAGACCTAAATGGACATGTGGGAAGGAATAGGGACGATTTTGAGGAAGTTCATGGGGGTTATGGATATGGTGTGAGGAATGGAGAAGGTGAAAGGATTTTGGAGTTTGCTGATAGAGCTGGTTTGTCGATTTGTAATACTCAGTTCCAGAAAGCGGATAATAAGTTTGTTACATACACGTCAGGTGGGTCGACTACCTGATGGTGCGTAGGCGAGGGAGGGGGCACCTCCGGGACACAAAGGCAATCCCAAGGTAGGAGGCTGTTTCACAGCACCACTTGGTTGTTTGCGACTTAAGTGTGAAAGGTGGGAGAGCTCGGCGGGTGAAGTACCAACCGAGAATGAAGGTGTGGAGGTTGAAAGAGGTGACGGTGAGGGAGGCATTAAAAGAGAGGCTGAATGTGGTAGAGGATGATGTGGGTGAGCTTGAAAGTGGTTGGATGTCAATGAAAGATAGTCTGTAGGGAGCCGTTGGTGAGGTTTGTGGATGGACAAAAGGTCCACCGAGGCACTCGGAAATATGGTGGTGGGATGATGAAGTTGGAAAGAGGATCGACGAGAAGAGAAAAGTTCAAGGAGTGGCAGAAGGTGAAGGGTACGGGGGCAGAAAAGGCAGAGCATGAAAGTTATAAGGCAGCCAAGAAGGCTGCAAAGAAAGAGGTAGCAAAGGCGCAGGAGGAATACAGGAAAATGTTCGAAGAACGCTTGGAATCGGAAGAGGGTCAGAGGGCGGTATTCAGGATTGCAAAGCAGATAGCGAAAGAGAGGTATGATGTGATGGGGGTGACTTGCTTGAAGGATGAAGTGGGACAAAAACCATTGTGGACCCAGATGGTAAAGTAAGATGGAATAGATATATGGAAATGCTGTTGAATGCAGAGAATGAATGGGATGGCAACATAGAGAGTAACCCAGTTTTAGGACCGGCAGAGAAGATAACTGAGAAGGAAGTTGAGGAAGCGATAAAAGCAATGAAGAGTAGAAAAGCGGGAGGGCCGACGGGAGTTGTGGGAGATACGTTGAAGGCAGCGGGAAGTTGGGGTGTGAAGAGAATGACAGAGATCTGTAATCTGGTGGTGAAAGAAGGCCGCATTCCAGTAGATTGGGAACCGAGTACCCTCGTCCCTCCATACAAGAGGAAAGGTGACCCTCTGGACTGTGGCTCGTATCGAGCAATAAAGTAATTGGAGCATGCAATGAAGGTATTGGAAAGGGTGTTGGAGAGGAGGATAAGGAAGAAAGTGAAGATCGACGAAATGCAGTTTGGATTTATTCCAAGCAGAGGAACGACAGACACGCTTTCTATTGCAAGGCAGTTGTAGCAGAAGTACATGGAAAAGTAGAAGAAGTTGTTTCTTGGGTTTATTGATATGTAGAAAGTCTTTGATAGGGTTCCACTCGAAGTAGTGATATGGGCACTGAGGAAGTTAGTAGTGATGGCAATGTATGAGAGAGCACACATTTTTGCATCGTATGTGTGTGTATATATACTGAAACGCAAAAGAAACTTACCACCTTTGAAACCTTTAAATATCAACAATAACACTGCGTGTAGTAAATGTGTGAACTTATTTGTGGACAATAGTGTCCTCACTGTCAGACAAAACGGTCACGGATGGTCACTTGAACCTTCAATGGTCACTTCATAGCACAGCTGTTGAACAGCCGTTTTGACTGTCAGTGATTAGCCAAGGGGTACGGGATGATTTAATGAGCTGCACGTGATGTCTTGATATTGGCTTTAAAAAGGCCAGTGCAAAATGGGCATTTTGACCGAAAAATTTGACCATTTTGACCAACTTCAAAAGGACCGAAAACGTAAAAGAAACTTACCACCTTTGAAACCTTTAAATACCCAGAACTGAGACCTGAGACCACCCAGAACTGAGAAACTTTCAGCATGACAACGCTCGTCCCCATGCTGCTCGCTTTACCACTGCATTTCTCCAAGGCGAGAACATCAACACCATGCAGTGGCCTGCACTCTCCGCTGACCTGAATCCCATGGAGCACCTGTGGGATGAGCTTGGGAGACGCGTAGTTGGCAGGGCCAGGACACGGGCAGAGCTGCTTCAGACATTGAGGACTGAGTGGGACAGAATCCAGCAGCAATCCATCCAAAGACTGGTAGGCAGTATACGCCGACGATGCACTGCCTGTGTCAAAAACAATGGTGGCCACACACGCTATTGAAAGGGGACTGACATTGCACCCTGTGCTGTTCTGTACTGTAGAACAAACTGATGAGATGGTGTATCTTGGTCAAAAACTTGACATGTCATCAATAAAATGCCAATGTTTCAATTAGAAATTGTTGGTTTGTTTTATTTTGAACTGTTACAATTTTATTACATTTCAAACAAGTGGTAAGTTTCTTTTGCGTTTTCGGTCTTTTTGAAGTTGGTCAAAATGGTCAAATGTTTCGGTCAAAATGCCCATTTTGCACTGGCCTTTTTAAAGCCAATATCAAGACATCACGTGCAGCTCATTAAAATCATCCCGTACCCCTTGGCTAATCACTGACAGTCAAAACGGCTGTTCAACAGCTGTGCTATGAAGTGACCATTGAAGGTTCAAGTGACCATCCGTGACCGTTTTGTCTGACAGTGAGGACACCATTGTCCACAAATAAGTTCACACATTTACTACACGCAGTGTTATTGTTGATATTTAAAGGTTTCAAAGGTGGTAAGTTTCTTTTGCGTTTTCGGTCTTTTTGAAGTTGGTCAAAATGGTCAAATTTTTCGGTCAAAATGCCCATTTTGCACTGGCCTTTTTAAAGCCAATATCAAGACATCGCGTGCAGCTCATTAAAATCATCCCGTACCCCTTGGCTAATCACTGACAGTCAAAACGGCTGTTCAACAGCTGTGCTATGAAGTGACCATTGAAGGTTCAAGTGACCATCCGTGACCGTTTTGTCTGACAGTGAGGACACTATTGTCCACAAATAAGTTCACACATTTACTACACGCAGTGTTATTGTTGATATTTAAAGGTTTCAAAGGTGGTAAGTTTCTTTTGCGTTTCAGTATATATATACACAGACTTGGCATTTAATATGGATTTTTTTTTTTTTCTTGACTTGGATTTACTTTCTTAACTCAGTATATCAATCTGGTGAGTTTCTTTTACCCTTCGGTGATGTCTTTATTAAAAGAACCATGTCACTGATTGTCTGTCGCAGCAAGAAGTCAACAACAGGATTATATCACAGGTGGCGTGGCAAAATGTATGGACAGGTGCATTTGATGATTGGCTTCACAGTCGGGTATACAAGGGTTGTTGCATTCTGTATTAGTGGAAAACAACTGCTGCACGTCTCCAAAAGTTATTGCCGCTTCCTCTGGAGATGGTCCGTCAACTCGAAAATGCTGTTTGTCATGGAGTGGTGGCTTTACGAAATTACGGCATGAAACAGTGTGCTATTGCTCAGCAGTATGGCATCACTCAAGGTCAGGTGTCAAAGATCCTGAAACGAAATGCTCAGAGGGGTGTCCCTACTCCAATACCGAGGCCAGGACGTCCCTGCAGAACCACAAGGAGGGATGATCGCCAGCTGCACCGGTTAGTCCGCAATGGCCGTACCAAGTCAGCTAATCGGCTTAGGGCTGAGTGGCAGCAACTGACAAATGTGCCTGTATCCAGAAGGCTAGTCAACCAACGACTGGTTCAAGCAGGCTATTGTGCCAGGCGTCCCCTGAGAAAGCCACGCCTGACCAGACAACACCGCCAGCGCCGATTGCAGTGGGCCAGAGCGCACCGTCAATGGCAGCCAGGACACTGGAATCACGTGATCTTCAGTGACGAGTCTAGATTTCTGGTCTATCATCAAGATGGCCGCGTCCGAGTGCACAGACAAGTGCATGAAGCCTACAACAAAGATTGTATAGTGCCAAGAGTCCAAGCTGGAGGTGGTGGGGTGACCGTTTGGGCTGCTTTTCATGCAGGGGGCAAAACTGACCTGGTTGTTCTGAATGGAAACCTGAACCAGTTCAAGTACAGGGCCATTCTGAAAGAAACTGCTTCCATTTGCTCGTGCAGCCTTTCGAGGAAACTTTGTCTTCCAAGATGACAATGCACGGCCTCATTGCGCTCGCATGATCCAACACTTTCTTGCTGACCGTGGTGAAGAGCATATGGAGTGGCCTGCCATGTCCCCAGATATGAATCCGATAGAGAACTTGTGGGCAGAATTAACGCGTCAAATCGACCACTTGGACCAGCAGCCGACCTCTGTGCATGAATTGCAGCAGGCTATTGTCACTGCATGGCAAGCGATTCCTGTCCAAACCTTGGCAAATCACGTGAACAGCATGCCTCAACGTGTACGTGCTCTCCTGAATGCTCGTGGGGGTTACACGAAGTACTGAACTGTAATTTTACTGTCCGTAATCCCAGTCGTAATTTAAGTTTTGTTTTTGTTAAAAAAAATTTTGGCTAATGTGCAAAATAAAGAGATACTTCTGGTAAACGTACAGAAGTTTAACACAGTACTGTCCATGAATCGAGTTCGATATCAGTTTACATCACTTTCAAGGATCAATTTATTTGTTTCGAAATGTCAAATGTGGTTTTTGTTTCTTTTAAAGGTCACATTAACAAAATCTAGAATAATTTCAACATAATTCCAATGAACTTTTGGTTCTAAGACATCTTGAAAAGTAAATTCACCCCCACAAAAAAAAAATTCCATATTAAATGCCAAGTCTGCATATATATATATATATATTTGTATATATATGTGTATGTGTATATATAATTATATATATATATATATATATCATATATATTGTTGCGGATTTTAGAATCCTGTGGTTTTTTTTGTGTAAATATCACCCTCTAAGTAGTGTCATGATTCCTTGTAAATATCTCCGTTTGTGTGTAAAGGTCAAAGGTCGTCCTCTTAGTTACTCCATCGCAAGCACGTAGGCCACCATATACCCTTCAATAGTTATTTCCTTATTATGTGTATTAGTTTAAGGCTGTGTTCCCCATTAATTGACTCTGCATTGCATCAGATGACATAAGATAGTTCCCTTTTCAAATTCCCCAAAGCTTCCATTCCCAAAGCCTCTATTGCCAACTGCATTCGCCGCCATTGCCATGTGCTCCAGCTCGGAGAAGAAAGGCATGTCTCCTCCTTGTCATCAGAGGGTGGAGCCAGGAGAGCCCTTGCCGACCAACCAAGCACGAGGGGTTTGGCTTGAGAGGGCGGAGAAAGAACGATCGGGAAGGTTCGCGAAGGTTCGAGAGTGTGGCCTATATAACCCGTCACGCGACGCCCCCAAAGAGATGCGTCAGAGAGTTGTTGAGTACCGCAGTCCACGAGTGGAGTTGAGCCCAGTGGAGGAAGAGCAGTCCACCGAGAGTGGAGTTGAGCCCAGTGGAGGAGGAGCAGCAGCATGGAGCTGAACCACCGAAGCTTTGAGGTTTGAACAAACTGGAGCTGAACCAACAGCAGTTTTGACCACCGGAGCTTTGAGCGTTGACAGCGGTTTCGGCCGCAGCTACAAAGCGACGCCGCCGTGCGAACACGCCTGAGGAGGGGCGGCGGCTGCTCACTCCCGCCCGACCATTCTCCTGCTCCAGCTGAACCTTCCTCTCCTTCCTGCCATTCCTGTCATCATCCCCGTGTAAGTCTGACTGTCGTCTGTTTTGTGTGTCTTGTCCCTGGGGTATAAGTAAGACTGCATAGGTAAGTTAGAATTGCTCTGTGTCCTTCTGGTCCTTCCATCCTTCGGTAAACTATTTTCGTTTCTTTCCTTCTCCTTGGTTACTTTTGACTTGTACATAATTAGTTAGTAATAAATTATATTTGTTCTTCCTTACCTTCTGGTTTCCTCACATCCGTTCGTCCTTGTCTTTTCCCAATTGAATACCTGTGGCACAATTTGGCCAACGTTTCGGAATCGGGTTAGTGAATGCTAATGACTCGAACTTCGGGTTGCTAAAAACCGCTCGGCAACTAGACCATCTAAAACTGGGGTTCGAGCGGGAGTCCCTCCCCTGCTTCACGGTCAGGAGTGGCACTCAGGTCATTGGGACTTTTTGTAGACCAAATACCCTGGCTGCTCCCGACCGGAAGGAGCGTTGGGACCCCCAGGACTCACGTCGGTCAGTCGCGGACAAGGGGATTAATCCCCCTTCTGAAGGGGAAAAAAGCCGACGTAGAGATCCGTAAAAAAAAAAAAAAAAAAAAAAAAAAAAAATATATATATATATATATATATATATATATATAGACTTCGCATTTAATATGGATTATTTTTTTTTTGTGGGGGTGAACTTACTTTTCAAGATGTCTTAGAACCAAAAGTTCATTGGAATTATGTTGAAATTACTCTAGATTTTGTTAATGTGACCTTTAAAAGAAACAAAAACCACATTTGACATCTCAAAACAAATAAATTGATCCTTGAAAGTGATGTAAACTGATATCGAACTCAATTCATGGACAGTACTGTGTTAAACTTCTGTACGTTTTCCAGAAGTATCTCTTTATTTTGCCCATTAGCCAAATTTTTTTTTAACAAAAACAAAAGTGACATTACGACTGGGATTATGGACAGTAAAATTACAGTTCAGTACTTCGTGTAACCCCCACGAGCATTCAGGAGAGCACGTACACGTTGAGGCATGCTGTTCACGAGATTTGCCAAGGTTTGGACAGGAATCGCTTGCCATGCAGTGACAATAGCCTGCTGCAATTCATGCACAGAGGTCGGCTGCTGGCCCAAGTGGTCGATTTGACGCGTTAATTCTGCCCACAGGTTCTCTATCGGATTCATATCCGGGGACATGGCAGGCCACTCCATATGCTCTACACCACGGTCAGCAAGAAAGTGTTGGATCATGCGAGCACGATGAGGCCGTGCATTGTCATCTTGGAAGACAGTTTCCGCGAAAGGCTGCACGAGCAAATGGAAGCAGTGTTTCTTCCAGAATGGCCCTGTACTTGAACTGGTTCAGGTTTCCATTCAGAACTAGCAGGTCAGTTTTGCCCCCTGCATGAAAAGCAGCCCAAACGGTCACCCCACCACCTCCAGCTTGGACTCTTGGCACTATACAATCTTTGTTGTAGGCTTCATGCACTTGTCTGCGCACTCGGACGCGGCCATCTTGACGATAGACCAGAAATCTAGACTCGTCACTGAAGATCACGTGATTCCAGTGTCCTGGTTGCCATTGACGGTGCTCTCTCGCCCACTGCAATCGGCGCTGGCGGTGTTGTCTGGTCAGGCGTGGCTTTCTCAGGGGACGCCTGGCACGATAGCCTGCTTGAACCAGTCGTTGGTTGACTAGCCTTCTGGATACAGGCACATTTGTCAGTTGCTGCCACTCAGCCCTAAGCCGATTAGCTGACTTGGTACGGCCATTGCGGACTAACCAGTGCAGCTGGCGGTCATCCCTCCTTGTGGTTCTGCGGGGACGTCCTGGCCTCGGTATTCGAGTAGGGACACCCCTCTGAGCATTTCATTTCAGGATCTTTGACACCTGACCTTGAGTGATGCCATACTGCCGAGCTAATGCACGGTTTCATGCCGTAATTTCGTAAAGCCACCACTCCATGACAAACAGCATTGTCGAGTTGACGGACCATCTCCAGAGGAAGCGGCAATAACTTTTGGAGACGTGCAGCAGTTGTTTTCCAATAATACAGAACGCAACAACCCTTGTATACCCGACTGTGAAGCCAATCATCAAATGCACCTGTCCGTACATTTTGCCACGCCACCTGTGATATAATCCTGTTGTTGACTTCTTGCTGCGATAGACAATCAGTGACATGGTTCTTTTAACAAGTAAATCACCAAAGTGTAAAAGAACTCAGTATATCAATCTGGTGATGTTAAGAAAGTAAACCCAAGTCAAGAACAAAAAAATTATTCCATATTAAATGCCATGTATGTATGTATATGTATATGTATATATATATATACTGTCATCCCTCGCTATATCGCGCTTCACTTTTCGCGGCTTCGGTACATCGCGGGTTTTTCTCGCTAGTCTATGTAAAATTATATATCGGATTTTTCATTACATCGCGGGATTCTGCGGCCTATAGGTATTTTTATTTTTTTAGATTTTAATTATTTTTGCGGTAAAATAAGCATTTTCTAGCCTAAAAAATTAATAATAATATAAATAAAAATATAACACATTAATTAAAACCTATATTAAAAGAATATTACAGTAAATCGAAATAAAATACGCATTATAAATGAGTAGACAAAGAATCGCGCGTATGGAAAACCAAGCTTGGGTTGCTTGCGCTAGCTTGCCCAGATGATTTCGTACGCGGCACACTATTGGCAGATGGATGAGACGCGACCAATCAGAGCACGCTGTTCAGTATCCTGGGCGCTGATTGGCTCAGCGACCACAGCGTCTATGTGCCGCATACGCAGCATTCAGCATCTCGCCTTGCTCAGTTCTCATACACGTGTTTAAGCAGAGGTTCAGTCGTAGCGAAGTGCAAGTACTGCAAGCACCCAACACTAGTAGTGAAGTACAAGTCATTTCTTTTTCTCACGCAATACATAAGCAAGATTGGCTGATAAAGATGGGTGGCAGGATGGCCGAGAGGTACGCACACTCGCTTCTAAATAGTTTAACTGGAGTTTGAATCTCGGCCCAGCTATAAACTGTCATCTAAGGGGCTTTCACAGGCAGGGTGCATCATTAAACGGTTGTCTCATCTGCCGATATTAGTTGGTGGACATTAAATATCCCACGGTGTTAAAGAAGAGCTGTGATGCTCTTCTTTGCTGTGCAGTACAGTAAAAACTATTATTGATATACTTACGCAGTATCTATTACAGTATTTTCAAATATACTGTACAGCTATATATACACGTACAAATATTTTTCTAATACGTAAGGATGGGTCTCAAAAGTGTGTTTAAGAGTGTAGAAAGGGTTTATAAGAGCGTGGGAAAGGTTTATAAGAGTATGGGGAGGGTTTTTAAAGGCTTAAAATATATAAAAATAATAAAATTAATCTATGGTTTCTACTTCGCGGATTTTCACCTATCGCGGGGGGTTCTGGAACGTAACCCCCGCGATAAACGAGGGATGACTGTATATATATATATATACATACATACATATATATATATACATACATACATACATATATATATATACATACATACATATATATATATACATATATATATATACAGTGGAACCTTGACTTCCGAGTTTAATTCGTTCTGTGACCGAGCTCGTAACTCAATTTGCTCGTTTCTCAAATCAAATTTCCCCATTAAAATGCATTGAAATGCTATTAATCTGTTCCAGCCCGCCAAAAACCACACCAATTTTTTTTTAAATATACAGTATATATAAAAAATATCTCGCGCTTTATATTTCACCTAGATGCAGCATACAAGTTGGCAGGATGGCCTGGACTGGAGGTACGCACACTTGACTCTAAACTGTCCAGCCTGGGTTTGAATCCCGACCCAGCTATAACCTGTCATGTCGGTGTTTCACAGGCAGGGTGATTCATCAATGTGTGTACCGCTAAACTGGGCGCCCCGTTTGCGTCCCATTAGTTGTTGGATGTTAAGGATCTCACCGTGTCTTCCACAAAGAGAAGGCGAGCTATCGCCGGCACTCTGAACAAGTTGTGGCCTGGCATGCTCTTCTCCTCTGCCGTTATATACGTCCTCCTCGGCATCTTTTTCCAGAAGAGCCCTGTCTCGTCACAGTTGAAGATTTGCTGGGGGATGTATCGTTTGGCTTCTATCAGTTCGGCAAAAGTTATAATAAAATCTTCAGCTGCCTTCACATCCGCCTCACCAAGTCGACAACACGCACACCTCGCTCATGTTTTTCGACGATTGCGTGTTTTATATCCAAGCACATCATCCACTTCTTCTTCTCAGTACTGCCCTTGGCACTCAATTTCTTAGGACCCATGGTTAAAACTAAGAAAATTTTCCAAAATAACCAAAATGCGAAAACAAAACAGCAGCGATATACGGCAGAGATGCTTGCACGGCAAGATAACCACGTGACCAGAACCCACCTGGTGGCGTAAGCTCCAAAATAACCAAAATGCGAAAACAAAACAGCAGCGATATACGGCAGAGATACTTGCAAGGCAAGATAACCACGTGACCGGAACCCACCTGGTGGGGGGTGGCGTAAGCTCCAAAATAACCAAAATGCGAAAACAAAACAGCAGCGATATACGGCAGAGATACTTGCACGGCAAGATAACCACGTGACCGGAACCCACCTGGTGGCGGGTGGCGTAAGCTCGTAACTCGGATCTCGGCTCGCATCTCAAAGCAATAAACCGCCCGAGCGACGGCTCGTATCTCGGAAAACTCGTAAGTTGGTGCACTCGTAAGTCAAGGTTCCACTGTATATATATATATATATATACACACACACATATATATATATATATATATATATATATATATATATATATATATATATATATATATATAAAATGATGCAAAGATGAACTGATCATATTTTGGTATCAAAGGTGAGAAGTGAGGCGATTTTGTGATTTTGGTGAGGACTGAGGTCATGTCAGGTAAAAATGTGATACTCGAGAACAGGTGAATGGATTTAAATCAAACTTGGTGCAAGTATGTATAATGATGTAATAATGTGGGTTGAGGCATATCAGTCGAAGAGCGTCGTTCTGGTTCTGTTCTACTCATCTTTAGAACACTGCTCGAGTGTAATTCTCCAACTTCATTGCTGCATGGATTTAACAGAAGCACAAAGCGACACGAACACCCAACATATACGGATGCATATTAAAGATGATAAACACGATTACCTTGTTGGAAAAGGCAGAAGGGCCACTCTTCCCACATGTGCTGCTTCTCTCAATCTTCCACCACGCAATGAATCGAGCCCTGGCATCAGCATGGCCAACAATACACGAGATTATTTTTTAGAACCAAACCGTTATGCTGTTACTGTATTCATATCCATGGTTAACACAGAAATCAGTTTTGACCCAAAATATTATGATTCAAGTCAAAATGTATTGTTATGGTTTTCCGCCGCCCTTCTTATCCTTACCAAGGGGGGATTAAGCCTCTTGTTCTTTCTGGGCCTGGCGTAACCGAGAGACTTGAAACGCCTCTTCCGGGCAAACGCAAGGTAGGGTTTCAGGACCAAGTCTCGCTCGTACCGAAATACCCGCACCGCCACGGAAGCGGGGAACCAAGCCTCGCACGAGCCACGTGTAATTTGAGTACACCGAGCGGATTGCGTACCACGTGGTACGGTGCAGTCACCGTTAATGTTGGACCCCGATTAGAGCGGTTCTATTCATACCACGCTTAGTCAATGAGGGAAAACACGAGAACAATCGAATGGAAGGAAGAACACAGGTTTAATTATTATTCCCAATATTATGTACAATGACCGGTAGAAGCAGACACAGAGCAGAACTTAAGCAGTCTTATTCTTAATCCCAGACTCGGGCCCGTTCACACTCACACAGGGAATTGCAGGCAGGATGATGTTCAGGCCAAACGGGCCGACTTGGTCATCCAGGAACGGCCCCGTCCGGCTCTCCTTGGTCACAGCACGTCCCGCAATGATGGCCAGCAGGCGGTGGAAGGATCCTCGTAGCGCGTCTCCCGAACAAAAGCAGATGATGGGGCAGGAAGGCGGGAAGGAATGTACGCGTCTCTCAGCATGGCTGGCGGTTCCACAGCGCGTTTTGCAACCAGCACGCTATCACTCGCGTAACTAAATGCACTATAGCGGCTCGGCTTCAAGCTCAACCAAGCGTCACTTTCATATGAGCGCGTATCCTGGTTCATGCGCGTCTTTCTCCAATCTCATATCTCTCAAGCTCTACTGCTGACCGCGCTCCTTCAACTCCTCACTCAATGTAAACTCACCGCCAACTGCTCGACTCCACTTACTACTGTAACTCACCGCACTGCTCCAGGTGGCTTTGTGCAACGGCTTATATCTGCCACGCCCTGAGCCTTCTTGAACGTTCCAACCACGCACTGAGACGCAGTGCTGCAGCCGCACCCTCTGAGCCCTGATTGGCGGCTCGCGCTTACCGTCATCTTCTTTGCCGCCCTCATTCGGTCCCGACCCGACCCTCCAGGCCGGCCTCGTGTTAATTCGCGCCAAAAAGCCAAAGGCAGCATAAAGAGGCGTAAGAGGCATGAGGTAAAAGAGGCGGGATAAGGCAATGGAAGTACGAGAAGGACCTATTCTCATTATTCTACTCAACGCAAAACTAACACAGGAAAAGGACTATGCTCACAAATACTAAGAGATAACTGCACTATTGCGAGGCTACATGTTGTTTGTGTGACTATGAGGGGGAAATTTAACCTTTATGATACAAAACTCAAAACTGCAACAGTATATATATATACATATATATACATATACATATATATATATACATACATATATATATACATATATATATACATATATATATATATATATACATATACACATACATACATACATATACATACACGTTTTTTTTTTTAAACCCCTGAATCAGTTAAGATTGGGGCGGTTGGGATTATAAGGAATTTAAAAAGATAAATGTACATCCAACGTCTCAGGTGACGTTTCACCTGTTTCCCAGCAGGCTTTCTCGAGCCGATACGAGATCAAGCCTCAGCACGTTTGCTTTTATTCATGAGGCATGACAATACGTTTCGGTCAAGT
Organism: Myxine glutinosa; assembly: GCF_964187855.1. Classification (NCBI taxonomy): domain Eukaryota; kingdom Metazoa; phylum Chordata; class Myxini; order Myxiniformes; family Myxinidae; genus Myxine; species Myxine glutinosa. The sequence goes on from NC_136263.1 coordinate 219,621,166, forward strand.
GCCAGAGCAAGTCAATTGAATATTTTTATTGTGCTGATCTCAAGCAAAAACACCGTTCACATCATCGATTATCTGCTCTGACATCTTATTCGTTCGTGATCTGGTGTTGCACTAATGGGGTTGAGTAAATGTGAATTCATTCAGATCGTTTTTGTGTTTCTGGGGCATGAACATCACTGCCGCTGCATCCTGGTTCAGTGCGGACACATGTGGGTTGCGTGATTTGTGGAAGCTCCGTTGAGTGTATTGTGGGTGTGGAGTTTGACCACGTTGGACTGGTCAATGCAGTCGATACAGAAAAAGCATACTTCTTGAATTCACAAGATGGAGAAGGGTGAAGTGTTTCGTCATCTCCACCTTGTATTTATGGAGAACAAGAGGGTCTGGTCTTTCAGAGCAGCAGTGTCATAGCAATTACAGTGTGGTGCATCTGGTCTTGTGTTACGGCCTGAAGCACACCAAGCCAAGCCTTCAATCACACTGGCTTTATTTATGGATTATCACACAAAAAATCTCTTCCTACACATAAAACAAAGAAGGGAAAAGATAGGTTGAAAACCAGAGTAGGCCAGCACGAGAGGGTAGGAGTAGGCAGGTCCAAGAGTATCCCCCAAGGCAGGCCCAGCGGTAGGCCCCAGTCCAGGCCCAGAACAAGAGGGTAGGAGTAGGCAGGTCCAAGAGTAGGCCCCAAGGTAGGCCCAGTGGTAGGCCCCAGTGCAGGCCCAGCACGAGAGGGTAGGAGTAGGCAGGTCCAAGAGTAGGCCTCAAGACAGGCTCAGCGGTAGGCCCCAGTGCAGGCCCAGCACGAGAGGGTAGGAGTAGGCAGGTCCAAGAGTAGGCCCCAAGGCAGGGCCAGCGGTAGGCCCCAGTGCAGGCCCAGCGGTAGGCCCCAGTGCAGGCCCAGCGGTATGCCCCAGTGCAGGCCCAGCGGTAGCAAGAGTTTAATCCAAGTCAACCATCAGGTACAGAGGTGGCCGCAGGGGTTGATCCGGCACAAGTCAACCTTCAGGTACAGAGGTTTCCGCTGACAACTCGACAAGCACACGAAAAGGCACTCCGCCATGAGGAATATGAATGAATGAATGAAAAATGAATGATCGTTTTAAGGCCATTTCCCCCACGAGAGTAGGGGTTAGCCTTGCGGGCCCCATGACAATCATGGTTCCCTGTTTGAGGCAATGTTTTTATGACCGGATGCCCTTCCTGACGCCAACCCTTAGTCGCCTCTTACGATGCACAGGGATACGGTGTACCTATTCTAAACCGGGGTACACACCGGGGACAGGGTAGGAGACTCCATGGGAGGAGATAGCATGGTAGGTAGGAGACGTGCACTCCGCCATGAGGCCTCTTCCAAAATGGCCACTCTCCTCTGAATCACCTTCCTGGCCCATCCCCTGCCCCCACAGCCAATCATAGGCTTTATACCCATGGACCAAACCACTTGGTCTAACTCACAGGGGGGGGGGGGGGGGGGGGGGGAGGGAGGGGGAAGGAAGAAGAAAAAGGTCACAGGCCGTAACACTCGTTTTAAGATGAAGATAAACGGAAAAAAAACACAGAAGTCGATTATCACAGAAGACAAGCTCAGCACTCATGTAGACATGGCTGGCCTGCATGTTTGAAAACCAATGTCTGGAGACTAGGTCATGGTCGATAACCTTGCGGGTCCACCCATTAAAGGATATGATCGAAATATTTAAGCACCGCACCACACCCAGATGACAGCTTGTCCTGGATAGAGGATAACGTCTGTCATTGTTGACATCGTTGTCCACTTCAGTGAGGGCATAACAGATGAAAAATGGTCATATGTCCACGATGATTTTGGAATCCAGCAGCAAGTGGGTGGGGTCGACTGAGGAAAGGCCTTCCTGGTCGTCAGTCTAGGGCAGGGGTTCTTAACCTTTTTCCATGTCAAGACACCCAACGGATTGCCCACGATGTCCCCATACCCACGTTGCCAGACTGTAGACTGACCAAGGCGCACTGAAGGTGCGCATAGCTTGGGGGGACTGGGGGTATGTCCCCATAGAATTTTTTTGATTTCTAGGTGCTCTGTGGTGCATTCTGAGGGGTGTTTCTACCTTAATTGCCTATTTTTTTTGAATGAAAATTGGTAACTTATTACCCAGAAAATGGGCCAAGTGCGGGGATCCGCACCTGATTACCAGTCCCATTAGGTTCCAGTGTGACTTCAAAATATCTCAATAGCTTAGTTTTACATATGGATAATTAGGAACAGAACAGGAAAGAAAAACATTAGGATTTTATCCCTATTTATTTCTTTGCTTGTTCAAGAAACAAACTAAACCAAACTAAAACATGCAAGTTTTGTGCAAGCCGTTTTACTAATCTAGTGAGATTGTTGCTGCTGTTTTCATGCAATCAGAATATGGAATCGGGGCATAGTTCGTGACAACGCCACTCGCATATCATCGGACACAAGTCGATTTCTCCACTTTGATTTCAGGTTCAATAATGCAGAGAAACCTGTTTCACAGAGATACGTAGTTGTGAAGGGAACCAACACATTCATTGCCCACTTCGCCAAGCTCGGGTAAGCTGCTATCTGCTCACACCAAAACTGCTTAAAATCTAGCCCAGCCTTTCCGAAATCAGCTTTATAATTTATTATATATTTAAAGTTGATATTTCATTGAATTTATTACAATTTATTATTATTATTTATTACGAGTCCCATACCCCCAGATTTTGGTCCCCATCCAGGGGGGGGGGGGGGAGGAGTGGGGGGGTATGGATACCCCGGTTAAGAACCCCAGGTCTAGGGCTCGGGCTAGGGCCACTCCAGATCGAAGGATGCCATCAGTTCTGCCAAACCAAAGATAGTAGTAGTCATCACCCAATGTCTCACCCAAATCAAGACGACATGTCTCTTGGAGTACAGCATGATTGATCTTCAAGGGGGATTAGTTCTTACGATGAGTGGAATTGAGCCATTTGGGCAGCGAGGGAGCACATTCCATGTTGCAAGTCTAATTGTTTTGCAAAAGTTAAGTTTCATTTTCTGGTCCAGCTCTTCTTTTTTGATGCTCTTCAGCTTCCAAGATCTCTTGCCCTCATTTTTCAGGTCCTGGTATTTGGTCATTTTCTTGATTTCTGCATTATTTAAGCCAAAATCGCTGGGTACTGATATCTCAGTCATAAATGCTGTCTTTACCTTTTTGTGTGCAATGTCCAGACGCAATGCTTTGTCTTCTATGTTCACGCTCGATGGAATCATAAGGTCGTACGTGAGTGTGACTTCCTCGTTTTCACTGATTGCCCGTGGTTCGTGTTTCCATGAGTTTAATGGAACTAGGATATTGAAATTCCTGCAGATGTGCCAGTGGATTACTCCACATACCTTGTTGTGTCTTTGGGTGTACACTGTACAGCTGCTCTGACATGAGTTTTTTTTACATCCCGACAGGAGGTGACATGCTTTGTCTTTATCCCTTGCAGAACCTACACTTGTCTGATTGACTCAGTTCTGCTATCTTTTTTAATCCATTGGTGTAGTGTCCTTGGTCTTGGGCAATAATAATGATAAGTTCTCCATCCCAGTTGAGCTGACATCTTCTTAGCCATTCCAGAGATCCTTCTTTGTCTATCCCCAATCTGTTCAAGTCTTCTTTATATATTCCCTGCTCTTTAGTCTTTCTCCCAGTTTTCACTATATATCTGCTGGTATTTCATCTTGCACTTTTCTTTTGTCTTTTTTGTAATCGTTGGGGCTGTATTCATTGTTTTTTAAATGAGATATTGCCCACCACAAAGCCTTTAAGGCCACTCGAGGTGGGGGCTACACAAAGGAAAGTTATAGATATTAGACAGAAATGAGAAATCTATTGACATTCCTCTTGAATGAAAGTAGGTTGGGTTAGAAGGGAAAGCAGGATACATGTAAACTGTTCCAGAGTGATGCTGTGCGGAGGAAAAAAACCAAAAAACGAGAAGAGTACCTCATAGTCTTACTCCTTGGGACAGATACAGTGTATGGATGGGAAGAAACTGCCAAACATGTATAGCAACTGAAGGTGTGCTCAGGTGGAACAACCTGGGATAGACCTTCAGAGCACATGGTATATCTGTGGAAAAGTATCAAGGAAGCAACAGAGCGGCAGACAGTGGTTCCAGGAATGATGCCAACTCCTGTCCCACCAGAAAGGCAGCACATCGCTGGATTCTGTCAAAAAGATAGGTGGCAGGCCGGAACACCAGCCCAAATATGGCAGCCATACTCATGACAGGACGTACAGTGACATTGTATAGATGTATCCATTTGGTGCGTGACATGATCGAATCACACCTGTTTTTGGAAGTTTTTTGCAAGGCGAGTGAGTGAGAGATACCTTTTCTGGTTTGTTGTGTTTATGCTTGTACACAAATTGTATTCACTAGCCTGATGAGCTTTTCACATACTCTGGCAATCCTACAGTTGTACCTCTGTGTACTCGATTTGAGTTCCATTAGGCCGACACCTCCTTCTTTCCTCGGTAGGTACATTCTAGGTACAGACGCTCTTAGGTCATCATCTGCGTTGTGTTGCGATTGTGGGTTTAGCAGTGTCGTCCGGGGGGGGGGGGGGGGGGGGGATTATGACCCATAACAACCAGCAGTTACCTCGTTCATCTACATCGCAAGATCCTCGCCAGGCGGTTGTCGGGGACTTTTGACCTCTATCCAGTGCAGCGAGCGTTCATCTATCCACGGGATGGTTGCGCAGAGAATGTTAGCATTCTCGATGGGATCCTTTGGGATGCCACGCGCAACCTCACTCCCCTGTGCCTTACTGTGCTGGATGCGTCGAAAGCCTTCAACTCCATCAACCATCGAGCGATTCTTCGGGTTGCGCAAGGGATGGATACTCCGCCACTGCTCCTCGTGTACCTCAGTAGATCGTACGAGGACTGCACAACCATCCTCGATTGTTAAAGTGCCGAGTCAATTCCAATGACATGGTGTGAAGCAGGGCGATCCACTCTCTCCGATACTGTTCAACAGTGTCCTCAATGAGGTGCTGAGGCACATACCGGAGGGAGTGGGTGTAAGGCTTGGAGGTGAAAACATCCAGGCCTTGGCCTTTGCCGATGACCTGATCCTGTGCCAAAACACCGGCCGGGATCCAGTCATTAATGGATGCGGCACATGCTCTGCTAGTGCAGGCAGGCTTGGAGGTGAACTGTGAGAAATCCATCACACTCAACATTGTCATTGACGGCACCAACAAGCGCTACCTTGTTGATGGGGTGTGACGGTTCGCTATAGGCGGTAAAGAGCTACGACCTTGTACAGCAGCAGAACTGTTGAAATACCTGGGGATCAAGTTCCTTCCCAGGTGACTCGTGTTGGCTTAGCAGTTAGTGTGCCAGCTTTGGATCCTAGGATCCTGGGTTTGAATCCTGGTTGATTGCTGAATTAACGCCAGGGGGGGGGTTACTTTACTCAGCCTGTCATCCTTCTGAGGTCGGCAAATTGAGTACCAGTTCACTGGTAATTCCCTGTTTGTCGCAATAGGCGACTAACAGGGTTGGCTGTGCCAAAAAGGGGACCAATGTGCCCAAAAAAGGCCAACCCCGGCTCAGCGGGGAAAATGGCCTCTAAAGGCGGTTACAAGTTCCTCCTCAGGGGAGTTGCTCCAACTTATGGGGCATCCCTGGAGGAGGAACTTGTGAACCTCAGGCGAGCACCTTTAAACCCGCAGCAGTGGATGGCAATGTTGCGGGGGAATCTGATGCCCAAGCTCCAACACGAGCTCGTGCTGGGTATAGCCCGGACAGGTACGCTCCGTAGGTTGGATCGTCAAGTGCGCCACCATGTGCGGTTCTGACTAAGACTACCAAAGGACATCTCGGTGTCTTTCTTCCACGCCAGGGCCGCGGATGTTGGGCTGGCCGCGGATGTTGACCCAATTACGCACGACAATTCCAATTCTGTGTGAGTGTAGACTGCGAGGGTTAGAGCGTTCGGATAGTCACTATCTGAAAGCCATCTTCTGGACAAGCGTGGGAGACTGGATCAGGCTCAGGAACACGTGTAACCTGCATTACGGGGGCAAGCATCCCAGTTTTGTCAAACAGGCGGATGCTCTCATGGCCGGGCTGCTGTACGCAACAGTCGATGGCCGTGGCAAGTCGAGTTACCCAGCCCCAGGGCTGGGTGCGCAACCAGACTCCACTTCAGTCGGGCAGAGCATATATCGAGTCAGTGAAGGTGCAGGGCAATTTGCTCCCCACTGGATCCTGCACGAGCTGAGGCAGGCCTGTGGATGCTCAGAATAGGTGGTGTGATGCAGGTTGCCAAGCGAGAGAGACCCTGTCCCATGTCTCCAAGGCGTGCATCCGTACTCACCCTGTTAGAGTTCGGCTGCACAATGACGTATGCCGCTTCGTGTGCAGTCGGCTCCGGCAGCGTGGGTATGAGGTCCTTGCTGAACCCAGTATCCCCACTACAGCTTGTCTCCGTAAACCGGATATCGTTGCTGTAAAGGGTGGGGATGCATGGTCCTGGACGCACAGATCATGAGAGACACCCTTGCGCTTTTGCTTGAGCACACCCAGAAGAGGCGTTACTATGACGTTACCAATGTTCATCAGTGGGTGTGTGGCAAGTTCCCCACTCTCGTCTGACCGCGTGTGTCAAGTGTCACGCTCAATTGGTACGGGGCTTGGGCGCCAGAATCGGCGTCCATTCTCCGTGACATAGGCCTTGCACATGGGGACCTCCAGTTGATCACGGTCAGGGTGGTTGAGAGCACCATGAAAGCGTTCCCGTGCCTTTAAGCAGTCCTTGCCTCATGCTTAAAATACTGTTGTGAATATGAGAATGTTTTTTTTATTTTGTGGTGGTGGTAAAATGTTGTAAAAGGTTGTTGTAAAAGGTTGTTGTAAATATCACCCCTCCTCCCTCCGTTGTGGTTGTATAAAGGTCAAAGGGCGTTCCCGTAGTTAGTCCATAAAAAACATACATGCAGGACACGATATATCTTTTCTTTTGATAGTTATCTCTTATTCTGTGTTTTAGGATAAGGCTGTGTCTCCCATTAATTAAAAGTACTCCATTGCACCAGTGAAAGAGAATAGACCCCCTTTCCTTCCCATCCCCAAAACTCTCCCTTTCCATCCCCTCCTCCCCTCCAATAACCGCCATTGACCACGAGGCTCGAGTCAGGGAAGAAAGGCGTGTCTCCACCTCGTCAGAGGAGGGGAGGGGCGCGCCCGCCCGTCGTCGTCCGGGGCGGAGCCCGAGGGTCGTGCGACCAGCCAGGGCCGAGGTGAGCGCCCCGATGGGCGTGTCCAAAGCGCCGGGGGCGTGATCGCTGGGGGCGCTATAAAAGGGCGCAACCGGAAGTGGAACCAGAGAAGAAGAAAGAGAGATGCACTCTGGGTTGGAAAAAGAAGGGTTGTGAAGAGAGGAGGAGTTGGTTGCAAGGAGTTGGTCACAGTCGGTTGCCAGAGAGAGGAGTCGGTGGTGAGAAGTGAGAGAAGCAAGAAAGAGTTGAGGGTTGAGGGTTGAGGGACCAGACCAGTGAGACAAGTCCTGGGAACGCAGCGGACGGAGGCCGCCGCAGCAGCGACACCCGGCAACCGCCAAAGGGGGCCTGAACGGCGGTTTGGAGCAGGGCCAACAAAAAGGAACGGCGGCTGCCAAACGCACGATTGAGCTGCAAGACCCCCCCTTGGACCTTTCCTCTCCCGCCAGCCATCCACCTTCTGCCATCCCTGGCATTCCCCGCGTGAGTCAGCGTTCTGTTTGTTCTGTCCTGGGATATAAGTTAAGTCTGTAGGTAAGCTAAATTTGCACTGTGTCACCTGCGTCTTGTGCTTGTAAATAAACGTGACATCTGTCTTTTTGCTTGTGTGTAAATAGTAGGAATAAATGTAGTAGTATTTCAAACCTTTTTTTGTCTCCGTTTTCCTCTTGCATTGCGTCGCTTTTGTCTTTTCCCTCATTGAGCAGCTAGGGTGCGATACAACCAACGTTCGGGTGGAATCGGGTGAGTTTTGTTAGGTCGCGGTTTTAAACCACCGCTCGGTCTATAACATCCTAACCGCGATCAGTAACAATACATTGTCCACTCACCGGTCCATCCTGATCAAACTTGTTGCGTGCCTGGACGATCGATATATGACAACCTTGGTGCTGTTCGTGACATTTCTGACGTGTGTGATTTATTGCACAAGAGCACAGGCCTAGTCTTTATAGACCAGGAACACACTGTTGATTGTTTGATTGTGGACACTTTTGATTGTGTAGATAACACAAATATTTATTTGCTGTTCTGAAGGGTTTTTGTTTTGGTCCCACCTTTATATCATATATTCAGTTATTGTATCACAATATTTATAGTTTGGTGAAAGTAAATAATGAGTTGATTTCTCCTTTTTCTGTTTCAAGGGATGTCCTTTGTCTGGTCTCTATGTTCTTGCTATTGAGCCCCTTTTAGTTCGTTTTCACGGGAAACTTTCGGGTTTCTCCGTTTGCCCTAATGCTCCCCCTATAAAAGTTGTAGTATATGCAGATGACATCTGCACTGCAATACAGTCTCAAGACAATGTATCCGAGTTAACCAAAGGTCTCAATAATTTTAGACTTGCTTGTTCGGCTAAGATGAACTGGTCAAAGAGTTGTGCCACATTTTCTGGACCACCTTCAGGTTTTTCTTCCCCGTCACTGCCAGGAATTTGTCCTCTAAGAAAGATGGAGTTTATCCTTTGGGCGTACATCTCTGTGATTCCCAATGCATTCTAAAAAACTGACATGGTAAAATTGAAAAGGTGCATTCCAATCTACAACAAGCGTTACGCCTAGGTCCCCCGTCGGGGAAGTGATGTGAGTTGACAAAGTGGAACATGCAGAAAACATGCTATGATATGATATTTCGCTCACAAGGGTTAGACAAACATGGCGGCGGCCATCTTGGATTTTGACCTAGCGACCCAATTTTCAATAGCGTTCTTCCTTATGCCGAGATACACCCACACACCAGAAGGTACTTCGCTTATTTTTCAAGATATTTCGCTCACAAGGTTCAGACATATATATGGTGGCGGCCGTCCTGGATTTTGACGTGGCGACCCACTTTACAATAGCGGTCTTCCTTATGCCGAGATACACCCACACACCAAATTAGAAGTTGGTACTTCGCTTATCTTTCAAGATATTCTTCTCACAAGATTCAGACATACATGGCGGCGGCCATCTTGGATTTTGACGTGGCGACCCAATTTTAAACAGCGTTCTTCCTTGTGCCTAGATACACCCAAACACCAGATTAGAAGTTGGTACTTCGCTTATTTTTCGAGATATTTCGCTCACAAGGTTCAGACATATATATGGTGGCGGCCATCTTGGATTTTGACGTGGCGACCCAATTTTCAATAGCGTTCTTCCTTAGGCCGAGATATACCCACACACCAAATTAGAAGTTGGTACTTCGCTTATTTTTCAAGATATTCATCTCACAAGGTTCAGACATACATGGCGGAGGCCATGTTGGATTTTGACGTGGCGACCCAATTTTCAATAGCGTTCTTCCTTATGCCTAGATACACCCACACACCAGATTAGAAGTTGGTACTTCACTTATTTTTCAAGATATTCATCTCACAAGGTTCAGACATACATGGCGGCGGCCATCTTGGATTTTTACATGACGACCCAATTTTAAACAGCGTCCTTCCTTGTGCCGAGATACACCCACACGCCAGATAGAAGTTGGTACTTCGCTTATTTTTCACGATATTTCGCTCACAAGGTTCAGACATATATATGGTGGTGGCCATCTTGTATTTTGACGTGGCGACCCAATTTTCAATAGCGTTCTTCCTTATGCCGAGATACACCCACACACCTAATTAGACGTTGGTACTTCATTATTTTTCAAGATATTCATCTCACAAGGTTCAGCCATACATGGCGGTGGCCATCTTGGATTTTGACGTGGCGACCCAATTTTCAATAGCGTTCTTCCTTATGCCGAGATACACCCACACCAAATTAGACGTTGGTACTTCACTTATTTTTCAAGATATTCATCTCACAAGGTTCAGCCATACATGGCGGTGGCCATCTTGGATTTTGACGTGGCGACCCACTTTACAATAGCGGTCTTCCTTATGCCGAGATACACGCACACACCAAATTAGAAGTTGGTACTTCGCTTATCTTTCAAGATATTCTTCTCAAGATTCAGACATACATGGCGGCGGCCATCTTGGATTTTGACGTGGCGACCCAATTTTAAACAGCGTCCTTCCTTGTGCCTAGATACACCCAAACACCAGATTAGAAGTTGGTACTTCGCTTATTTTTCGAGATATTTTGCTCACAAGGTTCAGACATTTTTATGGTGGCGGCCATCTTGGATTTTGATGTGGCGACCCAATTTTCAATAGCGTTCTTCCTTAGGCCGAGATACACCCACACACCAAATTAGAAGTTGGTACTTCGCTTATCTTTCAAGATATTCATCTCACAAGGTTCAGACATACATGGCATCAGACATACATGGCGGTGGCCATCTTGGATTTTGACGTGGGTTGCACCCACACACCAAATTTGAATGCGGTCCTTCGCTTACGCACGCACGCAAACACGCACGCACGCACGGACGGACACACGGACGGAGGGGAAAGCCATAGTCCCCCTTTCGCTACGCTGTGCGACGGGGGACAAAAATGGAGAGGGCTTCTTTGCAAGCTATCCTACCATGGAAGAGCATTGGCAATCAATAATTTGGTCACTTCTACCCTGTGGCATAGGTTTATGGTCTTACAGCCACCAAAATGGCTCATTAAAACCACCCAGAAACATTTGATTGATTTTGGAGATTGGGGGTGCGTATAGACTGTGCCATACAGGAGTAATAGGTGAAGAACACAAAAGTGTTCGGACGATGTGTCATTAAAACCACCCATTCAAAGTGACACAAAAGATCAATGTCATCGCTTCCTCTGTGCATGCAGAGCGTCATCAAGTTAAAGGTTGCGTCGTGAGACCGGTTCCATTACCAACTCGATGTTTCTCAACAAACCAATCTTCTGTAACCCCATTTTTTCAGCTATTCCTTCTTCCAGGACTTTGGTCCAGTACTTTCTGGGGTCAGATCTTCTCCAAGTCCATAATTTGTTGGACTTTCAAAGAGAAAGATGGAAGTCTGCTCAATAAATTTCTGCCTGCTCTGGTTTGTGGTCCATTCGGATTATTGGCCAGAGTTTTTTTTGCTATTTTAAGAGCAGCAAATAATCTTTGAGTAGAGTTCAGGAGCCTTTTTGAGTCTGTGGGTTTCCTTGACCAATATGCTTTCCCGTTTTGCTTTTGAATTGTAACGGCAAATCTGTACCCTTTAACTCCATTGAGAAAGGGACTTTACATGACTCTTGTGTGCGTTTTATTTTTGCTGACTTTGTAAGAGGCCCTTTTGGTGTTCAGTGGAAAGAGCATCTGTCGGCTTCTTCACCTTTTACTCCTGTATGGCGCAGTCTATACGCACCCCCAATCTCCAAGCGTACGGGTGACCTGCAATGGAGGCTGGCGCATTGGATTCTCCCTTGTAAAGTTTTGTTTCACAAATTTTCCAATGAAATTTCTGAAGTGTGCCCCTTTTGTGAAAGTCGTGAAACACTTGATCATGCATATGTTGGGTGCAGAAGACTTGTTCCTTTGTTTAAGTTTTTGAATGCCAATATATTAAAAACGGGGCTTTTTTTTCTTCAGTTGAATTTATTTGTGGTTATCCTATTTCTGCTGCACGTAAATCTGAAACTGCCTTAGCAAACTTTTTGGTTGCTCAAGGAAAAAAAATTTGGCAATTTATAAAACAAGGAAAAAGAAGGTGGAAGGTGGTGAATCTTCTTTTTGTAATATTTTGTTGACCTTTAAAATCCTGATTATTTCTCAAATAAAGCTCGAGTTCCTGTACTGCAGAAAATATGGAAAAGAACAATAATTTTCCGACAGACGGTGTGTTAAAAATGTTCTTCGTTTTGTGAGGAACAAAGTGCTTGATTTTGCTTTTTGATGTGTTCATGGTTCTCATGTAAGTGTTTCCTTCAAAATTGTTTGTGTTTATTCACATTTGGTTTGTAAAATATGTTTATACTTGCTGGTTTTATTTTACATATCCTTTCTCCCCTGTTTGAAGAATTAATGATCCTTATGTAAATGTTTATTTTCATTGTTTTCTTTGTTTACATCTGGTTTGTGAAATTGTTTTTAGACTTTTATACTAAAGGGCACAAAAGTCTGTGTCTGTCTGTCTCGCTCTGTGTATTCTCGCCAGAAAAGCGATGGGTGGTATTTGCTAGTGTTAAATAAAACAAGCATTCTGAGTATTGCGCTGCAATACATGTCCCCTACCGGCAGTCTGTCGTCCGGAAAACCGTTGGGGAAATTGCCAAAGTTCAAAGGGTAGCGCTAGGCCAGTGGGACCGCCGGGACCCACGTGCACTCACAAGTTGTTCTGCGCGTGGGCGGCAGTATCAGACCGGGGCGCCCAAACGCTCCCCGGCTAAAGTTCATCCTGAAAGCGCCCACATTGTGCGGACAAACCAAGTCAAGGGCCACGTGGTCAGGAGAACCTCGTCCCTTCCGGTCACACTGTGCCTATCGGCCGGCCTCGAAGACCGAAATTGTGACGGTGTCACCCGATTGTCAAAAATGATCGAAACGTCGTGAAGTTCGAACTTGATCTGTACCTTATCATGAGGAAACCATGTCCCCAGTTTGAAATCCTTAGCATTAAGAGTTTAGGAGAAAAAAGTCTGGAAAGCTGTTCTTTGCGTGACGGACTGACAGACGGACGGAGGGACGGAGTGCAAACCTATAGTCCCCTCCGGTGTACACCGGTAGGGGACTAATAAAGAGGACTATGTGACATCAAGTGGTCACTACTGGTTTATGATCCTGTCCACATAAGTCAGGTCAGGTTTTTCACATTATTAACAAATAACTAGATGTACAAGAACAGACCAGTTAAATCAGGTGCTTACAAGAAATATGGAATGGGTGTTCATCGTTATGATTAATCACAAATCCCAGCGATAGGGCGTCCGTGGGAAGGAAAACTAGTGTCTGATTCATTGGCATTTCTAAACTATAATTACTGATCTTGAATGCATGATGGATGCACAGAGACTTTAACACAAAGTGCATACAGTGCCCCCTTTAAACAGCAATGATGAATATCACATTATAATGACTTCCGGGTTCGGTTGCGAGAGGACGCTGGCGTTGCATATTCGCCGCTTCTCCGACTGGATGGATGTACAGGGTCTGCTTCTACCTTTCTGACCTGACATCTCACACCTGTCCTGCCTTTTCACACCCGCACGTGCCGCGTGTTCTCCGGCTGGATAACGGAATCTGCTTTTGATGGTACGGAATACGGAATTCGAAAGGCCCGCTCCCGTTGATTGTGGCCGTGGCCTTGTTTGCCGGTGGCCTTGTGGCCTTGTTTGCCGCTGTGGTCTTGATTAGCGGCTGCAGTCGTTTGCCGCTGCGTTTGCCGCTGCGTTTGCCGCTTTGCCTCCTCGACCTTGGCCTCGTACTCGTCCCTTCGCTCCTGCCTGGCATGGCTCTGAAGTACTCCGCCGCAAGGCTTCTTCTGCTCAATACCCGCTCCACCCCATCATGCATCTCTGCCATCAAATCAAATGGACTCCTCCGACGACCCAGGTACATTCACCGTGGCTCCGGTCGCAAGTTTGTTTATTTGCAATCAGGTCACTCCATCCCCGTCCTCTGGTCGGCTCAGCGCACTCTCACTCTTCGTCCCAGCGCACCTGGTCACAGCAACCCACACGATCGCACCTCTTGCCTACGAACCCTGGCTAAATCACCTGAATTCATCCCTGCTGTTCAAAACAACATCAAGCTCACCCTGTTCAACACCCGGTCCCTCAACAATAAATGCCTCATCCTGAACGAATACATCCTGGATAACAAACTGGACTTTCTCTGTCTCACCGAAACCTGGCAACAACCTCTGGACTACTACACACTCAACCTCACCACACCCAATGGATATTCCTACGTCAATAAACCACGCTCGGAGGGCCGAGGTGGTGGAATTGCCGTTATCCACCGTCAAGACATCAAGACCAACCTCATCTCCATCTCATCTGCTCCATCATTTGAACACCTGGCTTTAAAACTCTCTGGTCACACGCAGTCAGTCATGGCTGTCGTCTACCGCCCTCCCAAACCACACCCATCATTCCTGTCTGACTTCTCCTACTTTCTGACCCAGCTATGTTCCCTCTCCCCCTCAATCCTCCTCCTTGGTGATTTCAATATCCACATGGACTCCACTGACTCCACAATAACCACTGACTTCACTGATTTACTCACCTGCTTTAACCTCACTCAACATGTCGACTTTCCTACCCATATCCGTGGTCACATTTTGGACCTTGTCTGCTCCACTGGATTAAATTTGCACCATCTCTATGGCTCCGACCTCACCCTCTCTGACCACTTAGCCATCACTCTGACCATCAACATCCCCGCCCCAACACCAAGGCATTATCGCACAATCAACTTCCGTAAGCTAAACGCTCTTTCACCTACCTCATTCTCATCCACCCTCTCTGAAAAAATGTCCACTTCTCCCTTCATTGACCTCCACACCCCTTCCGACCTCACTGACTACTACAACCACACTCTCTCCTCCTGCCTTGACCAGCTTGCGCCTGTAAAAACCAAAACAGTTTCTTTCACCCATTCTGCTCCCTGGTTTACCCCTGAACTCCACCTGATGAAAACTCGTGCTCGCCAACTTGAAAGACTCCGCAATAAAACGGGTCTCACAGTTCACTCCCAAGCCTACAAGGACCACATACAACACTACAAAGATGCCCTCTCCCGCGCCCGCTCTGCCTACTACTCTCAAATTATCCACTCTGGCTCCGGAAACCCAAAAGCACTCTTCTCGACAATAAACAAACTCCTCCGCCCCCTGAACACCACCACCCAGTCATTCACAGTAGACAACTGCATCTCCTTCCTCTCTTTCTTCCAACGCAAAATTGACAACATCTACAACAGCTTGACCACCGCCGCACCCGCTCCCCCTCCAACCACCTGCCCCCCCTTGTCCTGCCATCCCCTGTCTCGGTTCTCCCCAATCTCTCCTACTGACCTCTCTGAACTCCTCATAGGAATGAAAACTGCCACCTGCACTCTTGACCCCATCCCCTCCAGCTTTGTCAAAGCCTCCCTCCCTGCTCTCTCTCCACTTATCATTGCAACAATAAACTCCTCCCTGTCTACAGGCATCGTCCCACCTTCCCTCAAAATTGCTGCTGTTACCCCCATTCTAAAAAAACCTGGTCTAAACCCTGACACCCTAAACAACTTCAGACCCATCTCCAACCTACCCTTTCTGTCAAAAGTTTTGGAACGCGCTGTAGCCACTCAACTCAAACATCATCTCTCTGCCAATAACTTGTATGAAACATTCCAATCCGGATTCCGCTCCAACCACAGTACTGAAACTGCTCTCCTCAAAATCACCAACGACCTTCTCCTCTCCTCTGACGCTGGCAACCTCAACATTCTCGTCCTCCTCGACCTCAGCGCTGCCTTTGACACCATCGATCACACTATCCTCCTCACCCGACTTGAATCCACCTTTAACGTCACCGGCACTGCCCTCTCTTGGATTAAATCATACCTCTCTGACAGATGCCAGTTCATCTCCATCAATAACTGCAAATCCCCCACTGCTCCCCTCCCCCAAGGTGTCCCCCAAGGTTCAGTTCTTGGCCCCCTCCTCTTCATCCTTTACCTGTCCCCGCTCGGTCACTTAATCCGCCGTCATGGTCTCCAATTCCACTGCTTCGCCGATGACATCCAGCTTTTCA
The DNA here is from genome assembly GCF_964187855.1 of Myxine glutinosa. Taxonomy (NCBI): domain Eukaryota; kingdom Metazoa; phylum Chordata; class Myxini; order Myxiniformes; family Myxinidae; genus Myxine; species Myxine glutinosa. The sequence goes on from NC_136263.1 coordinate 219,637,035, forward strand.
TCTCCACCAAGTCCGTCTCCACCGACACCCACTCTATCCTGACAAACTGCATCACTGAAATAAAATCCTGGCTTCAAATCAACTTCCTCAAGCTTAACTGTGATAAATCTGAAATAATCATCATTGGCCCAAAAACGCTCACAAAATCCACCCATAACTTTGCCCTCAACATCGACGGTATCCCAGTATCCACCTCCCCTCACATCCGGAATCTTGGCGTCATCTTTGACCAAACCCTTTCCTTCGACAAATACACTAAACAGATCACAAAGTCAGCCTTCTTTCACCTGAAAAACATTGCCCGTCTCCGCTCATCCCTCTCCTCCACGGCTGCAGAAACCCTCATCCACGCCTTCATCACCTCCCGTCTGGACTACTGCAATAGCCTCCTCTATGGTTCACCCTCAAAAATCACCAATAAACTCCAATACATTCAGAACTCCGCTGCCCGTCTACTCACTCATTCCCGGACCCGTGACCACATCACCCCCGTCCTTTACAAGCTTCACTGGCTCCCCATCCCCCAGAGAATCCAGTACAAAATCCTCCTCTTGACATACAAAGCCCTCCATAACCTGGCCCCATCCTACCTGGCTGACCTCCTCTCCAGACACACTCCCACCCGCAACCTCCGCTCTGCTGGTACCAACCTCCTGACCCCCTCCATCCGGACCAAATTCAGATCCTGGGGGGACAGGGCCTTCTCCATCGCTGCTCCCACCCTCTGGAACTCACTACCTCACACCATCAGAGACTCCTCCTCACTCACCACATTCAAAACATCACTAAAGACCCACCTGTTCAACGCTGCATTCAACATTCAACCCACAGCATTTAACCCCTGACTATCTCTTCTCCTTCTCCCTCCTTTTGCTTTAAATATTTCCCTATTGATTCTTGTCTTGTCTTTTTGATTCTTGTCTTATATATATGCCGTATATCGCTGCTGTTTGTTTTCTTGATTCTTGTCTTTTTGCAATTGTTGCTTTCATGTATTGTTATGCATTATGTTTTCCACTCTGTCAAAGCGCCTTTGGGCTTCTGGAAAAGCGCTATACAAAATAAATGAATTATTATTTATTATTATTATATGGCGTTTTACAAAACATTTATTTATTGTAAACGTTTTGTAAAAACAAAAGGTCCTATCAGCATATAACCCATATTGCAACAACAAAATACTTATAAGAAGATCTTGATCAGCACTCGGTAGAGCGCACAGCCGCACACCTCCGCCAGCCTGAACAGTGTATTTTTGTATCCCACCGATAGGCCGCATACGGATCTGGATCTTCACTAAAATCTAATCAATCAAATCTTCCTTGTCAAACACCCAACCCATCCACCAAAATTCGTCCAAATCCACCAACAACAATTTGAGATATCCTGCTTCCTCACACACATACATACCTTCCGTCCACCTTCGGGGGCAGAGATATTTAATTTAAACTTTTTCATTCCTTTGACTTTAAAGTCTAAATACATTCCATTAACTTACTTTTCATGTTTTTACTCTTATTGCAGGTTTCATAATGACCACTTCTTTCAGTAAAAGCAAGCATGCAGTCAATGATGAACAGGGTGATACAGGTGGGAATACCTACAAACAGTGGATGGTGTAGGTAAGACACCAGGTCGTCTGGGCGGCAAAAGTGGAGGAATACTTGGGTGACCTACGCAGAACATCAAACCAAAACACCTTAGTCCAGGACAATGAAATCAATACAACAATAACAATACTCGAAACTACAAATAGCTCATTAATTTCGCTGCCAACCTGAAACTCTGCTGATGGAGTGCTCCACTCCCTCCCCTCCATTGGTTAAGGCAGATTTATTCACACAGGTTCTGACACTCACACAACCATGTGCGCACACGCACAATTTTTGAATGAATTACCGATTTAATATTAGGTGCAAAATCCACCTTTTATCCCCTTTATTGGGAGTGCATCCGGGTGGGGAGCACAACCTCATGAGGCCTTGCTTTGTTGTCCTGATGCATTGTACCAAATTTGGTCCATAATCGCTTGGTAGCTTTTGTGAGATGTTTTAGTCAAATGTTAACGGGCGTATGGATACTGGGACCACCAAGCAGGGACACAGACGTATGGACACTGCGACCACCAAGCAGGGACACAGACGTATGAACACCAGCACCACCAAGCAGGGACACAGACGACCCACCAAGCAGGGACAAAGACGTTTGGACACCGGGATCCACCAAGCAGAGACACAAACATACGGACACCGGGACCCACCAAGCAGGGACACAAACATACGAACACCAGGACCACCAAGCAGGGACACCGGGACCACAAAGACCACCAAGCAGGGACACAGACGTAACGTATGGACACCGGGATCACCAAGCAGGGACACAGACGTATGAACACCAGGATCACCAAGCAGGGACACAGACGTATGAACACCAGGATCACCAAGCAGGGACACAAATGTATGGCCACCGTTGAGGATGGGGGAGGGGCGGAGGGGGGGGGGAAGGGTGAGGACGGCGAAGGACAGGGACGTGGACGGGGAGGGGCGAGGGCGGGGAAGGGCGAGGGCGGGGAAGGGGGGAAAGCGGGCGACGAGGGAAGGGGGAGGATGGGGAAGGGGGAGGATGGGGAAGGGGGAGGATGGGGAAGGGGGAGGATGGGGAAGGGGGAGGATGGGGAAGGGGGAGGATGGGGAAGGGGGAGGATGGGGAAGGGGGAGGATGGGGAAGGGGGAGGATGGGGAAGGGGGAGGATGGGGAAGGGGGGGGATGGGGAAGGGGGAGGGATGGGGAAGGGGGAGGATGGGGAAGGGGGGGATGGGGAAGGGGGAGGATGGGGAAGGGGGAGGATGGGGAAGGGGGAGGATGGGGAAGGGGGAGGATGGGGAAGGGGGAGGATGGGGAAGGGGGAGGATGGGGAAGGGGGAGGATGGGGAAGGGGGAGGATGGGGAAGGGGGAGGATGGGGAAGGGTGAGGATGGGGAAGGGGGAGGATGGGGAAGGGGGAGGATGGGGAAGGGGGAGGATGGGGAAGGGGGAGGATGGGGAAGGGGGAGGATGGGGAAGGGGGGGGATGGGGAAGGGGGAGGATGGGGAAGGGGGAGGATGGGGAAGGGGGAGGATGGGGAAGGGGGAGGATGGGGAAGGGGGAGGATGGGGAAGGGGGAGGATGGGGAAGGGGGAGGATGGGGAAGGGGGAGGATGGGGAAGGGGGAGGATGGGGAAGGTGGAGGATGGGGAAGGGGGAGGATGGGGAAGGGGGAGGATGGGGAAGGGGGAGGATGGGGAAGGGGGAGGGGGAGGCCGGGGAAGGGGGAGGATGGGGAAGGGCGAGGCGGGGAAGGGCGAGGCCGGGGAAGGGCGAGGGCGGAGGAGGGTGAGGGCGAGGACGGGGGAGTGCGAGGGCGGGGGAGGGGGGAGGACGAGGGCGGGGGAGGGCGAGGAAGGGGGAGGGCGAGGGCGGGGGAGGGCGAGGAAGGCAAAGGGTGAGGGCGACAAAGGGCGAGGGCGACAAAGGGCGAGGGCGGCGGAGGGCGACAAAGGGCGAGGGCGGCGAAGTGCGAGGATGGGGGAAGGAGGAGAAGGGCGAGGATGGAGGAGATGGGGAAGGGTGAGGATGGGAGAGATGGGGAAAGGTGAGGCTGGGGAGGGAGAAGGGGAGGGAGAAGGGGAAAAGTGAGGGTGGGGAGGGAGAAGGTGAGGAGGGAGAAGGTGAGTAGGGAGAAGGTGAGTAGGGGAGGGAGAAGGTGAGGGCGGGGAGGCAGAAGGTGAGGGCGGGGAGGCAGAAGGTGAGGGTGGGGAGGGAGAAGGTGAGGGTGGGAAGGGAGAAAGAGGATGGGGAGGGAGAAGGTGAGGGTGGGGAGGGAGAAGGTGAGGCTGGGGAGGGAGAAGGTGAGGGTGGGGAGGGAGAAGGTGAGGATGGGGAGGGAGGGAGAGATGAGGATGGGGAGGGAGAGATGAGGATGGGGAGGGAGAAGGTGAGGATGGGGAGGGAGAGATGAGGATGGGAAGGGAGAGGTGAGGATGGGGAGGGAGAGGTGAGGATGGGGAGGGAGAGGTGAGGATGGGGAGGGAGAGGTGAGGATGGGGAGGGAGAGGTGAGGATGGGGAGGGAGAGGTGAGGATGGGGAGGGAGAGGTGAGGATGGGGAGGGAGAGGTGAGGATGGGGAGGGAGAGGTGAGGATGGGGAGGGAGAGGTGAGGATGGGGAGGGAGAGGTGAGGATGGGGAGGGAGAGGTGAGGATGGGGAGGGAGAGGTGAGGATGGGGAGGGAGAGGTGAGGATGGGGAGGGAGAGGGGAGGATGGGGAGGGAGGTGAGGGTGAGGGTGGTGAGGGTGAGGGTGGTGAGGGTGAGGGTGGTGAGGGTGAGGGTGGTGAGGGTGAGGGTGGTGAGGGTGAGGGTGAGGGTGAGGGTGAGGGTGAGGGTGAGGGTGGTGAGGGTGAGGGTGGTGAGGGTGGGGGTGGTGAGGGTGAGGGTGGTGAGGGTGGTGAGGGTGAGGGGGTAGAAGGTGAGGGGTAGAAGGTGAGGGGTAGAAGGTGAGGGGTAGAAGGTGAGGGGTAGAAGGTGATGGGTAGAAGGTGAGGGGTAGAAGGTGAGGGTGAGGGTGAGGGTGAGGAGGGTTATCTATCCCTAACAATGTAACCGAACACGGCACTAATGAGTAATGGTAATTCAAAGGTAACCCAACACGGCACAAACAGGTAACTAATAACGTGGGCCCAGTTGCGTCCCCATTATTATGATACATCCCTTCCCTTGTGAAGCTGACATCGCCCATCACATACATTCAAGGTAGGAATGAAGCACACACAAGTCACAACACGTCGTCAATCGTAACGATTGTTCAGTGCCTGTACGAACCACAGTTACAATATGAATAACATCTGTCACTATCACCGCATCGAAAACACAACTCGTAATCAACATCTAACGCCTGAAAAATCGCCATTTAATCACTCACTTCTAGCACCAGGAGGCCTCGACATCTTGCTTTGCATTTACAAAAAGTCTCGCGATATTTCCTGGAATCCAGATTATTGTTGTTGTTTAACGAAAACCCACCTTCCTTGTTACAAATCAAATCAGAAATTCTCAGCAGGTTTAATTGGTATGAATTAGACCAGGTACACTTAATTACGTGAAAATATATAAAATTATATCTTAGCTTGCCATCATTAGAGGCAGCCTTGCTTTGCGATGCAGCAGCAGCACCCCTTGCTGACATCACCAGTGTCAGTGATCGAATCACCAGTGCCTTGCTTCGCCTATCAGGGAAGAAGAAGAAGAAGAGGAGAGGATCAGCGCAGAATTTAAAACAAGAAAGGTCTTTCAATGAGAAAGTAGTTAATGTAACGAAATGTCTCTGGAAATGTATTGTCAGCCGAGAGTGGATATGTTTAAATTTTAATTAACAAGGAAATTTGATGAAGTGCGCCATTTGGCCCATCATACAAGGGAAGGGGTGTGTTCATTTACCAAGTTTCTTGTGGAGTGATCAAGTGGCTTAAGCATTCAATTCGATACCGTTGATAAAGAACGGATGGCTTGGCAAGCGCTGGCTGGCTGCTGCTTGGTAACTGAACACACCCTGCACTATACCACCACCATCTGCTTGGTAACTGAACACACCTCTACTGCACCACCACCATCTGTCTGCTTGGTAACTCAACACACCTCCACTGCACCAACACCATCTGTCTGCTTGGTAACTGAACACCCCTCCACTGCACCACCACCATCTGTCTGCTTGGTAACTCAACACACCTCCACTGCACCAACACCATCTGTCTGCTTGGTAACTGAACACACCTCCACTGCACCAACGCCATCTGTCTGCTTGGTAACTGAACACAACGTGCACTTACCACCACCATCTGCTTGGTAACTGAACACACCTCCACTGCACCAACACCATCTGCTTGGTAACTGAACACAACGTGCACTATACCACCACCATCTGCTTGGTAACTGAACAAAGCTGCACTACACCAACAGAAGCTGCTTGGTAACTGAACACACCTGCACTACACCAACACCGACTGCTTGGTAAATGAACACACCTGCTCTACACCAACACGAGCTGCTTGGTAACTGAACACACCTGCTCTACCCCAACACGAGCTGCTTGGTAACTGAACACACCTGCACTACACCAACACCGACTGCTTGGTAACTGAACACACATGCACGACACCAACTGATGGTAACTGAACACACCTGCACTACACCAACACCAACTGCTTGGTAACTGAACACACCCTGCACTACACCAACAGCAGCTGCTTGGTAACTGAACACACCTGCACTATACCAACAGAAGCTGCTTGGTAACTGAACACACCTGCTCTACACCAACACGAGCTGCTTGGTAACTGAACACACCTGCTCTACCCCAACACGAGCTGCTTGGTAACTGAACACACCTGCACTACACCAACACCGACTGCTTGGTAACTGAACACACATGCACGACACCAACTGATGGTAACTGAACACACCTGCACTACACCAACACCGACTGCTTGGTAACTGAACACACCCTGCACTACACCAACAGAAGCTGCGTGGTAACTGAACACACCTGCACTATACCACCAGAAGCTGCTTGGTAACTGAACACACCTGCACTACACCAACACCGACTGCTTGGTAACTGAACACACCCTGCACTACACCAACAGAAGCTGCGTGGTAACTGAACACACACCTGCACTACACCAACAGAAGCTGCGTGGTAACTGAACACACCCCTGCACTACACCAACAGAAGCTGCTTGGTAACCGAACACACCTGCACTACACCAACACCATCTGCTTGGTAACTGAACACACCTGCTCTACACCAACTCCAGCTGCTTGGTAACTGAACACACCCTGCACTACACCAACAGCAGCTGCTTGGTAACTGAACACAACCCTGCACTACACCAACAGAAGCTGCGTGGTAACTGAACACACCCCTGCACTAGACCAACAGAAGCTGCTTGGTAACTGAACACACCCCTGCACTACACCAACAGAAGCTGCTTGGTAACTGAACACACCCTGCACTACACCAACAGCAGCTGCTTGGTAACTGAACACACCTGCACTATACCAACAGAAGCTGCTTGGTAACTGAACACACCTGCACTACACCAACACCGACTGCTTGGTAACTGAACACACCCTGCACTACACCAACAGAAGCTGCGTGGTAACTGAACACACCTGCACTATACCACCAGAAGCTGCTTGGTAACTGAACACACCTGCACTACACCAACACCGACTGCTTGGTAACTGAACACACCCTGCACTACACCAACAGAAGCTGCGTGGTAACTGAACACACACCTGCACTACACCAACAGAAGCTGCGTGGTAACTGAACACACCCCTGCACTACACCAACACAAGCTGCTTGGTAACCGAACACACCTGCACTACACCAACACCATCTGCTTGGTAACTGAACACACCTGCTCTACACCAACTCCAGCTGCTTGGTAACTGAACACACCCTGCACTACACCAACAGCAGCTGCTTGGTAACTGAACACAACCCTGCACAACACCAACAGAAGCTGCGTGGTAACTGAACACACCCCTGCACTAGACCAACAGAAGCTGCTTGGTAACTGAACACACCTGCACTACACCAACACCATCTGCTTGGTAACTGAACACACCCTGGCACGAAACCAACACCGACTGCTTGGTAACTGAACACACCCTGCACTACACCAACACCGACTGCTTGGTAACTGAACACATCCTGCACTACACCAACAGAAGCTGCTTGGTAACTGAACACACCTCCACTACACCAACACCGACTGCTTGTTAACTGAACACACCCTGCATTACACCAACACCGGCTGCTTGGTAACTGAACACACCCCTGCACTGCATCAACAGTAGCTGCGTGGTAACTGAACACCCCTTGCACTACACCAACACCGGCTGCTTGGTAACTGAACACACCTGCACTACACCAACACCGACTGCTTGGTAACTGAACACACCTGCACTACACCAACACCGCCTGCTTGGTAACTGAACACACCTGCACAACACCAACAGAAGCTGCTTGATAACTGAACACACCTGAAGTACACCAACACCGACTGATTGGTAACTGAACACACCCTGCACTGCACCAACAGCAGCTGGTTGGTAACTGAACACACCTGCACGATACCAACAGAAGCTGCTTGGTAACTGAACACACCCTGCACTACACCAACACCGACTGCTTGCTAACTGAACACACCTGCACAACACCAACAGAAGCTGCGTGGTAACTGAACACACCTGCACTACACCAACACCGACTGCTTGGTAACTGAACACCCCTGCACTACACCAACACCGACTGCTTGGTAACTGAACACACCCTGCACTACACCAACACTGACTGCTTGGTAACTGAACACACCTGCACTATACCAACAGAAGCTGCTTGGTAACTGAACACACCTGCACTACACCAACACCGACTGCTTGGTAACTGAACACCCCTGCACTACACCAACACCGACTGCTTGGTAACTGACCACACCCTGCACTACACCAACACCGACTGCTTGGTAACTGAACACACCTGCACTACACCAACACCGACTGCTTGGTAACTAAACACACCTGCACAACACCAACACTGACTGCTTGGTAACTGAACACACCCTGCACTACACCAACACCGACTGCTTGCTAACTGAACACACCTGCACTACACCAACAGAAGCTGCGTGGTAACTGAACACCCCTGCACTACACCAACAGAAGCTGCTTGGTAACTGAAGACACCTGCACTACACCAACACCGACTGCGTGGTAACTGAACACACCTGCACTACACCAACAGAAGCTGCGTGGTAACTGAACACACCCTGCACTACACCAACACCAACTGCTTGGTAAGTGAACACACCTGCACTACACCAACACCGGCTGCTTGGTAACTGAACACACCTGCACTACACCAACACCGACTGTGTGGTAACTGAACACACCCTGCACTACACCAACACCGACTGCTTGGTAACTGACCACACCCTGCACTGCACCAACACCGAATGCTTGGTAACTGAACACACCTGCACTACACCAACATCGACTGCTTAGTAACTGAACACACCTGCACTACACCAACACCGACTGCTTGGTAACTGAACACACCTGCACTACACCAACACCGACTGCTTGGTAACTGAACACACCCTGCACTACACCAACAGAAGCTGCTTGGTAACTGAACACACCTACACTACACCAACACCGACTGCTTGGTAACTGAACACACCCTGCACTACACCAACACCAGCTGCTTGGTAACTGAACACACCCCTGCACTACACCAACACCGACTGCTTGGTAACTGAACACACCTGCACTACACCAACACCGACTGCTTGATAACTGAACACACCCTGCACTACACCAACACCGACTGCTTGGTAACTGAACACACCTGCACTACACCAACAGAAGCTGCTGGGTAACTGAACACACCTGCACTACACCAACACCGGCTGCTTGGTCACTGAACACACCCCTGCACTACACCAACACCGACTGCTTGGTAACTGAACACACCCTGCACTACACCAACACCGGCTGCTTGGTAACTGAACACACCCTGCACTACACCAACACCGACTGCTTGGTTACTGAACACACCCCTGCACTACACCAACACCGACTGCTTGGTAACTGAACACACCTGCACTACACCAACACCGACTGCTTGATAACTGAACACATCCTGCACTACACCAACACCGACTGCTTGGTAACTGAACACACCTGCACTACACCAACAGAAGCTGCTTGGTAACTGAACACACCTGCACAACACCAACAGAAGCTGCTTTGCAACTGAACACACCCTGCACTACACCAACAGAGGCTGCTTGGTAACTGAACACACCTGCACTACACCAACACCGACTGCTTGATAACTGAACACACCCTGCACTACACCAACACCGACTGCGTGGTAACTGAACACACCTGCACTATACCAACAGAAGCTGCTTGGTAACTGAACACACCTGCACTACACAAACACCGACTGCTTGGTAACTGAACACACCCTGCACTACACCAACACCGACTGCTTGGTAACTGAACACACCCTGCACTACACCAATACCGCCTGCTTGGTAACTGGCCACACCCTGCACTACACCAACACCGACTGCTTGGTAACTGAACACACCTGCACTACACCAACACCGACTGCTTGGTAACTGAACACACCTGCACTACACCAACACCGACTGCTTGGTAACTGAACACACCTGCACTACACCAACAGAGCTGCGTGGTAACTGAACACCCCTGCACTACACCAACACCGGCTGCTTGGTAACTGAACACACCTGCACTTCACCAACACTGGGAGGCAGGGACTATGCGGAGGCATATTGGTGACACAGTCGCATTGCTCTAGTATTTTTCTTTTGTCTTTTTTGCAATATTTGGGGCTGTATTCGTTGCTGTGTTCGTGTTGGTGTGTGACATCCCTCTAAATGCACCTGTTTCTGGAAGTATTTTGCAAGGTGAGTGAGAGATCCCTTTTCTGATTTGTTGTGTTCATGCTTGTACACAAATTGTATTCGGTCGTCTTATCTGTTGAGATTTTCACATACTCTACTAATCCTGGGATGCACTGATTTTTGTGGATAGTGAGTTTCCAGATCCTCCAGTGTGTGTGTGTGTGTGTGTGTGTGTGTGTGTGTGTGTGTGTGTGTGTGTGTGTGTGTGTGTGTGTGTGTGTGTGTGTGTGTGTGTGTGTGTGTGTTGTGTCTGTCTCTGTGTCTGTCTCTGTGTCTGTTCTGTGTTTGTGTCTGTTCTGTGTCTGTGTCTGTGTCTTTCTCTGTGTCTCTGTGTGTGTCTGTGTGTGTGTCTGTGTCTGTCTGTCTGTGTTTGTGTGTTTGTGTGTCTGTGTGTGTGTGTGTGTGTGTGTGTGTGTGTGTGTGTGTCTGTTTGTGTGTCATGGTGAAGTATCTTTACGAGTTTTTGGACGCAAGACTCGGTTTGCCATCTGTGCTCACCAATAAACTATAGCTGATCCAACGTGTAGAACGAAAGTCTATGCAGATAGTTTTATCCCTCGTGCTGTCGCACTCCAGAATTCACTTTAGTCAGGTTCACTATGTCAATAAATTATATTTCGTTCAAATTCATGGTAGATTAGCAAACCTATACATTTTTGGAAAGGTTATAGCATAAGGAAACTAAAAATCAATGTTTACATTTGGAGAGATACCTGTATGGCGGCCATTTTTGATTTTCAAAATGGCCACTGTAAAATACATATTTTGTTCTATTTCTGCCTCTAATTACCCTAAAAACTTTTTAAAATATACTAAACCTATATTTTCAGGGACAAGGAATCCAATGAAAGTATCAAATTAGTGCTATGGGGAATGGTAAGACACGAATCAAAGGTTTTGAATTGCAAAATACTGTCTTTATATTCGCGATAAGTTGCATAATCAAATACATGTTATCATTTTGTACAGGCAATTAATAACATCAAAATGTGTCACAATAATTCATATCACCAAACATACACAGGCAGTCAGCAAAATCATATATACACATGCGGTCAGTATAACTTCACATCTACACAGGCAGTCAATGACAAAATATACACAGGCAGTCAATGGCATCAAACATACACGATTACAGAATATGCCATTTAGAGTTCGTCATCACTGTCCTGTGTGTCGTATCCGACAATATAGTCCGCATCGTTTTCACAGTCTGTTCCACACAAGCAAAGGTCGGTCAAATTGATTGGCAAATCGAATTGGTCGAATGGTCGAATTGGTCGAATGGAATTGGTCGATTGGTCGAATTGGTCGAATGGAATTGGTCGGAATTGGCAAATGTAAACATTGATTTTCAGATTTTCCATGTAATAACGTTTCCAAAAATGTATAGGTTTGCTAATCTACCATGATTTTGAACGAAAAAACATAGTGAACCTGACTACTACCTGTAACATGCTTCCTATTGTCCTACAATCTACCCAGCTTCAACAGGAATGTCAATTCCTATTTCGTACATCTTTGAGGTTTCATTACATTTTACCTGACTTCTGCTACTTCCTGCGTCTTGGATGTTTTCTTGATATTTTTTCCTTTATTCTTATCTTTATCTAACCTTCACTTAGCTCCCTATTCAGAGTGGTTTTCCACGTTGTTTGTGGCGATTTCCAATATTAAAAAAACACACCACACACATTGAGTGCACTTGTCAGTCGCATGGAAGAGTTTTCCACTGATGGCCGTTTGTTTCAATGAGCACTGTTCAACATGTACATGGGATGGCGATACGATCCCATATTACACTCCTCCCTTCTTAAGAGTAACCTGACAAGTGCATATTGTACATGGCATGTTTCCATAATGTGGATATCGGCAAATAAACATTCATCATGTTAACATCAAACAGTCCCGTGCTTCGTTCAGTTTCACCTTTGTTTCTTGTTACAGCTTTAACAACTGGTTTCCCTACCTGAAGTTCCCATAGTCTTTCTGCACCAAAAGGAGTTATGACCTATCCATTCAGTGCTGAGCATGAAGATAATGTCGATTCTTCACAAGCTAACCTTGGCCTACACTTGCACTCTCAACACCTTTGCTCTGTATATTTGTACGACTCCTTTGAGAGTGGTATTTAAATTCCGAGTTCTTTCTGAACTCCATTCTGGTAAAACCAGCTCTGTAGTGTTGCATGGTAAACTACAGGTCCAGGAACAAAAGTGGTATATCGCCGGAGGGTAGGTTCCCCAATTGAAACCGTCACGCGGTACAGGAAAACAGTGTCAGACGATTGGACCCTGCTATCGCGCGACGGACCAATTGGCATTCCTAGTTGCGGGTTCGCAACCTGCCGAAGTACAAAGTTATTCGTGCGCGGGAGCCTCAGGTCTGGTAAGTTCGGTGGGGGGGGGGGGGGGGGAGAGGCTTCACCTCTCGTAGTAGACCCGAACCCCGGGCCGTAACAATACGTTTGATGTCACATTTGACAATTTGTACTGTGCTCACCTGTTCCATTAGAATCAGGATGTTATGGTTACGCCTTAGTATGTTTGACCATAAAATTGTTACTATAAACGGTCACACTGGAATTTTGCAGGCAGGGCAATGTGTCGATGTGTGTACATACAGTCTCTCAGATTGATATTCTGACTGTTTTCGGAGACCCTGCAGAAGCACATACCGAGACACAAAGAAACAAGAAACCCTAGTAGTCGGACCCCGGTATTTGTGGGGGATACGTTACTGGAAAATCCCGCGAATAGTGGGGCATTGTTTCAATGGGAAAAGGGGGGGGGAGGGGGGGTAGGTTCCCGAGTCGTGAACATCCACGAATAGAGAGGAACAAACCGTGAATGGCGAGACAAAATCCGTGAATGTACGCCACGGCATTGTTTCAATGGGGAAAAGGGGGATACGTTACAGGTTCCCAGCGGTTCCAGATTCATAGAGGGAAATTTTTAAAATTTAAAATGTTTTCGACCGCAAATGCACATGATTATAGTTTCACCAAAAATGCTTACAAATAAAAAAAAAACCACACCACGTACCATTTCCAATTCATTGAAGGAATGCGCTTAGTTTATTAAGTGCTTAACCACACCATACCGTGAAAGTAAAAAAAAAAAACACCATCGTGAACCGTTTAAATGTTGTTTTTTTTTTTTTTAACAAACACGCAATTTTCAAATGATGATAATGATGGTGATGAATTACAATTCCAAAAATTCCTCAAACTTTGAGGGTGATCCAAATGATGGTGCAGCAAAATCGTGCACTAAGGGAGAGCCAGGAGAAGGTGAGGGCGCTGATGAGAATGCTGTTGAGGACGCTGGTGAGAATGCTGGTGATCTTGAGGTGGAGGGAGCAGGGCTGAAGAAATGGGTAATGGGGAGCTTCCTGACGCATTGCCCAACATTTGGATGTTTCTCTTTGTACGGGAGAAGCGAGTTATCCAAGCCCCTCTTGAACTTGAGGTACCTCTCCACGACTGGGTCAGCATCTTCCAACTTGTCGACAATCGCCCGTATGTCCTGCAGCAACTCGCCCAGGAACTGGACTGTGAGGTTGGACCTCGGCACCTCTTCCTCATTACTGCCCACCTCTGCCTCGTCCTCTTCGGAAACCTTTGGAATGGTGTCCATCTCGTCCTTGATTGGGTTTAGGGAACGGTTCAGCATCATGGTTTTCAGCATAAAGGTTCCTCATCTGTGTGTTGTCCTTGATCGAGTTTTCCTCATCCTTTCCATGTGGACATTCCAGACATGGGTGACCACCTTTGTACCCAATAGTGCTTGCTGAAAGTTTCTCACGAATCACCTTCTTCTTCTGTATGTACTATGTAGCGAACAGTGGATTTGTCGATACCATAATGCCTGCCAACAGAGGCCGCACTCTCTCCGCTTGAAAGGTGGTCCAGCAGCTCGACTTTCTGGCTCAGGCTCATCACTTTGCCTCTTGGTAGTCGACGCATGTCCGGCACTGGTCTTGCGCTTGGGAGCCATAATTGAACGCTGAGCAGAGCGAGTCAAAACCACAGGTCGAAGCAACGGGACGAGAACAATGATCAAGATCGAGGACACAATCGGTATATATGTAGGATTGCGAACATTGTGGGTATCTGCGGGAGCCCATTGTTATTGGGGGATGTTATCGGATCATGCCGTATTGAGCCTATCTGCTAATTTCAATAATAGATTTAATGAAGCATTTGCATTCTAGAACTCATGGAGAATGACTTGTTTTAGTCACTGATGGAACATCCCCTGAAGCGTTTTTGTTGTGTAACATCTCTAATGATTCTTTACTGTAAATTGCAAATTGTAATCGATTTAATGAAGTGTTTGCATTGTATAATTCACGGAGTTGGCTTGTTTATACATCTTGTGGGATATCCCGCGAAGCTCGCTTATAGTGCGGTTAAAATCCGCGCCCGCGAAAGCCATGAAAACGCAAAGCACACAGCAGTGAATGTACGGTACAATACTGAACTGTTGTTTTTGGCGGTGTGGTCCCCGGCGCTCGGGGTCTGCCGCGAGGGTTGGAATCCCACCCGATCTGTCTTGAAACATGGACCAAGGAGTCTAACACGTGTGCGAGTCGAAGGCATCGAACGAAACCCCGGAGGGGCAATGAAAGTGTGCGGTGCGTGCGTGCCAGGTCCAGGTGCCCTCTCAGCAGCGATGTCTCGCGGTGAGGGCGCGTCGGTCGGTGGTGCTTTCCGGGTCTGGGGGCCTCGCGCTCTCTGTGCCTAGGAGGCCATGCTGTTACGCTTTTATCGCCGTTCTGGACCGAACCCGCTGGCGGGGACGTCCCTCGTGCCCGCACGCATTCCACCATGGGGCGGGATCCTCGCCGCCGTGGCAGGGGCGAGGCGCACCACCGGCTGGTCATACGCTCGGTCTGGTGCAGAACCGGACGGAGCTGCAGCGTACTTGCTGGTACCCGAAAGATGGTGAGATATGCAGGGGCAGGGCTAAGCCAGGGGAAACCCTGGTGGAGGCCCGCAGCGGTTTTGACGTGCAAATCGATCATACCACCTAGGCGTAGGAGAGAATGACCAATCGAACAATCTAGTAGCTGGTTCCCTCCAAAGTTTCCCTCAGGATAGCTGGAGCTCTTGCTTGATGCACAGTTTTATCCGGCAAAGTGACTGACAAGAGGCATTGGGGCCAAAACGGCTTCAACCTATTCTCAAACTTTGAATGGGCAAGACGCCCGGCCAGGCGCGCTCGCTCGATGGCCTAGCCCTGTGGGCTCAGTCTGTGGTGCGGCGGCACGTGAGCGAAGAATGCGAGCTGCCAAGTGAGCCACTTTTGGTAAGCAGAACTGGCACTGCGGGATGAACCAAACGCCGGTTTAAGGTGCCGACGTGAACGCTCATCGGAGCCTTGGTAAAAGGTCGAGACAGCAGGGTGGTGGCCATGGAAGTCGTAATCCGCTAAGGAGTGCGTAACGACTCACCTGCAGAATCAACTGGCCCTGACAATGGATGGTGCTCGAGTGTCGGGCCTTTAACCGGCAGTCGCAGGTGATGTAACCCTTGGCGCAGGCTTCGTCCTTGATGGGGGGAGCCGTCCACACGCTACGTCACGATGAGTAGGAGGGCCGCCGCGGTGGCGCTGAAGCCTTGGGCACGGGCCCGGGAGGAGCCGGCGTGGGTGCAGATCTTGGTGGTAGTTGCCTTTGAAGTCCGAGGTGGAGATGGGTTCCATGTGAACAGCGATTGGACATGGGTGAGTCGGTCCTAAGTGACAGGCGAAGGCCTTAAGGACAATGTTGGGTGATGGGCTCCCATCTGCCCCAGTGTGAGCGAAAGGTAATCGGGCTCAGATCCCCCATGCGGAGAAAGGTCGGGGGGTGGTTCACGCTTGCCGCGTCCTACCAATGTTGCGGTAACGCAAAGCGCACCTGGAGACTGTGGCGGGGATGTCAGTAAGAGTTTTCTTTTCTTTGTGAAGGGACGGGCACCCTGCAATGGGTTTTACCCGAGTTAGGGGCCCACGCCCTGCACAGCGTTGCGGCTCCTGTGGCGTCCAGCGGGCCCTCGCCGCCCCTTGAAAATACGGGTGCGATGACAATCTCGCTCTGGGCCGTACCCATATCCACAGCAGGTCTCCAAGGTGAACAGCCTCTGGTGCGATGGAACAATGTGGGTAAGGGAAGTCAGCAAGTCGGATCCATAAATTTGGGACAAGGATTGGCTCTGAGGGCTGGGTCTGTCGAGCCGGGGTGTATGGGAACACATGGCAGGGGCGATGTTGTACATCTTAGGTTGTACATCTGGTTGTACATCTTAGGTTGTACACAGCACCACGTATTGGCCGAAGAAAGCAGTGTACGGGAACACACACGCTGTCGGGGCGAGCCTCCGTTTCCTGGGCCCGCGGGGCTCCAGGCCCGTCATCTGGTCCACCTGCTCCTCACGGCGTGGCGTAGGGTTCTATTGCCGGCGCGGGTGGTGCATTTGGGGGCCCGGTCCAGTGCCATGTCTGGGATCATCCCTCCCGTTGTGGTCCTTGTCGAGGGCCCCGCGTGGCGTGCGCGCCTCCCCGTCTTGCGGTGTCTCTCTCCCCCCCCCTCCACGGGCGTCTGGTTGCAGCGGGGGGGGGGTGGGAGGAGGGGGAAGAGGGGGATGGTCAAGGCGGGGGCGTGGCCGGCATGGAGCTCGTCCGCCCGTGCACCTCGGGTGGCGGCGGGATACTCTCCAGGCCGGTGCCTTTCCTCGTCCCTGGCCCCGTCCTGCCAGCAGGCCCGCACCCTCTCGTGGCACACCGAGCGTCCTGGGCCGGATTGGCCCGGCGGTGGTCCTGCAGCATGAGGGACTCAGTTGTGAACGTGAGCCATTGCCTCCCCATGGAGCGCATGCGCGGTCCGCCCGGACCTGCCGCATCCCGCACCCCCTTCCGGGTGTGTGCCTTGTTGGGGTGCTAAGTAACGGCTGGGCACTTCGAGGATCTTGGGAATCATCCACCCCCCACCCACCCCTGCCCCCCACTTTTCTTCCAATTTACCCTCCAAATTTCGAAAGAAATATGAGTGAATTATTGGGTGCTGCCTCTGCAGGTACGCAGTCGGGTATCGCGCCAGAGGCAGGCGGGGCTCGGGGGCGCGCAGTGTTTACGTGTGAGGACTGTGGAAGGGAATTTGGGACAAATATTGGTCTCGTGCCAAACACTCTCGGGTGTTCCACCAGCGGCACCTCCCTGTTAAGGGGAAGCCATGGTGGGACCCTGAGTATGAACACATGATGGCTCTTGAGGAGATCCGGCTAGTCCGTGGTGGGTGTCGTTTCATCAACCAGTGGCTGGTCGAGAAGGTCCCTGGCCGATCCCTCGAGGCCATCAAAGGGAAGCAGAGGTCAAAGGCCTACAAGTAGCTGGTTGAAAGGCTCCTTGTAGAGTCTGACCAAGCACCACGGCCTCGGCCTGAGATGTGTGCACCCACCACGTATTGGCCGTAGACCATCGGAGGGAACGGGGGCTCTCTGGTGGGGGCCAGCCGGGCAACTTGTCGCTCGGCTCGGTCCCCGGCAGGGAGTTGCCTGGCACTGAGGCCGAATGTTTAGCATGGAGGATGGAGCATGGTGGAGGAAGGAGGAGATTAAGGTCGTTCTCCAGGGACTACTTCCTGGTGGCAGTGAGTGGGACGATCGTTGCTTCGACCGGCTCATTGGTCGCCTGGGGGAGATCTCCGGTGGAGACCTCGAGGCCTTTGCCAACAGAACATGATCGAGCTTACTTGCTGGTGGCATTGGACATCGTGGGGGCATCTCCAGTGGCATGCCAAGCATGTCATGTCAAGGCACCTGGATCACAGGCATGTTGAGGTTGTTACACAACAGTGGGGTCTGGTTCGTCCCATCAGTCTGGAGGAGATCCAGTGGGTGAAGTGTCTCCTCAAGCATGGGGCTCTCGGGGTGGACGTGATATCCAGCAGGCTGGTGAAGGCAATACCCTGATTCCTGCTTGTGTAAGATGTACAACCTCTGGTTGTTTTGTGGGTTTCCTCCCCACTGCCTTAAAAAGCATAAGATGGTGTTGCTCCCCAAAACGACAAGCCCCGAACATCCTTCCTACTTTCGACACGTGTTGGGTGCTTTTGACCTCTATCCAGCACAGCGAGCGTTCAGGCAGGGTGATGTTTGCGCGGAGAATGTTGACATTCTCGATGGGATCCTTTGGGATGCCACGCGCAACCTCACTCCGCTGTGCATTGCTGTGCTGGATGCGTTGAAAGCCTTCAACTTCATCAACCATGGAGCAATTCTTAGGGCTGTGCTAGGGATGGGGGCTCTGCCACCATTCCTCACGCATCTCAGTAGATCGTACGAGGACTGCACAACCATCCTTGATTGTTACCGTGCCGAGTCAATTCCAATAACTCGTGGTGTGAAGCAGGGCGACCCACTCTCTCCGATATTGTTTAACAGTGTCCTTGATGAGGTGCTGCGGAACTTACCGGGGGGAGTGGGTGTAAGGCTTGGAGGTGAAAACATTGAGACATTGGCCTTGGCTGAGGACCTGATCCTGTGTGCCAGAACACCGGCCGGGATCCAGTCATCAATGGATGCGGCGCATGCTCTGCTAGTGCAAGCAGGCTTGGAGGTGAACAGTGAGAAATCCGTCACACTCAATATTGTTACCGACGGTGCCAACAAGCACTGTCTTGTCTATGGGGAGCGAAGGTTCGCCATTGGTGGTAAACAGCTATGACCATGCATAGTAGCAGAAGAGTTGAAGTACCTGGGGATCAAGTTCCTCCCCAAGGGAGTTGTTCCAACATATGGGGCGTCCCTGGAGGAGGGACTTGTGAACCTCAAGCGAGCGCCTTTAAAGCTGCAACAGCAGATGGCTATACTGCGGGAGAATCTGATGGCTATACTGCGGGATAATCTGATGCCCAAGCTCCAGCACGAGCTCGTGCTCGGTTTAGCCCGGACAGGTACGTACCGCAGGTTGAATCGTCAAGTGCCCCACCATGTGCGGCTCTGGCTAAGACTACCGAAGGACACCCCGGTGTCATTCGTTCATGTCAGGCTTCCCCAGAGCCTTTTTGTAGGCTTCCCCAGATCTATGCCTTGACACAATCCTGTCTCTGAGCTCTGCAGGCAGTTCCTTCGACCTCATGACTTGGTTTTTGCTCTGATATGCATTGTCAGCTGTGAGACCTTATATAGACAGGTGTGTGCCTTTCCAAATCATGTCCAATCAATTGAATTTACCACAGATGGACTCCAATCAAGGTGTATAAACATCTCAAAAATGATCAAGAGAAATGGGAGGCACCTGAGCTAAATTTCAAGTGTCATAGCAATGGGTATCAATACTTATGTCAATGTGATATTTCAATTTTTTCTTTTTAATAAATTTGCAAAACTTTCTAAAATCCTGTTTTCTCTTTGTCATTATGGGTTATTGAGTGGAGATTGACGAGGGAAAAAAAAGAATTTCAACGATTTCAGCAAAAGGCTGCAACATAACAAAATGTGAAAAAAGTGAAGGGGTCTGAATACTTTCTGAATGCACTGTATATGAACAAAAGGATCCCAGGCAGACAGACAGACAATCACCTACGGAGCATATTTTTACATTTGTGGGGGATAGGCAATGATTACCTTAGTCCAGGTAGAAGTGTATAGATTACCATGCGCCGTATGTCGCGGCTAAGAGGAAGAAGAACCCCCATGTACATAAGTAGGGATCCGATAGACCGTATGTTGTGTAAGTGTATAAGTGTCCCCATGAGAGGGGTGGGGTTATGTTAATTAGTTAGGGATTATGGGTAATGAATCCCCTGTATGTAATTGCCTCTGTTATTTCCCCTCTGTTCCTCATGACAATGCAGCACACACACAAAGCCAGGCAATAGCGCATTAAAAGACACTAAATAAATTCTAACCAGAAACGGGACTTTGAGCACCAACGATGACACCACCGACAGGTGATAACATCGAGCAGGCAGGTCCGGGAGGCCACGCCCGGAGAGCAGTGATTTGTGAGATTTGTCGAGCAACGAAGAGAGGGACTGGCTGAAGCAGGTACAGGCGGTGTTAGATAACATCAGAGCCTTGAGTACAAAAGAATGCTCTCCCTGACATTTTCTCTCTCTGCTTCGGGATGTCATAAAGAACGGTCGAAGTTTACTATCTCTTGACTTGGGACTTTGATAGCGAACAGTCACGGTTTTTGCCAGGGGTGTGCCGAGTTCCTGCAGACGGTCGCGGCTCGTGCATTCTTTCTTCTTGGTCCAGGCGATCGGCTGAGCGGCCGCAATGTCCTTTCACTGGCTCGTTAGTGCTGGTCCAGGCATTGTCTGGGTGCGCTGAGAGACGTGGGTGCTAGTGAGGTGGACGAGTGCGCGCTGAGGCCTACATTCCGCCAGGGCCTATGCAGCACCCGGATTGCGCGCTCGGGGCCTGGACGATTACCGACGGGGTTCAGGAGACGCTCAGAGCTAAGTACCTAAAAACAAACGCTTTATTTTCACCTTTATTTTTCCCTTTGTGTGGATACGGGTCCGTATGGGAGCGCTCCATTTAGGAATCTTTTATCGTGCATTCCTTGTTCACCAGCATTTCTTCAAATAACGCCGGTATTTTTGTCCATTTTAAATCCATGTCTGTTGGCATTAATTATCACAGGTTCGAAGACGTCCGGTGGGATCCGTGAAGGCAAGAGCTTCACCCTTCCCCACGTGCGTATTAGCTCCGCTATATTTTGACTGAACGCCTCGGAGTGTTAAGCTCGATTGGCAAACTGTCCGAAACCGGTCTTTATCGGCATGGACAGGACAATATTGTCGCGCGACTCCCCCTCGGTTAAGACCGGGGAAATCGCGAATGGCAATCGAGCTTACTTTGAGGCGTTTACAATTCAATGGCGGATCATACGCGAGCAGTGGGGTTGGGGGAGAATGCCGCTTACCTTCACGGTCCCGACGATGTCTTCACCCTGTGGAAAGTAATTCAACACGAGGCGGATGTAAAATGTCCAAAAAAAAAAGGAATATTTATTACGGAACCCGAGAACAATGAAACGCGACAATAAGTAAATAATGTTCCTAAATCGGGATCCCACACACCTCACTTCACATACAAACACAAGGGAATGGAGAATAAAATAAAACGTTGTGTGGTGAGTCTTATCTGTCTGGATGTGGTCCGTCAGGAATCGTCCAGGCTCCGGTGTTCGCACTCCATCAGCCCTCACTGAGCGCCTCGCTCGCGCCGGTCTCGCCCGCTCAGCGGCAAGCCTCGCTCGCACATGAACGCCAGGGAGGAGAATCGACGGCGCTCCAACGTTTCCCCAACATCCATCGTAATGCAGGCAATTCGCGGATGGCAAAGGAAAAAGGTCCAAACGGAGAGAAAGACAAGGGCAGAAGGGAGGTCTGGGCAGAAACGAAGCCAAAGCGAGAAGAGCCAACGCAAACGGACAGTCCAGAGCAAAAGGACCAAGAGAAGAGAGAGAAATGCCGGCGAACAAGAGGTTTTACTCACCGTCACATGACGTCAGCTCTCTCTCCCCCCCTCTCTCTCTCTCTCTCTCTCCCCCCCTCTCTCTCTCTCTCTCTCTCTAACCAGTGCGTCGTTTCCTTGTGACCTTTCGCGCCTTCACACGTCACCGGCACTTCTCCTCCAATGAGCGCATCCCTTCTTGGTAATTCCTTCGCGCCCTCCGCACTGATTGGCCGTGGTGTCATCGGTCGGTGGCCAATCAGTGTGGCACGTCCTTCACCTTCCTTACCCCCAATCACGGGGAAGCTTTCTGTCCCTCCCCCGACCAATCACACGTCCTTCCCTACTCGGCCAATCGGTGGCCTGCTCTTTGCTCATCCCTCCCCTCTGTCAATCACGAGTTCTCCTGGGCGTGGCTATTGCCTGGCTGGTCGATGTCTGATCACCATGGTGTACCACTGCACGGCCACTTGCTGTCTGCTCTTCCGGTCAGTTTTATCGTCTTGTGGCGGAGGGGGATTTAATTAATGTGTGCGCTAATTGGGCTAACTAATGTATGTGATGAGTTGCCATAAGGGACACCGGAATGATCACAGAGGGGACGACACACCGGGGAATTAGCATAAACCCTCGAACTACGTAACATGCCACGCCCCCTTGTGGCGGGGACACAGATACGCAGCTTACTCCAACATTCGGGCTGCAGAACTTATTACATCTAGATTCCCTATCACAACAGTCGAGCACCGACCTATGCAGATCTACCAGGATCTATATATGCCCTACCCAACCGACATACCCCCCCACCTTTAGAGGCCATTTTTCCCTGCAAAGCAGGGGTTGGCCTTTTTCGGGAACCGTGGTTGTTGTTTTTTGGTCCCCTCTTTGAAGCAATGTTTTACGGCCGGATGCCCTTCCTGACGCCAACCCTTTTTGCCGCCTTTAACGACAAACAGGGAATTACCAGTGAACTGGTACTCAATTTGCCGACCTCAGAAGGATGACAGGCTGAGTCAACCCCCCTGGCGTTAATTCAGCGATCGACCGGGATTCTAAACCAGGATCCTAAGCCGGCACCCTAGCCGCTAGCCCAACACCCAACCGACATAACAATATTATATATTGTTACGGTTCTCTCGCCGGCCTTCTTGCCCTTATCAAGGGGGTATTAATCCCCTTGTCTTTACTGGCCTGGCGGAACCGAGACTTATTACGTCCTTTCCGGGCGAGCGCAAAATAGGGTTTCGGGACCAAATTCTCGCTCGTACCTATGTACTCGCACCGCCACGGAAACGAGGTAGCAAGCCTCGCACGAACCACGTGAGGTTGGAGTACGCCGAGCGGTTTGCGTACACGTGATCCGCGCAGTCTCAATTAATGGACCCCGATTTAAGCGGTTCTATTCGTGCCACGCTTCGTCAAATGGAGAAATCACGGGAACGATCGAATCAGAAAGAAAGAAAGAACAGATGGGTTTAATGATTCCCACATGTATGTACAGTTCAAGGACGCAGGGACACAGAGCAAGCTTAGACAGTCTTAACTTATCCCTGGACAACGGGCCCATCTCACTCACGCTCACACAGGGGATTGCAGATGTCGATGTTCACCAACGCGCTGATGTGGTCGTCCAGGATCGGCCCCGTCCGGCTCTCCGTGGTCCACGTGCGTCCCGCGAAGATGGTGATAGGCGAAGACAGGGGCTCGTAGCGCGTCTCTCGAACGAAGCAGATATCGGGCGGAACGGCAAGGGGCGGACTTTTACGGCAAAGGGCGGACTTTTACGGCAAAGGGCGGTTACTCAGCCGTTCTTATACAAGTGCGGCAAGGCTCATCAAGCTCATCAAGCACCGCGCGTTCTGGCTGTAAGTTCAACAACGAGCAAGTCCTTTTAGCTCTCCCTCTCCTCTGCGAGTCCTTCGGGTTCTCCAGCGCTAGTCCTTCCGAGGGCTTTGTGCATCGGGTTATATAGGTACGCCCCGTGAACCTTCTGGAACTCACCAGACTCTTCTCACCACGCCCTCTGACACCACCACCCCTGAGCTCTGATTCGCGGCTCATGCTTACCGTCATCGCTTCTGCTGCTCCGCCTCGACTCCGCCCCGATCCTCCTCTGCCTGCCTCGTGTTAACTTGCCCAATATGAACCAACGTTAACAAACTGTATTGAGGCTACAGACGTAGGATGACCGGTGGCAGTAGGGCCTATTTTCCTGGCTTTACACAACGCAGAACTAACATAGGAAATGGCCTATTCTCACACATACTAAGAAATAACTATACTACAAATGAGGCTACATGTTGCTTGTGTGACTATCTATGGGGGGCAAACCTTTAACATTTATTGAACTCACTGTACAACCCTCAAAACCGTTACACTGCCCCCCTCCCTCGTCAGACTCGTCCCAGAGTCGAACCTACACAAGTGGGAACGACCGGTTTTGAGCATGAGTTGGGACTAACTTTTAATTATGTGTGACACTTAGATGTGGTTCCCCCTAACATTTACTCTAACCCGTGTATGTGACAGTTTTACAACACTAGATATGTCCCACCTACTGCATTAGACTCACCACACTATCTCTAACAGACTCACGCCCACAACTAACCGAATTGCGGAATTATCTTCAAACTACACATAAAGCCGGTGGGCAGCATCTATTATTTACAAGCACAAAACCTACTTATTTACAGTTCTATAACCCAGGACCTGTTCTTTGTGGAAAGAAGATTGCTGGGGAGAGAAAGCACATCATAGCACCAATACACAAAACACATTTCAAAAAGTTCGCATTTGCTGCTGGTGTCTGGCATCTTCTGTCTTCCTGCATCTTCTTGCTTCCTGCATGTCGCATCTTCTGTGTGCAATAAAGCTTACAGTTCTTCTTTCCTCACACACCCATAATAAAAATGTATAAAAAGTGCGTTCGTTTTTATTTAATTCCTGGCCAAGCAGGGCCAACCGTATGTGGTCCGTCTGCGTGACATTGCCGCCACTCAAAGCAAGTGGTCCGAAGATGCAAGGTGAGTCTGCAGCAAATGCCGCATAGCAGAAGTGCAAAGCCACAGAATGTGTGTGGTCCATAATGTGTAATGTGATGTGCAAAGTGTCTGTGGCAGCAAGTGCTGTACATGTGCAGCAACGTTATAACCAATGAAGGGTACGGCAGCAAAGTACCGCGCTGTTCAGCTGCACAGGTGTAGCAAAGTGCAGCAGGGGTGCTGCCAGTTGTAGTGAAGTGCAGCAGGGATGCTGCACAGTTTGATGTTTCTGCACAACTCCACCTCCAAAGTGGGTCCATGGGTGGGGAGGAGAGACAAAGCACAGTCAGCAAAGCAGAAAGGGCGCAAAGGTACACATCAATACAAGGCAATGCAGCATGAGGGGCGCGGCAGAGCGAGCAGAGCAGACTCGTCCATAACCATCCGTACCCCCCCCCCCCCCCCAACGTCAGCTTACACTACCCTTGCCCTTCCCTGTATTTGCAAATTCGTCACAACGTCCTGTCTCCCATATCCCCCTCTACTCCAAATTCGTCTCCCAATCCCTCCCAGGATGGAAGGGATGGAATAACACACAATGTCACCTCACGTCATGATGCATCTTACACTCTTAAACAGTTTACAAAACCCTGGTGTGGAGTTCGTCTCCTTGGTGAGTGGTTGTGGATGGCGCGAAGGGACGTTCTCTTCCTAACTACTCTAATGACATTAACTCATTTAAACTACCCGGGGTCATGCCCTGCCAATCGGCCTCTTTAAACTATGTGGTTCTAAAAACCGAATCCCCCATTGACCACTCTGCGGTGCTCTTCCGAATTTGGGTCACACACCCCAATTTTTCACACTGTGCCTTTGCACAATTTCGGGGCTGGGTCGTGTGGCTCCACTAGCAGGTCTACCTACCTGTGCACCTCCACCACTGAAGTCGCCACCCGAGCTTACCTGCTCCTGCGACTACCTAAACCAGGGAAGACCCCTCCTGGCATTCTACCCCTCTGATGCCCTCTCTGGCATTGGGCTACCCGGGTCCTTCTCTTGGATCCTCGGGCCCCATTGAACAACTACTCACAACACTAACTGGCTCCCGTAGCCTACCTGCGGCCTCACCTGGCCGACAAACTACCAGTGGCGGAGTGCTCCAATAACCATACGCACCAACAAAGCCCACACGCCCAGCCATTTCATAGACTCATGCACCCAACCAAGCACTTCTTGCTACTTCCCGCACCACAGGTGTCAATATCCAAACAATTTACCTAAGCCCTCTACCTGGCTTTAAACTACCCACCCCGGATATTTGTGAAGGGGTCCATCTCCCCCCATTCACTCCTTCGCACCATGCATTCCACACCTTTTATCCCGCCCCAAATATCTCACACACCAAATCTCTTGCACACCTTTTTCCATACACTCCAACACAACTCCATTGGTCTCCATACACAATTCCTCACACACACAGCATCATCTAGCTGACTACTTCCCCTAAAATTCGTGCTTCCCCGTCTTCCCTTACACTAAGCACACCCTCGTCATTAACAACCAACTAAGCTAACTACGTCCCCTCTACCTGCACAAAAGTCACTACTTAAATCTTGTCTCTACCTCATTTACTAAATCCCTAACAATTAAACTAGCCCGCCCACGGCTAGCTTTCACTCCCATCCCCATAATCTAATGCTCATGAGCCCTGGTGTGAGGAATGGTAGAACTACCATCCCTCCACACCGAGCACCATTCCCCAACACTATTGCTATCCGTCCACTACACTTGAGCCTCTCCGTGCGGAAATACATTTTCACAGCTCGGCCTCAAAAAGCCGAGCGATGCATGCAGGTGGTTGGTGTACTGTAGGTTGGGTCCGTCCGGCATTTTCGATCCAGGGGAGGAGGCATGCTTGGGCCAAGGTTCAGGGCTCCATCTCTGCGTGGAGCCTTGCGGTCCCATGCACGATGGCCCAACTGCCCACGGTTGGAGCACCACAGCCGCCAGGGGGCACAGCTCCGACTTCTCCTTCCTCCCCTTGAACCGGTCCGATCGCCTTTACTGCCATGACGCGGCACCGACCATACAGGGCGGGGCCCGGCGCGAACCATGCACGGCGCTCCTTGTGAGACCCCCGCGGCAACGATCCCCGCTGCACACAAAGCACACCACGCACCGAGGGCTCGCGTCGGCTATACATCGCGCTAAATGCTGCCCCGGTCTGCGTCGATGCTCGAGCCGCGTTCTCAACACACCTCGCGACCCATTCCACATTCGTACACCGCGGCGCTCCAGCGCCTCCCATACACTCCCTGCATTCTATTACAGCACTCTCCCGTGCATTATCTTCCCTTACACACTCAGGTGCACACCACCCAGGTGCACTCACGCCGTTCGCACACTCCATTACACACTCTGTAACACCATCGGCCATCGCACACCCTTGCGTACACTCTTGCGTTACGTACGCCGTAACGTCCATGGGTGTGCACTCTCCCGGTACACACCCAATAAGCGCACACTTACCCATGGGTGCGCACTCTCCTGTTGCACACCCAATCACACGGTTTGGTGTGCAATCCTGCACACTCTCTACAACACGCTCCGGTGTGCATTCGCTCTCACTCTCCTCGGCCATCGCACACTCTGTTACACACTCGTCTTTGACACACACTTCCCACTCACATTCCATCATACACTTGCGCTCCGGTGCACACTTTTTTCTCACACGCGCGCCATTCACCCTCACACTGCACCACGGACCTTCCACGAGCGCCCGGGTTCCGTCTATGCCCCAAGCGCGCCAAAAATCTTTTCCCGCCATACACACTCCTGCTCACCTTCATGACCTTCTTCCACGGCAGCACCACCTGCAAACCTTCATTGGGGCTAGCAAGCCCAACATCATGGTGCAAACACAGACTTTGCGCGGATTCCATTTCTTCCTCCTGCGATACATTCCCTGACTCTATCTCTGCCGTCTCTTCGGCCCTAATTTCAACGATAATTTATTTTTCCTCGACGACCGCCGGCGCCAATAAAATTTATTTTTCCAATTCGACGGCCGTCGGCTTTTCCACACCCCGAGTCGCGATTTATATACCCTCGGTTCATGTAGCCGCGCCCTGCTCTACCTCGCTCTCCCCGCGTTCCTCACATCGCGTTACCTCGTCGTGTCCCTTTGCGACCTCCTCGCTCAGCTTGCACCTTATGTCCTTCCCTGCCTCTTTTGTTTCCTTCTTAGACGCCACCCTCATTTTTCCCAATTGATTATTTTGGTCGTCCATTTTGTTTTCCAGCCCATTTTTCCACTCAAACAATTCCCGGGTGGATTTGTCCCCCATTTCCTTCAACTGATCACCCATTTTTTTCATGTCCCGGGTGGATTTGTCACTCTGGGTATCCATTTTGCCCCCAATTTCTTTCATTTTATTCTCTTGGACGTCCATTTTCGCCATTAGTTGAATTAGGTACAATTCAATGTTGCACCCGGGTCACACAGCGGGCTCGGCTGCCGCGGCCACGTGTGAGGCGCCGCCATTTTCTACCCCTGCTGCCGGCCCCTCATCAATGTCCTCCTCTTCTCCCAATTCTTCCCGTGGGTCCTGGGTCATTAATTCCTCGTTATCTACCTCCTCTGCTACCCCCACCGGCATTCGACCGCTTTGGCTAGCCATGGCACGAATTTAAATTTGGTTCTTAAAAACGAAATTTCGGTTCCTCGTAATTTTGGAGTGCGTTAAGCGCACTTCGGGTCCTATCCCACTCCTGACACCAAATGTTATGGTTCTCTCGCCGGCCTTCTTCCCCTTAACAAGGGGGGATTAATCCCCTTGTCTTTACTGGCCTGGCGGAACCGAGACTTATTACGTCCTTTCCGGGCGAGCGCAAAATAGGGTTTTGGGACCAAATTCTCACTCGTACCTAAGTACTCGCGCCGCCACGGAAACGAGGTAGCAAGCCTCACACGAACCACATGAGGTTGGAGTACGCCGAGCGGTTTGCGTACACGTGATCCACGCAGTCTCAATTAATGGACCCCGATTTAAGCGGTTCTATTCGTGCCACGCTTAGTCAAATGGAGAAATCACGGGAACGATCGAATCAGGAAGAAAGAAAGAACAGATGGGTTTAATGATTCCCACATGTATGTACAGTTCAAGGACGCAGGGACACAGAGCAAGCTTAGACAGTCTTAACTTATCCCTGGACAACGGGCCCATCTCAATCACATTCACACAGGGGATTGCAGATGTCGATGTTCACCAACGCGCCGATGTGGTCGTCCAGGATCGGCCCCGTCTGGCTCTCCGTGGTCCACGTGCGTCCCGTGAAGATGGTGATAGGAAAAGCCAGGGGCTCGTAGCGCGTCTCTCGAACGAAGCAGATATCGGGCAGAACGGCAAGGGGCGGACTTTTACAGCAAAGGGCGGACTTTTACGGCAAAGGGCGGACTTTTACGGCAAAGGGCGGTTACTCAGCCATTCTTATGCAAATGCGGCAAGGCTCATCAAGCTCATCAAGCACCGCGCATTCTGGCTGTAAGTTCAACAACGAGCAAGTCCTTTTTGCTCTCCCTCTCCTCTGCGAGTCCTTCGGGTTCTCCAGCACTCGTCCTTCCGAGGGCTTTGTGCATCGGGTTATATAGGTATGCCCCGCGAACCTACTGGAACTCACCAGACTCTTCTCACCACGCCCTCTGATGCCACCACCCCTGAGCTCTGATTGGCGGCTCATGTTTACCGTCATCGCTTCTGCCGCTCCGCCTCGACTCCGCCCCGATCCTCCTCTGCCTGCCTCGTGTTAACTCGCACAATATGAACCAACGTTAACAAACTGTATTGAGGCTACAGACGTAGGATGACCGGTGGCAGTAGGGCCTATTTTCTTGGCTTTACACAACGCAGAACTAACATAGGAAATGGCCTATTCTCACACATACTAAGAAATAACTATACTACAAATGAGGCTACATGTTGCTTGTGTGACTATCTATGGGGGGCAAATCTTTAACATTTATTGAACTCACTGTACAAACCTCAAAACCGTTACTATATATATATATATATATATATATATATATATATATATATATATATATATTAGTGTAGCAGCATAGCAAACCTGTTGTGCATTTTGTGATACAAGCACCAAATTTGGCACAAATGTACATTAATATG
The DNA here is from genome assembly GCF_964187855.1 of Myxine glutinosa. Taxonomy (NCBI): domain Eukaryota; kingdom Metazoa; phylum Chordata; class Myxini; order Myxiniformes; family Myxinidae; genus Myxine; species Myxine glutinosa. The sequence continues at coordinate 219,667,195 of NC_136263.1, forward strand.
TTGCGAACATTTTCAGATATTGGGCCACTTGAAATTCTCTCTTTATGTCCGCCATATTGGATTTCAAAATGGCCGCCACTTGAAATCTACATTTGCTATTATCTCTGGACGTAATGCAGCTATTGACTTGATTCTGGTATCTAAATGTATGTTTTTGGGGGCAAGGAATCCAATGGTACCAATTTCAACTTAATATTATCTATCACAGTCTGTTATATAATTTTATTTGGAAATTATCTAGGCAAATATTGGATTCAACACAATACTTTGAAAAGAATGTCTTCGTTCTGTAAATGTCTTAGGTATAATACTGACATGCTACATGGTCTAGTATTTGAGGCTAGGTGTACTGGTATCTGAGGCTAGGTATATACCGGTACTGAAGATACGTGTACATAAACAGTGTCATGTTAACAAGTTCAGCATTGCCACAAGTACATGTATGTTGTTGACTCATCGTCATGTGCAGTCCCCTTCACACACACAGAGGGCTGTGCACTGAAGGGCAGCCTTTTTGCACTTGCAGCGCCTCACACACCCTTTCTTGCACTTGCAAGAAACCAGCTCAATGCAGCTGTGAGCTGCCTCAGTTAGCCTGGTCCAGTAAGGTGTGTACTGTCCTTCTCCAGTCCTTGACCAACCCCAGTTGGTTGGTGGAGGGAGCTCTGGTGCTGGCAGCAGTATCTGACCCCACACATGTCCACCTTGATACACTGCCCTCTTGACATGTTCCTCCAGAGCTGCCTTCGTTGGAGGGATGAGCTGCACATTGTTCTTCCTTGCGAAGAGTTTCCTCCTGGCCTTGTCAATGTCTGTGCATTTGCTGGTTCGATCATACAACAGGATCACGAACCTCTCGATGATGCGCATTGCATCGTCTGGTATGTCACGAGGTGCAGAGGACAGCAGCAGCAGCGCCTCAGTGAGTTCTGGCAGTACCGTCCAGACTGCCCACGCAGTGTTCTTGCCATGTCTATGAAAACTAGACACAGTGTCGCATCCAGTTAGAGCGTGGAACATTGGCAGTGCACGAGCCTTCTCTCGTCCCAATCCAGCTGCTATTTCGTGTGCTGCTAGGTATCGGAAACTCTGGCCTGTTCCGAATGCCAGCCACAGTTTGTCTTCTGGTTGCAACTCCTGTGCCAGGGACACTGCCAGCACCACAACATCGGTGTCTACAGTCCGGATGAGTATTGCATGGTGTCCATGCTGGACTGCGTGAGATGCATGCAGCAACATCCGACTGTCAGCCTCTTCATGGTTACATGGGGCGAGTGAGGTCAGATCTGGCAGTAGTGGCTTGCTGAGCACTGCCTCTCCATCAGTAATGACGAGTTGCTTGTCCTCCTGGTCAAACCATTCCATGAGAGCTGCTGAGAGGAACCTGAACAGCTCGGTCTTGTTGCTGTCCACTCGTAGGAAGTTCTGCCAGTTTCCTGGTATGGCTGCGGCAGCCACCACACGTCTCCGCACACCTTGTCCCCGCTTTGCACGTGTACTACCTTTCAGTGAATCAGCAAGGTAAGTATCCCAGACCAGGTCCAGGCGTGACACTGTTTGCAGCTTCGTGGACATATATGGGATGAAGATCTGTTGTGCATACTCTTCAAAGGTCTTTGATGCAGCCGGCTTCAGCATCTGGACGATGGCTGCTCCATCAAGCACAATACAGGTCGTGACAGGAGTCTCTGTCTTTGCGTCGGAGACTTCTTCCAAGCATGTGAGGAGCTCACTCTTGGTACCAGTGCAGAGGCTTCCACCATCAGACAATGCAGGAGGACATGCCTGATTCTCGTGACAAAAGAACTCCTCAAGGTTTCCATCCCTCGTCTGGCAGCCAATGTACAGGCGTGCGAAGAGTTCACGGTCATTCTTGATGGAGGCGAGCTGTTGCTGACCTTTGCTCTGGCTTCTTGGAGTGGAAGTGCTGAACACCTTCAGCTTGTTACGAGGAATGGGTGTGTCCACTGCCTTTGTTCTGTCCAACAGACACTCTCTGGTGAAAGCCTCGAACTGCTCTTGGCCAATCCTCTTGGCATTCATCACGGTCTCCACAGCAGCAGGATCTGCGATCTCCTTTGTGTCCAGTTTGACTACATCCTGACTCTCCTCCTCGAATGGGTTGCCCATCTCCTCTATGACACCGACGAGAGAGCGAACATCTTTCACAAATGAGGCCTGTACACTTGGCGTCTGATCATGATGACGTGTGTCTGCTGTTTGCCGTCTCCAGTGTTGGTTCCCATCCTGGAATTCTTCGATCACCCTGGCAACTTCTGGTCCCGCAACCATCCAGCGACGTAGGGCACGAGGGTTGTCAGTGAGCCCAACTGCTCCACCGTCTCCTTTGATGCAGGCATTATTCTGCTCATGTGCCTGGTCAATCGGGATTGAAGAGAACACCCTCTGTGTTTTCTGAACGGTGAAGTGGCTTTCCCTGAATTTCCTGGCTACATCTGGTGGATGATGGTGGATGATGTGGTGCCACGTGTTCGCTTGTGTTTGATGCTGTTGAACTTCAGTATCTGAGCTGTGGCAATTGCTGCAGGGTTAGTGTCTGCCATCTGTTCCTTGATGCTGGGTCCCTCTAGGATCATACTGACTAGGGCAAGCAGCAACGGTGGCACAGATTCTTCTTGACATACTTCAGGGAATCCTGTGAAGGGCTTGGCTTCTCCAAACATGTGACGGCGAACAATCTGTGCAGCATGGGCAAGATGGACTGCATCACTATCACTGTCCAGCTCGCAGGCTTTGGCAAGAGCAGCACCGACATCTTCTTCAAATGCCATCAGGATGTCTCTCCCCTTGGTGTGTGCCCGCATGTCAGGAAACTGAGCCAACAGTCTCTGTTTCAGTCGTGTGGAGTGGACTCTCGTGTCGAGCTGGACTCCTAGCTGTTCCATTCTGGACTGATAGAGCTGGACAAGGTCAGCCAATCTGAATACTGGTGCCGTCTCCTCATCTTGTCTGGTTTCTTCAATGTAGAGGACGAGTTCAGCGAAGACAACTGCCGACATTGCTCGCTCTTGTTTTGTGTCCTGTGATCCTGTTGACTGGGGCCTTTCTTGTGCGATTGTAAAGTCCTATCAAGCACCGTGGGTGATACTGGGCGTCCAACGATATCATGTCCCCACCACTGAGACGGCCCAGCAGTTCTGTATCACCAAGAAGGGTTGCACAGGCACGCACCCGTTTGTCCATTTGGAATGTTGCAGCTTTCCGAAGACTGTCAGCCCCAGCAGGTTGTTCACAGAAGAAACAATTTTCTGGGACCTTCTTCTCTGTACTCGATGAGCGTGAATGTAACCTGGTGCGTTTGCATGCAGCTTGTTCCTCATCGCTCTCACATTCTTTCTTGAGTGCTCTCTTTTGTGCTCTCTGCAGTTTGGTGTTGTTGTACTGGAGCCTGCATGTCTGATGATATTTTGCACCGTGTGCAACCATCGCAGCTTCAATGCCATGACCATCATCGAGTCTTTCCAGGTGAAATGATCCTGGAAGCTCTCCAAGTTCACTGAATTTGACCAAGTTCTCTGCGAGTGAACTGTACCCACTCCCAATGTCTTTTCTCTTTGATTGGTCAGGTTTGGTCAGTGTCTCCGTCTTATCCTCTTGACATATAAGGCATAACTTCCAGTCAGTTGTGGTGAGGTGCTGTGATGTTGATGGTGAAGTTCGCTCAACATCAGCTAGTCTGAAGCTCTTGGACATGGTGGAACTGTCTTCTGAATCTGCAACGATACAATGATATAATGTTAACATTTTGTTATATATATAATAGAGGGGTTTCCTCCGCCATACTAATGGAGAGGAGGATAATTCCTCTATATCGTAGAGCATTTAGCTTGGCACACTTAGGGAATTAGTTTTGTGAGATTATGCCGGAATTAAATTTTCACCCATACCGGAGGCAAGAAGAGAAATAAAATCACATGAGATTCTTTAGTTAAAAAATATTCCCAAATTTATTGAATATTTACAAAACATTTGAATTCATAAATTCTTACAATATTTACACAGCCAAGATTTAAATATAAATCAGTCTAAACTCTTATTAGGTTGGACAGTACATTTTCCAGACATACCCCGTTCTGTTAATTACAGCCTTCGTGTTAAATTCAGAACATGTCAAAACTGTCAGTGTGGAATACACACTTCACTCAAAATACTACTTTATATAAAACATTTCTAATTTAAAGCCTTATAGTAAGAATTTCAGATAAACCCCAAAAAAGTAAGACCAGGTTGGCTATTAGACAACCTGCCTCTGTCGTGCCCACCAGACAAGTGGTTTTAGCCAGCACACGTGTATCAGGTAAGCTTGTGCTGAGTACATCATACCTGAACAACTCAGTGAGGCAGAACACAGCAGTGCACACCAGGGTGACCCCTTCAGTGCATAAACCAATTAACCTGTCCACTGCAGGGCATATAGAAATGAAGTTATTTTCTGCATATAATAATAATATAAGTTCAGTTCTATATAACAATTTCTGTTATCACCACTACCACTACAACTACCACTACTACAAGCTTTGTCTGGAATTTTGTGGACTAACAGACAAACAGACATACAGACAAGCTGGGATCAAAACATTACCTCCTTCCACCATTTAGTGTAGAGGTAAACATCATGGAAATTATATCATGCCCTAGATTTAATTCATGCTTACCCGTGTATTTGCTTCACTGGTTCACAAGGTCTTTTGCATACATGTAATTCAGACTCTCGTCTTCATTGCTGACCACACAATGTTGTCTAGCTGAGCCCAGATTGTATGTAATTAACTCATTTATGTGGAGTCACAAGGTGATTTAAACACAGCCACACACAAAGAACACAGTTGATGTGGGTCAACACACATGCAGCCTCTCTACTCTTTTATTTGGGTCAGGGCTGTGATTAAAGACATGTAGTGGAGTCATGTTTGTAAACATTGTTAAAGACATGCTACAGTGCATTGTTAAGGAAACAAGACAGATGGAAGCCTATACAAGAAATTTCTGTACTCTAGAAACACAAAAGATGGCTTAAAGGGTCTAGGAAAAGGGGATTATGCATGTTTGGTATTTATTGACAATATGAATGTAATGTTACATAAAATATGCATATGAAAAACACAAATGAATGGGTCACTTTGTTTCCTAATGGGATATGAATTTATATTTTAGACTGCCAGTATATATGAGCTTGTCTGAGTTGTTACTAGTGATTTAGTATAGTTTTTTTTATTATTTATATTTACAGAACTAAGACATTCTTTTCAAAGTATTGTGTTGAATCCAATATTTGCCTAGATAATTTCCAAATAAAATTATATAACAGACTGTGATAGATAATATTAAGTTGAAATTGGTACCATTGGATTCCTTGCCCCCAAAAACATACATTTAGATACCAGAATCAAGTCAATAGCTGCATTACGTCCAGAGATAATAGCAAATGTAGATTTCAAGTGGCGGCCATTTTGAAATCCAATATGGCGGACATAAAGAGAGAATTTCAAGTGGCCCAATATCTGAAAATGTTCGCAACATATTAATGTACATTTGTGCCAAATTTGGTGCTTGTATCACAAAATGCACAATTCTTTTGAATATTTGGGCTAAGCCGCCCCACTAATATATATATATATATATATATATATATATATATATATATACATATTGTTGTGGTTTTGAGAACCCCAAACTTTGTAAATACTTGTAAATAATATTCCATCATTTAACAGGTCAAAGGTAGCACCCATAGATAGGCCACAGCAACACGTAGGTCACCTTAGAAATCTCAGTTATTTCCTTATTATGTATCAGATAAGGCCGTGTTCCCAATAGTTGAATCTGCGTTGCATCAATTAAATAAGATAGGCCCCATTCGCTTCCTTCCAAACTCTCTCTCTCCCAATTCTATAAACGCGCCTTCACTTGCCAGCAGCGTTCGCTGCATTGAGCTGAAGTTTGCTCAAACAAACACCATTAACCACACGGTCAAGCTCGAGGAAGAAGGGGGCGGAGCACTGGGAACGAGGCGTGGCCCTGTCAAGTTGCCATCAAGGGCGGAGCCGGTGAGCCCTCGCCAACCAACTAGGGCTGAGGTGAGCTCACTGGCAGGCATGGTTTCGAAGGAAGTGCATTGATCTCAAAGCACTAGATATAAGCGCGCGCGAAAAGCCCTTTCACGAACTCGTTGGGAAAGGCGCTTCATGAACTTATTGATCGGGAGGCGCGCTCATTTCAAAGGACTGCGCAGGGGACCGTCGATGATACGGACTCGTTGGGAAAGGCGCTTTATGAACTTATTGATCGGGAGGCGCGCTTGTTTCAAAGGACTGCGCGGAGACGCTGATTGCACGAACTGCCTGTGATACGAGCCATTGATCGGGAGAGAGAGAGAGAGAGAGCTGGCACGAGCTACGTATTACGTACGCCGCATCCCAGTCCCCCCGATATATGTAACCCCGAGATATGTAAGGTCCGCTCTCGTCCGACGATACGCGCGAAGCTGTCTGCCGGGTTTCGCCCGCGGAACCGGAGCCTGGACTGGAGTGGACCGGAGCCGGATCCCATCGCCTGGACCATCTGCCTGGACCTTCCTCCCCTACCACGACAATCCCGTGTAAGTGTGTCTGTTCGTCCTGGGGTCGTAATAAGTTAAGACTGTATGGATAACCCTGCCCTGTGTCCTTTTGTTTCTTCTTCCTTGTATATTCCTTTCGTTTCCTCTTTGGTTTGTTAATAAATGTACCTTGTTCTTTCTTGGGTTTTCCCTACTCCAATCACCTCCATCCTTTCTTTCCATTGAGTACCTGTGGCACGATTTGGAAACCGCTCAGGATCGGGTTAGTCTTTGTTAATGGCTCGGGCCGCGGATTGCTAACCACTCGGCAATTTCCATCTTATCCGTGGTTCGAGCGGGAGTTATTTCCCTGCTTTACGGTCGGGTTAGTAAGTAAGTATTTGGGACTTCATTGACCAATCACCCTAGCTAATTCCGACCGGAAGGAGCGTCATAGCGTCCAGGATTGGCGGACGGTCAGCTTAAAAGACAAGGGGATTAACCCCCCCTTGATAAGGGGAGCGCCGACCCCCGAATCCGCAACAATTGGTGTCAGGAGTGGGATATGAAGCCCGAACCAAATTTTCCATCTGAACAAAAATTTGGTCGAAATTTTGAGCGGCCGAAATTTTTATTAAAAGATCCAAATTAAATCGTGCCATGGATAATCAAGGCGATCGGATGCCGGTGGGGGAAATAGAAGAGGAGCTAGAGGCAACCCAGGACCCCAGGGAAGAAGTGGGAGAGATGGAGGAGGAAAGCAATGAGGATGCGGTAGTGGGGGTTGCAGGCGCACAAAATGGCAGCTCCTCGCACATGGCGACGAGGGCCGCTCCCGCTGCGCTAATGGGGGTGGGCGACATGCAAGCCTTCATGGTGCAATTCATGGCAGAAATGAGAGAGATGGGGAACCAATCCAAAAGGTTCACTTCCGTTTCCGGTCTTGCTGGCGAGGGTTCGTTTATTCTCAGCTCTCCATGCTATCCATCGAAATCGAAGTTAAGTAATTGTTCCCATTTGTATTTTCGTTATAACTATTTATTTTATGGTGTATATATTGTCTCCTGACGAAGATTTTCGGTGCAAATCTTTCATACCTGTATTGAAAATCGTGTTAATTCGGGTCGTGTTTTGAGGCCTTATAGTTGTACAATGAACACTGTACAACCTTGAGGCTTTGTTTTTCTCTCAGCGGTCCGTGTTTTTGTGATCCAATAACTTTCGTTCTCTGTTAGGATTTCAAGATTTCAAGATTTCAAGCTTTCAAATTTCAAACTTTCTGTTAGTTCTCTGTTTTCCCAATCTTTTCACCCCATAGCCCTCTTCCTTGTGTAAATCACAACTCAAAAAAATCCAAAAAAAAAACATTTCCTTCTCTGTTCTCATTCGTTTATTCATTCTTATTCGTTCGTTCGTTCGTTCTTCGACCACGTGTTTCTCCCCCATTTCCCCAGATAGATTGTCAAATTTCAACTCGTTATTTTATCGTCCATGCGTTATTGTTTTGATTATAGTTACTTTTGGTTTGAATTTCCTGTAACTTGTAATTATTTAATCGTGTTCTGCTCTTCGTGTGCGGCCTTGTAGTTGTACCCCCGTCGGTGTTTGTTATCTTAATCGTGTTTTGCTTGGCTCTTAGTTTTTTTCCCTTCCACCCCGAACATAATACTCTGTCTAACGTTCTAAATCCCCACCTCCCCCCACCCCCCCCCCCCACCCCCAAAAACCAAACAAAAAAAAAAAAAAAAAAAACATTTATTTTCCTTTCTCCACGTGTACTGTTGACTCATCCTGTATTTTCTGTCCAGGTGTGCTGTTCGCCCCGCCCCCATTAACTCCTTGCCATCCACCGTTTGCCCTTCACGTGACTCGTGGTGGTCCCTCTCGGCTCTCCCCCCGTTGGTATTTTTGTGCACATAAGATTGTTCACGGTTCTGTTTAAATATTATTTAAATATGTATAACCTTTCCCCTTCAGTGTTTTACTCAGTGGTATTTTACAACACGCTGTTTTTCTTCCTATTTAAAAGGCTTTTCTCAATTTCCTCTCCAACTCATTCCACCTCAAAAAAAAGAAATTCAATATCTTATACGTCTCCCTCACTACATGGTCTAAATTCACATTCATTCCATCCCTCCTCCATCATTCTGAACCGGATTGCTAACTTGAAAATCACAACAAACCCAATTTGTTTTCAATGTTCGTCTTTCATTAATCATCCACTTTCTAAACTCCCCTCTTGCCCCTCCCATCCAAATCCCTCCCCTTGCACCTACACTCCTAAACTCCCCCCATGCCCCGCCACTCTTAAACTCCCCCCCTACCCCTCCACTCCTGAACTCCCCCCTTGCCCTTCCACTCCTGAACTCCCCCCTTGCCCTTCCCCTCCTAAACTCCCCCCTCACTCCTCCCCTTCAAAACTCCCCCCCAACCCCTCCCATTCAAATCTCCCCCCATACCATTCCTCTCCAATTCTCCCTCCTCCCCCCTCCTCCTCAAAGCTGCCTCCTCCCCACTTCGTCTCCCTTCTATCTCATACCTCCACCCCCCCCAACCTTCTTCTTTCCTCTGCCCCCCCTCAAACAACCCCTCTCTGTGCCTCATCCCTTCACCTTCAAACCTTTCATCCTCCTCATCCTTCCCCTTCTTGGAACTCTTCTGCAATCGCTGACACACTAACAACTGCTCTCCCTACCTCCCCCTCTCATCCTTCATCTTACCCTACTCCTCCCCTCCCCTGTCCTGTACCTGATGCTCCCCCTCTCTCTTCATTAACGGTATGGACCTCAAACATCCGGGGCCTTCGCTCAAACCTGACTGATCTATCCATACAGGTTGCTTCTGACAATCCAGACTTGATCTGCTTAACAGAGACTTTCCTCCTTCAAGATGTCTCTGATTCCTTAATATCTCTTCCTGGTTACTCCCTCCTCCGGTATGATAGACCTGAGCCTTGGCCTGGTGGTGGGGTGGCTATCTTTATCAAAAACTCTCTTCCTCACTCTCCTTGCACTGCCCTCTCTCCTCCTCACCCCCAGGAGTACCTCTGGCTACGTCTTCCTCTCCGCTCCCACCTTTTGTTCATATGTGTTCTGTACCGTCCCCCAAACAGTGATGACTCCATCTACATTTCACTGTCTGACAACATGGACCAACTTCTATCCACTCATCCCAACTCTCTCTTCCTCATATGTGGTGACTTCAATTGTCATCATGCCACCTGGTTGGGTGTGTGTTCCTCTCTCACCAGTCATGGCACCTCACCAAAGGACTTCTGTGACTCACTGGGATTGACACAATCTGTCAATTTCCCGACCCGGATCTCAGCCAATGGAGTATCTTCTCTTCTAGACTTGGTTATGACTAACTTCCCTGCTAATGTCTGCTGCTCTTCTTCTGCTCCAATCGGTTCTTCTGATCATGTGCTTGTCAAAGTGGACATCTCTCTGGCCATTCTCAGAGAGCCTCCTCAGCGTCGACGAGTCTGGCATTTCACTCAGGCCGACTGGGACGGTCTTCAAGCAGCCATCAATCATCTGGATTGGTCTCCCATCTCCACTGCCTCTGACATCAATTCTTCCTGGGAATTCTTCCAAAGCAAACTGATCTCTCTCATGCACAGATTTATCCCATCTCGCCTTCAGTTGTCTTACCCTTCCTCCCGTCCATGGTACACTGAATCTTGTGGTGAGGCAGTTGCCCTGAAACAACTTGCCTTTGCCTCTTGGAAGGCTAATCCAACTGAAGGAAATCTCAGTTCCTTCCACCAAGCTCGGAACAAGTGTGTGTCTACCCTCAGGAGTGCCAGGAAGCACTATCTCTCCTCACTCAAGAATGAACTCTCAAACCTGTCTCCTTCCTCCAAATCCTGGTGGCGTCTGGTCAAATCCGTTTCTGGTGTTTGTTCCCCCTCCATCCCCTCCCTTACCTCAAATGGCCACACAGTTGACATCGCACGTGACAAAGCCGAATGCCTCAACTCTGTGTTTGCCTCAAAATCCTTAGTCCCAAACCCATCTCTCTCTGTTCCCACCTTTCCCAGTCGAACCAAACTGCTCCTGGACTCTGTGACCTTCTCTCCTGACAAGGTGGAGGAGTTTTTGTCAAACCTCGACTCTGATTCTGCAACTGGACCAGATGGCATCAGCCCACGGGTCCTAAAATCCTGCTCTGCCGCTCTATCTCACCCTCTCTCTGTTCTTTTCACCCTATCCTTTGCTCAAGGTCATCTGCCAGCATCCTGGAAATCAGCAAACATTACCGCTTTACACAAAAAAGGTGCAAAAACAGATCCTTGCAACTACAGACCAATCAGCCTGCTCCCAATTATCAGCAAAGTCATGGAATCCATCATTGCTTCGGATATGAAATCTTTCCTCTTCTCCAATGGCTAGATTGGCCAATGGCCAAACCGCTGAGGATGATCTCTGATCATCAATTTGGTTTCAGACCAGGTCACTCTACTCTGGACATGCTGCTTCTGCTGTCTCAACAATGGATGGAGGTCCTCAATGCCAAACAGGAAATCAGAGCTGTCTCCCTTGACATATCACGTGCCTTCGATACGGTCTGGCACCCAGCTCTGCTCACCAAACTCTCCTCCTATGGTATCCATGGAAATCTCCATGCATGGCTTGCGGACTTCCTCTCTGGTCGTAGTCAACGTGTGGCACTGAATGGATTTCTCTCATCTCCCCTTCCCGTTCAGGCTGGAGTTCCCCAAGGCAGTGTGCTGGGCCTTGTGCTTTTTCTGGTCTTTATCAATGATCTCTCCGACTCTCTGGAAAATCCTCTGTATCTCTTTGCTGATGACTCCACTCTCTGCCGCTCCATTCCTCTTCCGTCAGATCGGCAGTCTGCAGCCTCCTCACTCTCTGAAGACCTGGACAAAATCACAGACTGGTCAAACATGTGGAACATGTCTTTCAATCCTGACAAATCTCACACTCTTACTATGTCTCTCCGAAAAGATCGACTGGACAACCCTCCCATCTACTTTCTCAACAATCCTCTCCAAGAAGTTCTGTCGCTCAAGCTTTTGGGACTCACCATCTGCCATGATCTTTCTTGGGAAAACCACATTTCCAAGCTGGCCTCCAAAGCCAGTCGCCGACTGGGCATCCTCCGTCGTGCGAAGTCCTTCCTCGGCACACCTGAGCTCCTCACCACATACAAGGCTTTCATCCGCAGCTCAATGGAATACTGTTCTCCCCTATGGGCTGGTGCTCCTGCCTCACACCTGGCTCGGCTTCACGCTGTTGAATCCAAAGCTTTCAGAATCATTGGAATCTCCCGCGATGAAGCTATCTCTGAGGGCCTTTCACTCACTCACCGCAGGCAGGTAGGTGGTCTTTCTGTCTTCTACCGACTCCTCTCCGGCCTTGCTCCCCCAGCTCTCTCTGTGCTCTGTCCCCCAAATATTCCTACAGGTCACACAAGATCTGCCAGCCACCCTCTGATGGTTAAACTGCCGAAATCTCGGCTCTCTGCTCACCTTCACTCTTTCATTCCTCTTTTCTCCCGCCTCTGGAACAAACTCCCACACTCACTTCAATCACACTCCTCCCTCCAGGTCTTCAAAACAGCTGTTCACCACCATCTCTTATCTTCCCCCATCCAAAACCTTGATCTTTTCTACCCCCACTAATTCACCCCAGATCCACCTTGTTTGAAATTCCAACTTCTTTCCTGGAAGTCTTGGCAGTGTCCATATGTTTTATACCTCTCCCACCCCACCCCCCCCTTCCCATGCCTCCTCCCCAAAGCCCTCTCCCTCCCACAGTTCTCTCGATGTCTCCATGTCTCTCGGTCCCTGCTCTCAAATGTTGTGTTTGTGTCCTTCCCCCTCTCTCCCCATCTTGTCTACCGCTCCCGATGTTATTTGTTTTGTGTGTCTGTTTGTCTTTCTGTGTGATTAATGTTCGCTCTTTCACGAGCCTAGATCTTGTATACAAAAAAAAAGAAAAAAAAGAAAAAAAAAAGAAAGAAATGGACGCCCAAAAGAATGAAATAAATGAATTACTTGGAAGCATGGACATCCAAGAGGAAAAAATGGATACCCAAGGGGAGTTAATAAAAAAGATGGGCGAGGACATAGACCGCAGGTCAAGCGGGAGGGGCACACGGGTATGCGATGGGGTAGCGCGACTTGAGAAGCACGGGGAAAGCGAGGCTGAGCAAGGCGCAGTTAAGTGGATCGGGGTAGAGATCGCGACCCAGGGTATGGGGAAGCCGGCGACCGCCGAAGTAGAGAATTTTATTTTATTAGCAGCAGCGGTCGTCGACGAAAAATTATATAAAATCAAACAAATAGTGGATATTGAAATTGGAGAGACGGCAGAGGTAGAGCATGAATTGGAGGGAGAAACGGAATATGCTCAAAGTCTGTATTCACATCGTGATGCCGTGCTTAACCAAATGGAAGTTTGCAGGTGGTGGAGCGAAGAGGAGGAAGCGCCAAGGTGAGAAGGGCTGTATATGGTGCTAAGGGATTTTGCGGGAAAGTGTTTAGCGCAAAAATAATTTTCACGTGCTTGGGATCCCAGCGTACCCCGGGCGTGTGTGGAAGGTCCGTGGTGCTCTGTGCGAGTGGAAATGGCGCGCGTGTGCGAGCGGCGCCGGAGCGCGAGTGTGTTGCCGAGTGTGAAAGCGAATGCACATCGGAGTGTATGTGTGATGAATGTGATACAGAGAGTGAGTTGGTTGTGGCGAGTGTGCAAGGTGGCACACCTGAGTTGGTTGTAGAGAGTGTGTGGGAGAGCACACCAGAGCGCGTTATTGGGTGGATGCAGAAGTGCACACCCGTGGGTAGGTGTGCGCTGAATGGGTGGATGCAAGAGTGCACCCCCATGAGTGGTACGGAGTACACACCGAGGGAGAGTGCACATGAGAGGTGTGTAACGGAGTGTGTGAGTGTGCCTGGGTGGTGTGCACAAGAGCATGCGGTGATCGAATGCGTGAGTTGTATGAGAGGCGTTGGAGTGCCGAGATGTACGAGTGTAGAACGGAACGCGTGGTGTGAGAATGCAATCCGAGCATCGACGTTGACCGGTGCAGCGGTTAGGCCGACATATAGCCGACGCGAGCTCTCGGGGCGTGGTGCGCTTTGTGTGCAGCGGGGCCCGGCCGGGATCGTAGCTGCGTCGCTCCTGCATGGAGCGCCGTGCACGATTCTGGCCAGGGCCCGCCCTGTATGGTCGGTGCCGCGTCGTTCAGGCGATCGGCGTGATTCCGGGGGAGAAGGGCCAGGTCGGACCTGCGCCCCCTGGCGGGGGTGGTGCTCCGACCGGGTGAGGTGGGGTCATCGGGCCGGCAGCCACAAGGCTCTGCGCCGGAATGGACCATGGAATCTCGGTCCGACAAAACCTCCTCCCCTGAATCTGAATGCCGGACGGACCCAGCCTACAGGAGACAGACCATCACATGCATTACTCGGCTTTTCGAAGCTGAGCTATAAAAAAAATGTATCTCCCCGAGAGGCTCATAGTACAGTGGACTGGATAGCGATAGTAATGGCAAATGGTATACGGTGGAGAGGGGTGGTAGATCTACCATCCCTCACATCGTATCTTTGGGCACATGAGCTTTAGTTTATGGGATGGCAGTGAAAACTAGCCCAGGAGGGTTAGGATAACCGATAGAATTTAGAAAGATGACCATAGGATAGGTGACACAAGATTTAAGTAGTGACATTGTACAGGTAGTGGGGACATAGCCAGGTTAGATGGTTGATAACGACGAGGGATGTGCAGTAGTATAAAGGGATGACGTGGAAGCACTAATCTTAGAAGGGCAATAGATAGCCAGATGATGCTGTGTGTATGAGCTTTAAGTTGCGGATGAAATGAGGAGTTGCGAAGCAATGCTCGAGAGAGGTGTGTGTGTGTGTGTGTGTGTGTGTGTGTGAAACTGTATGAGCAGAGTAATGTGTACAAGTGTAAGGTATTGAGTGATTGCCTTGCATAGGGTGCAAGTGCATGAATGGTGAGAGCACAAGAGTGTGCAAGAGAACTTGGTGATATGGAATGGATGGGCTGGAATAAATGGTCTGGAATGAATGGTGTGGAGTGGGAGTGTGGAATACGTGGAGTGGAGTGTATGGTGCGAAGGAGTGGATGGGGGAAGGATGGACCCCTTCACGAGTACCCGGGGAGGGTAATTTAAAAGTAGGTAGAGGTAGTAGGTAAATTGTGGTAAGATATTGACATCTGTGGTGCGAAAGTAGCAGAGTACTGCTTGGATGGGTGCATGAGTAGAGTGAAATGGCTGGGCGTGTGGCCTGTTAGTAAGAATGGTTGAATGGGCACTCCGCCACTGGTAGTCTGTCGGCCAGGTGAGAACGCAGGTAGGCTGTGGGAGCCCGTTAGAGTTCAATGGGGCCCGAGGATCCAGAGGAAGGACCCGGGTAGCCCAGCACCCGAGAGGGCGGTAGCGGGGTAAGGGAGCCAGAGGGCCTTCCCTAGATAGGTTCGGGTGAGGAGCAGGTAAGCTCGGGTGGCAACGTTCAGTGGCGGAGGTGTGCAGGTGAGCGGACCTGCTGGTGAGCCACACGACCAAGCCCTGAAATTGTGCGAGGGCACAGGTTGAAATCTCGGGGGAGTGAGACCCCAAATTGGTGAGCACCACAGTATGTTCAATGGGAATTGGTTTTTAGAACCGCATAGAGTAAAGATGGCCAATGGATTGGCAGGGAAAGACCCCGGGTAGTGTAAAAGGTTAATGTCATTTAGAAGTATAGCTAGGATGAAAGTCTCTTCGCAACATCCGCATCCACTCGCCTAAGGTGATAAGACTCCACACCATGGTTTGTGCAAACATTTGGAATGTAAGACGCATCTCGACGTGATTTGACATTGTTTGTGATTCCATCCCTTCCTTCTTGGGAGGGATTGGGGATGAATTTGGCATTAGAGGGAATGGGGAAGACAAGACGTAGTGACGAATTTGTGGATTTGTAAATTGTGTAAATACGCGTAAAGGCAAGGGTAGGATAGGTGACATGGGGGGGTGACGTACGGATAGGGACGAGCTTTCTTAGCTCGCTCTCCCGCGCCCTTCATGTCTGCATTGCGGTGACGTACGGATAGGGACGAGCTTTCTTAGCTCGCTCTCCCGCGCCCTTCATGTCTGCATTGCTTCGTATTGATGTGTACCCTTGCGCCCCTGCCCGCTGATCTGCTTGTCCTTCCTTCCCCACTCACGGACCATTGTTATTTTGTGCCCGGGTGGGGGGGGGGGGGTGGGAGTGTGCAGGTGACCACAGTTGTGCGCCCGCGCCTTTGCTGCCTCCGGCCTGCACTGATGCACCATATGGACCACACGTTCTGTGGCACAGCACCACCTTATGGACCACACGTACTGTGGCCTGGCACGTCTGCTGGGACCGGCCACTGTTGCCAGCGGCGTCTGGTTGCGGACCACTGTGTTCTCAGAGTGGCCACCATGCCATGCAGGTGGACCACCTACGTTGGCCCTGCTGGCCAGAAATAACAAAAAGTGGATGCGCGTTGTGCCCTTTCTTATTATTAAATAGACAGCAAGATGAACATCAAGACAACCAGAAGCATCGGCCCAGCAGACAAGCAAGAAGACATCAGACATCATTGATTATTTTAAAATGTATTTTTGTGTGTATTTTCATGATGGTGCTTTTTGTGCTTTTGGTGCATTTTTATTATTGGTGCATATTGGTGCATATGGTATGGTGTATCAGTGCAGTGCAGTGTGGTATTTTTCCTCTTTTCAAAAGGTTCTGCTTTTCCCACAAAAGACAGGTCCTGGGTGACAGTTTGTAAATAATTAGTGTTTTTGTAAATAATGCTCCCCACCGGCTTAAATGTGTAGTTTCAGAATAATTACGCAATTCGGTTAGTCTGTGGGCATGAGTCAGTTAGATAGGATGCAACGCAGCAGGCGGGACATATTTAGTGTTAGAACTGTCGCACTCAGGATGAGGTTAAAAGTAGAGGGTAACCACACCGAAGTGTCACACTAAGTTAAAGTTGTTTCGGCCCGGACGGGCCTGGAGGAAAGGAGGGTGCAGTGTTGCGGTTTTGAGAACCCCTCACTTTGTAAATACTTGTAAATAATATTCCATCATTTAAAAGGTCAAAGGTAGCACCCATAGATAGGCCACAGCAACACGTAGGTCACCTTAGAAATCTCAGTTATTTCCTTATTATGTGTCAGATAAGGCCATGTTCCCAATAGTTGAATCTGCGTTGCACCAATTAAATAAGATAGGCCGCATTCGCTTCCTTTCCAATCTCTCTCTCCCAATTCTATAAACGCGCCTTCACTTGCCAGCAGCGTTCACTGCGTTGAGCTGAAGTTTGCTCAAACAAACGCCATTAACCACGCGGTCAAGCTCGAGGAAGAAGGGGGCGGAGCGCCGGGAACGAGGCATGGCCCTGTCAACTTGCCATCAAGGGTGAGGCTGGTGAACCCTCGCCAACCAACCAGGGCTGAGGTGAGCTCACTGGCGGGCGTGGTTTTGAAGTACGCGCATTGATCTCAAAGCGCGATATATAAGCGCGCGCGAAAAGCCCTTTCAGGAACTCATTGGGAAAGGCGCTTCATGAACTTATTGATCGGGAGGCGCGCTTGTTTCAAAGGACTGTGCAGGGGACCGTCGATGATACGGACTCATTGGAAAAGGCGCTTTATGAACTTATTGATCGGGAGGCGCGCTTGTTTCAAAGGACTGCGTGGAGACGCTGATTGCATGAACTGCCTGTGATACGAGCCATTGATCGAGAGAGAGAGAGAGAGCTGGCACGAGCTACGTATTACGTACGCCGCATCCCAGTCCCCCGATATATGTAACCCCGAGATATGTAAAGTCCGCTCGCATCCGACGATACGTGCGAAGCTGCCTGCCGGGTTTCACCCGCGGAACCGGTGCCTGGACTGGAGTGGACCGGAGCCGGATACCATCGCCTGGACCATCTGCCTGGACCTTCCTCCCCTACCACTACAATCCCGTGTGAGTGTGTCTGTTCGTCCTGGGGTCGTAATAAGTTAAGACTGTATAGATAAGCCTGCCCTGTGTCCTTTTGTTTCTTCTTCCTTGTATATTCCTTTCGTTTCCTCTTTGGTTTGTTAATAAATGTACCTTGTTCTTTCTTGGTTTTTCCCTACACCGATCGCCTCCATCCTTTCTTTCCATTGAGTACCTGTGGCACGATTTGGAAACCGTTGAGGATCGGGTTAGTCTTTGTTAATGGCTCGGGCCGCGGATTGCTAACCGCTCGGCAATTTCCATCTTATCCATGGTTCGAGCGGGAGTTATTTCCCTGCTTTACAGTCGGGTTAGTAAGTAGGTATTTGGGACTTCATTGACCAATCACCCTAGCTAATTCCGACCGGAAGGAGCGTCATAGCTTCCAGGATTTGGGGACGGCCAGCTTAAACTCAAGGGGATTAACCTCCCCCCCCCCCCCTTGATAAGGGGAGCGCCGACCCCTGAATCCGCAACATGCTTACCGTCATCGCTTCTGCCGCTCCACCTCGAATCCGCCCCGATCCTCCTCTGCCTGCCTCGTGTTAACTCGCCCAATATGAACCAACGTTAACAAACTGTATTGAGGCTATAGACGTAGGATGACCGGTGGCAGTAGGGCCTATTTTCCTGGCTTTACACAACGCAGAACTAACATAGGAAATGGCCTATTCTCACACATACTAAGAAATAACTACACTACAAATGAGGCGACATGTTGGTTGTTTGACTATCTATGGGGGGCAAATCTTTAACATTTATTGAACTCTCTGTACAAACCTTGAAACCGTTACAATATATATATATATATAGATATATACATACACACACAATTGTACTTGTTGTACTATACACACAAGTACAACCTACCATCTCCTGTGTGGGAAGCATTTTGCCTGGACTCCTTACCTTAAACAAACACTTAATACTAGTTAAGAAACACTTGATACAAAATGTAAATATAC
Source organism: Myxine glutinosa (assembly GCF_964187855.1). NCBI lineage: Eukaryota > Metazoa > Chordata > Myxini > Myxiniformes > Myxinidae > Myxine > Myxine glutinosa. Next base: position 219,685,718 of record NC_136263.1, read on the forward strand.
GCAACATCTAGGGCCTTAATCAAATTACTGCCTTTAAAGGGCCTTAAAAGTGCTCGGCAATACGGCATCACGCTTCAGGTCAGGGAAGATGGCACGGTCTTGCACATTCCTAATGGGATAGTTATAGGGATGGACCATGGACAGGTATTCTATGCAAGTCAGACAAAAGTATGTCGCAGGTGCGGTCAACTGAGTCATATTGTTTCTGGGTGCAAAGAAGAGTTTTGCTCCAAGTGTGGCCACTTGGGACATTTGAGGGAGCGCTGCACTGCCCAGGTGTAGTGCAACCTTTGTGTTGCAGCTGGACACACCTGCCGCTCCTGCCCGCAGAGTTATGATAGTAAGATGCATTGCGTGCATTTGCGGGTGAAAGTGGGGTGTTGCCCCCTGGATAAAATGAGGGAACGGTTGTTGTGCCTGTTGTCTCTTACTAGTTCCTCCACGCCCTCCCTCCTCCCACCATACCTAACAGGATAAGGAGGAAGTGGAAGGAGTGGTGGAAGAGAGGACAGCAAGCCGGAGGAGGATGAGGAGGAGAAAGAGGAGGAGAAAGAGGAGGAGAAAGAGGAGAAAGAGGAGGAGAAAGAGGAGAAGAAAGAGGAGGAGAAAGAGGTGGAGAAAGAGGAGGAGAAAGAGGAGGAGATTACTTCCATCTCCTGCAGATCAGGACTTGGATGTGGTTATGTCAGGCGCTGGGCCCAGTGAGGTAGGAGGAGAGGACTTGATGAAATAAGTGGTTGACCTGGTGGCGGGGCCAGTGGAAGTAACTTACATGCAAGATACCCTGCTGCCGGAAGCTGAAAGTGATGGCTCCTCCTCTGGTTACGAAGTCTTAGGGAAGTTGCATGTGATGTCATCGTCTTAGTCACGTGACCGCTTGGGTGGCAAAACATTGCTTCTGCCACCAAACTTAATGGCGGCAATTTGAAACTCGTCTCAAATATAAATTGCCCCCGACACGATGGTAAAGAGTTGTTGTGCTGTCGGATGTACAGCCCGATCTCATAAGGGATCGGGCTTGTCATTCTACCGTTTTCCGGATGACACAACACGCTAAAACGACTGTGGAAAGCGGCGCTGAGTAGGAAAGACTGGGAGCTGACCCCCCACAGCTACGTCTGCAGCCATCACTTCGTCACCGGTAATACACCCGTGTTGCGTTTATTCTGCTATAATTTCAAAAGTATGTGATATCTTCAGTGTGATGAGGTATGTTGTAATTAACAATAACATGCGTATATTCCGACAGAAAATTGCACCAATTTAAAACACATCCGACCTACAAAGGTGCCATACCCACGCTGGGATTTCCGCGATGTCAACGTGAACAAAGGGTAAAGGGAGGTAACTACACTCACATTTTGATTTATTTGCAGGCACAAGAAGATTTGATCCAACCCACCCAGATTATGTTCCAACTATATTCAGCAATGCTACTCCATTCGCACAGGAGAAAATAGCCAAAAGCATGGACAGGTGAGAAGTAGCCTTGACTTTTGTAAATATTGTGTAATTTTGTAGATCTAGGCCGAAATGAAATTGTTTTGCCTCGAAACCTAAAATACATTATAATCTAATTTGAAGAATCTGCATCGTCTGTTTTAATTTGCAATAATGGAAAATACAAGAGATTTTTCTGTACCTGCATAGTCTATTTAAATATTCCTGGAAGCAACTTTGTAGAAATTTAGCATTGAGTTTAAAATTGTTCAAATTTATACAAGGTGACTAATTTGGATGCCAAACAAATAGACCTTTGAAATACACTTATTAATTAATTTATTATATCAAATCGCAAATGCCGACTTTTCCTCAGCAGTTTTTCGGTAGAGCCTTTATTTTAAATTCATAGATTAATTTCTTAACCACACTATATAGTATCTGAAGTACATGAATTTCATCTTATATTAATTATAGATACAATAACGTGCAAGAGCGACGTGGGAAGCGAGAGGAGTCCATGAAGAGGCGAGTAGCAGCTGGTGCTCTCATGGTACTCACTCACCTAGAGGATGATGTCGAAGATCTTTATGATGAAACTTGCACATCTGTGGCATGCCAAACAGAATTGACCATGAAGGACATCAGCGAGTTGGAAACAAGATCTTCCTTTGACTTCAATTCATTGAGAAAGGAAAATGAAGAGTATGTGAAAAGCATTAACAAATTGTCTGTAAGTGGGAAAAGCTTTCAGGTTGATGAGAAGAAGGTTTTGTTCTGCACCGGTTTGCCTCATTTTGCGACTTTAATGTGCCTCTTGCAGATACTGTATCCATGTGTGGAAGATTTTCAATCTCGGATTTTGACAAATTTCCAGCAGCTGATGATTGTATTAATGAGACTGCGACTGAATTTAAAGGGTGAAGATCTTGCATACAGATTTGGCATTAGTCCTTCTATATCTAGAATTTTCAGGAAGTGGATTCATGTTTTGTACATAAGACTGAGACCCTTGATAAGATCACCTACTCATGCTGAACTGAGGTGTACCCTGCCATTAGAGTTCCAGAGATGTTTCAGGAATTGTGTGTGCATTTTGGACTGTTCAGAGGTGTTTATTGAAAAACCGTCCGATTATAAAGCTCGAGCGCAGACTTGGAGCAGCTACAAACAGCACAACACTGTTAAGTTTATTATAGCAATTACCCCCCAAGGTAGTATTTCTTACATTTCCAAAGGATGGGGTGGACGAGTCTCAGACAAAACTGTGGAATCCTGAATAATTTTCTACCTGGGGACGTTATTCCAGCAGACCGAGGATTCACTATTGAAGATTCTGTTGGCATTTATTGTGCCGAATTGAAAATTCCAGCATTCACTGAGGGGAGAAAACAGCGATCACGACGAGAAGTTGATGAAACACGAGAAATTGCTCATGTTCGCATCCATGTTGAGCGCGTGATCGGACAGTGGAAACAAAAGTACACCATGATGGAAGGACCAATACCTATCTCTTTAGTATGTGGTGATGCACATACTCATACACATGATGATGCACATACACACATACACATGTGTGATGCACATACACATTGCCTTTAACAAAATGGCCGTTGTGTGTGCTGCTTCATGCAATATGTGTCCATCTGTTGTACCCTTTGATTGATGATTTAATATATGCATGATATTCTCTCTGGCACATCCAAACACAACACTGTTTACAAAATATCAATTATTATTATTATTAATGTTCAACATGTCAAACTTCTTTCAGCATTAAACTGACCAGATACATATTTCATGATGTTCTGTGAAACCTTTTATGTAATATCAAGGTGGTCTGAAAATGTAGCATTTCATTTTGAAACTTTTTCTTTACCAAGACTTGTTTAACATGAAAATTAATAAATATTATTGGTTCGATAATTGACCCTATTCAGTTCTTGTTCTCTGTTTGCAAGGCAAAGATAAACAACACACAACACAACACAACAATACAACACAACACAAATAAAACGTAGCCATTGTTTACTGATTTTTAGTCTCTGAATATATTTTCATATCATTTGAAAAATAAAAACAAAAATTACAACAGCAAGTAGTCTATCGAAAGTACTCAATTCTCAAGATATCTCTACCTTTGACTCACCTTTGCTGTCAGCACTCGGATGCTGTTATCAGTCCGAACACAAAGCACATCTGACACGAAACCAGCTACAAAATATTTATAAGCGTCCAGGCTCTTGTATACTCGAAGCGTCTCGCGGGTGTATGGACTAACAGTGCTGTCAATGAAAAAGTTGTATATGTCCGGGTAGGAAACGTTAGGAAAAACATCGTGATCCTTGGACCATTGTGTAACTGCTGTCGCGTACGGGTCCACAGGCAGATGACACGGCCTCAGTTTCTCGCAATACCGCCTCAACGGGCAAGCTACGGGCGTAAACTGACAGGTCCGTCTGATCAAACAACAGCTTTCCCGCCATGTTGTTTATGCCACCCAAAATGGCGGCCGGAACCGGTTGCCATGGACGACGCTCACGTCATGCAAGGCCTCTATTGATCAAGGTCAATAGACTAAAACAAGCACCAGAGGGGCTGGGATGAAGGAAAGACTCTTCCGGATAAGGCTCCACAGGGCAAGAATACAAAAGCTGCAAAGATCAAGGCACCTGTGGGGCACAAAGCACAAACACACAAAGCGTAATGGCGGCTCATATAGGTCTAAAATAATGTCTACTCGGGGATGGCATTGGCCGCATGGGATGGGGAGTGGAGTGGGGTTTACAACACCCAATCCTTCCCTGCTCATTGCCTTTCTCGTTCCCCCAGAGCAAATCCCCCCCCCCTCCTCCTCTGGTGGTGGCTGTGGCCGACCCGACAGGCACATTGGAATCATGAAAGTAGTCCAGAAATAGTAGATTAAATAAAGCAAAATAAATAAATAAAATTTCACAAAAAATCTTAATAAACTGTTTCATGAAGTGGATTTCAGATCTATCAGAGCACGAAGCAGACTTTGACGCTTGCACATCCTCTATAACCCAATCACACATTTCAAATGATTCTCACACAATAAAATGGGTTTCTCTTCTCCAATTTGTAATTCAAAGCATTGCCGAGGAATCCATTTCCACCGAAACCCTTACCGTGTGCTCGTTATCCGTTCGTTCTTCGTGAACACGAGGAAACGCAGACGCAGGAGGCCTTCATTCGGCCTTACGACACATATCCATAATCGCCACACAGGTGGACCGTACCGAGTGCGTAAAAGATTAACTTGTAAAAAGTTCGCGCCACACTTAACCACAAGTTTCACGTAATACGAGGACTGAGTCACCTACTGAAATCAACGACACCTGCACTCCACGTTGTGTTTTTATTCAAATAACTTTATCATTTGACATTTAGAACCCCGTGAGCTCGGTAGATAAGGTGAGCTCTTCGTCTGGAGAATAAGATTTTTGAAGAATAATACGAAGTCCGCCATTTTGACCTACTTCGGGTCACGTGACCAGAAGGAGCTTTGCAATCCCCGTTACCAGTCAGGAGCGGAACCTTGCTGCCAAGTTTCAACCCGATCGGCGCAGCGGTTTGGCCGGAGGAGACGGACGGTGCACGATGACAATACCTTTTCTATCTGGAATATAAGCTAAAAAGAATAACAGTCATCAAAATCATAATCATAACAATCCTCATAATAATCATCACTGCAGCACGCTCTTAACAAGAAGTCGACGCAGTTCCTGGGCACGGGTTATGTTGCGACGTTTGTCGTTAACTTACCGGTTATCATTTAGAGCAGCAATGGTTCAGGGTCCTGGCGATAACTCCACGGGGGACACTAACGTGCACAAACACCCACTGTGCTGCCAGATATGTCTTCCAGCTCATAGTCTTCGTCATGATGAACGTGTCGATGCGTCGCCCTGCATGTGAAACACAAGGGTTTATAGGTGCGTTCACAAACACTATGGTTTATAGGTGCGTTAACATTCAAACACAAGGGCTTAAAGGTGCGTTCACAAACACAAGGGTTTATACGTGCGTTCACATTCAAACACAAGGGCTTACAGGTGAGTTCACATTCAAACACAAGGGTTTATAGGTGTGTTCACAAACACAAGGGTTTATAGGTACGTTAACATTCAAACACAAGGGTTTATAGGTGCATTCACATTCAAACACAAGGGTTTATAGGTGTGTTCACATTCAAACCCAAGGGTTTATAGGTGCATTCACATTCAAACACAAGGATTTATAGGTGCGCTCACATTCAAATACAAAGGTTTATCGGTGCATTCACAAGCACAAGGGTTTATAGGTACTTTGACAATCAAACACAAGGGTTTATAGGTGCGTTCACATTCAAATACAAGGGTTTATAGGTGGGTTCACATTCAAACACAAGGGTTTATAGGTGCGTTCACAAACACAAGGGTTTATAAGTGTGTTCACATTCAAACACAAGGGCTAATAGGTGCATTCACAAACACAAGGGATTATAAGTGCATTCACATTCAAACACAAGGGTTTATAGGTGCGTTAACATTCAAACACAAAGGTTTATAGGTGCGCTCACAAACACAAGGGTTTATAAGTGCGTTCACATTCAAATACAAGGGTTTATAGGTGCGTTCACATTCAAACACAAGGGTTTATAGGTGGGTTCACATTCAAACACAAGGGTTTATAGGTGTGTTCACAAACACAAGGGTTTATAGGTACGTTAACATTCAAACACAAGGGTTTATAGGTGCGTTCACAAACACAAGGGTTTATAGGTGCATTCACATTCAAACACAAGGGTTTATAGGTGTGTTCACATTCAAACCCAAGGGTTTATAGGTGCATTCACATTCAAACAAGGATTTATAGGTGCGCTCACATTCAAATACAAAGGTTTATCGGTGCATTCACAAGCACAAGGGTTTATAGGTACTTTGACAATCAAACACAAGGGTTTATAGGTGCGTTCACATTCAAATACAAGGGTTTATAGGTGGGTTCACATTCAAACACAAGGGTTTATAGGTGCATTCACATTCAAACACAAGGGTTTATAGGTGTGTTCACATTCAAACCCAAGGGTTTATAGGTGCATTCACATTCAAACAAGGATTTATAGGTGCGCTCACATTCAAATACAAAGGTTTATCGGTGCATTCACAAGCACAAGGGTTTATAGGTACTTTGACAATCAAAGACAAGGGTTTATAGGTGCGTTCACATTCAAATACAAGGGTTTATAGGTGGGTTCACATTCAAACACAAGGGTTTATAGGTGCGTTCACAAACACAAGGGTTTATAAGTGTGTTCACATTCAAACACAAGGGCTAATAGGTGCATTCACAAACACAAGGGATTATAAGTGCATTCACATTCAAACACAAGGGTTTATAGGTGCGTTAACATTCAAACACAAAGGTTTATAGGTGCGCTCACAAACACAAGGGTTTATAAGTGCGTTCACATTCAAATACAAGGGTTTATAGGTGCGTTCACATTCAAACACAAGGGTTTATAGGTGGGTTCACATTCAAACACAAGGGTTTATAGGTGTGTTCACAAACACAAGGGTTTATAGGTACGTTAACATTCAAACACAAGGGTTTATAGGTGCGTTCACAAACACAAGGGTTTATAGGTGCATTCACATTCAAACACAAGGGTTTATAGGTGTGTTCACATTCAAACCCAAGGGTTTATAGGTGCATTCACATTCAAACAAGGATTTATAGGTGCGCTCACATTCAAATACAAAGGTTTATCGGTGCATTCACAAGCACAAGGGTTTATAGGTACTTTGACAATCAAACACAAGGGTTTATAGGTGCGTTCACATTCAAATACAAGGGTTTATAGGTGGGTTCACATTCAAACACAAGGGTTTATAGGTGCATTCACATTCAAACACAAGGGTTTATAGGTGTGTTCACATTCAAACCCAAGGGTTTATAGGTGCATTCACATTCAAACAAGGATTTATAGGTGCGCTCACATTCAAATACAAAGGTTTATCGGTGCATTCACAAGCACAAGGGTTTATAGGTACTTTGACAATCAAAGACAAGGGTTTATAGGTGCGTTCACATTCAAATACAAGGGTTTATAGGTGGGTTCACATTCAAACACAAGGGTTTATTGGTGCGTTCACAAACACAAGGGTTTATAAGTGCGTTCACATTCAAACACAAGGGCTAATAGGTGCATTCACAAACACAAGGGATTATAAGTGCATTCACATTCAAACACAAGGGTTTATAGGTGCGTTAACATTCAAACACAAAGGTTTATAGGTGCGTTCACATTCAAACACAAGGGTTTATAGGTGCATTCACAAACACAAGGGTTTTTAGTACGTTCACATTCAAACACAAGGGTTTATAGGTGCGTTATCATTCAAACACAAGGGCTTATAGGTGCGTTAACATTCAAACACAAAGGTTTATGGGTGCATTCACAAACACAGGGGTTTATAAGGGCGTTCACATTCAAACACAAGGGTTTATAGGTGTGTTAACATTCAAACACAAAGGTTTATAGGTGCGTTCACAAACACTAGGGTTTATAGGTGCGTTCACATTCAAACACAAGGGTTTATAGGTGCGTTCACATTCAAATACAAGGGTCTATAGGTGCATTAACATTCAAACACAAAGGTTTATAGGTGCGTTCACATTCAAATACAAGGGTTTATAGGTGTGTTAACATTCAAACACAAGGGTTTATAGGTACTTTGACATTCAAACACAAGGGTTTAGAGGAGCATTCACATTCAAACACAAGGGTTTATAGGTGCGTTCACATTCAAACACAAGGATTTATATGTGCGTTCACAAACACAAGGGTTTCTACATGCGTTCACAAACACAAGGCTTTATAGGTGGGTTCTCAGTCAAACACAAGGGTTTATAGGTGGGTTCACATTCAAACACAAGGGTTTATAAGTGCATTAACATTCAAACACAATGGTTTATAGGGGTTCACATTCAAACACAAGGGGTTATAGGTGCATTACCATTCAAATACAAGGGTTTATAGGTGCGTTAACATTCAAACACAAGGGATTATAAGTACTTTGACATTCAAACACAAGGGTTTATAGGTGCATTCACATTCAAATACAAGGGTTTATAGGTGCATTTACAAACACAAGGGTTTATAGGTGGGTTCACATTCAAACACAAGGGTTTATAGGTGCGTTCACAAACACAAGGGATTATAGGTGCGTTCACAAACACAATGGTTTATACGTGCGTTCACAAACACAAGGGTTTATAGGTGCATTCACAAACACAAGGGTTTATAAGTGCATTCACATTCAAACACAAGGGTTTATAGGTGCGTTAACATTCAAACACAAGGATTTATATGTGCGTTCACAAACACAAGGGTTTATACGTGCGTTCACAAACACAAGGGTTTATTATAGGTGCGTTAACATTCAAACACAAAGGTTTATAGGTGCGTTCACAAACACTAGGGTTTATAGGTGCGTTCACATTCAAACTCAAGGGTTTATAGGTGCGTTCGCATTCAAATACAAGGGTTTATAGGTGCATTAACATTCAAACACAAAGGTTTATAGGTGCGTTCACAAACATTAGGGTTGATAGGTGCATTAACATTCAAACACAAATGTTTATGGGTGCATTCACAAACACAAGGGTTTATAAGTGCGTTCGCATTCAATCACAAGGGTTTATAGGTGCGTTAACATTCAAACACAAAGGTTTATAGGTGCGTTCCAAACACTAGGGTTTATAGGTGCATTCACATTCAAACACAAGGGTTTATAGGTGCGGTCACATTCAAATACAATGGTTTATGGGGGGTTCACATTCAAACACAAGGGGTTATAGGTGCATTACCATTCAAACACAAGGGTTTATAGGTGCGTTAACATTCAAACACAAGGGTTTATAGGTGCATTCACATTCAAACACAAGGATTTATAGGTGCGTTCACAAACACAAGGGTTTATAGGTGCATTCACAAACACAAGGGTTTGTAGGTGCGTTCACATTCAAACACAAGGGGTTATAGGTGCATTACCATTCAAACACAAGGGTTTATAGGGGGTTCACATTCAAACACAAGGGGTTATAGGTGCATTAACATTCAAACACAATGGTTTATAGAGGGTTCACATTCAAACACAAGGGGTTATAGGTGGATTACCATTCAAACACAAGGGTATACAGGTGTGTTAACATTCAAACACAAGGGTTTATAGGTACTCTGACATTCAAACACAAGGGTTTATAGGTGCGTTCACATTCAAACACAAGGGTTTATAGGTGCGTTCTCAAACACAAGGGTTTATAAGTGCGTTAACATTCAAACACAAGGGTTTATAGGTGCGTTCACATTCAAATACAAGGGTTTATAAGTGCGTTCACATTCAAACACAAGGGTTTATAAGTGCGTTAACATTCAATCACAAGGGTTTTTGGTGCATTCACAAACACAAGGGTTTATAGGTGCATTCACAAACACAAGGGTTTGTACGTGCGTTCACATTCAAACACAAGGGTTTATAGGTGCATTCACAAACACAAGGGTTTATAGGTGGGTTCACATTCAAACACAAGGGTTTATAGGTGCGTTCACATTCAAACACAAGGGTTTATAAGTGCGTTCACAATCACAAGGGTTTATAAGTGCGTTAACATTCAAACACAAGGGTTTATAGGTGGGTTCACAAACACAAGGGTTTATAAGTGCGTTAACATTCAAACACAAGGGTTTATAGGTGCGTTCACAAACACAAGGGTTTATAAGTGCGTTAACATTCAAACACAAGGGTTTATAGGTGGGTTCACATTCAAACACAAGGGTTTATGGGTGCGTTCACAAACACAGGGGTTTATAAGTGCGTTCACATTCAAACACAAGGGTTTATAGGTGTGTTAACATTCAAACACAAAGGTTTCTAGGTGCGTTCACAAACACTAGGGTTTATAGGTGCGTTCACATTCAAACACAAGGGTTTATAGGTACGTTCACATTCAAATACAAGGGTTTATAGGTGTGTTAACATTCAAACACAAGGGTTTAGAGGGGCATTCACATTCAAACACAAGGGTTTATAGGTGCGTTCACATTCAAACACAAGGGTTTGTAGGTGTGTTCACAAACACAAGGGTTTATAGGGACGTTAACATTCAAACACAAGGGTTTATAGGTGGGTTCACATTCAAACACAAGGGTTTATAAGTGCATTAACATTTAAACACAATGGTTTATAGGGGGTTCACATTCAAACACAAGGGGTTATAGGTGCATTACCATTCAAATACAAGGGTTTATAGGTGCGTTAACATTCAAACACAAGGGATTATAAGTATTTTGACATTCAAACACAAGGGTTTATAGGTGCATTCACATTCAAATACAAGGGTTTATAGGTGCATTCACAAACACAAGGGTTTATAGGTGGGTTCACATTCAAACACAAGGGTTTATAGGTGCGTTCACAAACACAAGGGATTATAGGTGCGTTCACAAACACAAGGGTTTATAGGTACTTTGACATTCAAACACAAGGGTTTATAGGTGCATTCACAAACACAAGGGTTTATAGGTGCGTTCATATTCAAACACAAGGGTTTACAGGTGCATTCACAAACACAAGGGTTTATAAGTGCGTTCACATTCAAACACAAGGGTTTATAGGTGCATTAACATTCAAACAAAAGGATTTATATGTGCGTTCACAAACACAAGGGTTTCTACATGCGTTCACAAACACAAGGCTTTATAGGTGCGTTAACATTCAAACACAAAGGTTTATAGGTGCGTTCACAAACACTAGGGTTTATAGGGGGTTCACATTCAAACACAAGGGGTTATAGGTGCATTACCATTCAAACACAAGGGTTTAGAGGGGCATTCACATTCAAACACAAGGGTTTATAGGTGCGTTCACATTCAAACACAAGGGTTTGTAGGTGTGTTCACAAACACAAGGGTTTATAGGGACGTTAACATTCAAACACAAGGGTTTATAGGTGGGTTCACATTCAAACACAAGGGTTTATAAGTGCATTAACATTTAAACACAATGGTTTATAGGGGGTTCACATTCAAACACAAGGGGTTATAGGTGCATTACCATTCAAATACAAGGGTTTATAGGTGCGTTAACATTCAAACACAAGGGATTATAAGTATTTTGACATTCAAACACAAGGGTTTATAGGTGCATTCACATTCAAATACAAGGGTTTATAGGTGCATTCACAAACACAAGGGTTTATAGGTGGGTTCACATTCAAACACAAGGGTTTATAGGTGCGTTCACAAACACAAGGGATTATAGGTGCGTTCACAAACACAAGGGTTTATAGGTACTTTGACATTCAAACACAAGGGTTTATAGGTGCATTCACAAACACAAGGGTTTATAGGTGCGTTCATATTCAAACACAAGGGTTTACAGGTGCATTCACAAACACAAGGGTTTATAAGTGCGTTCACATTCAAACACAAGGGTTTATAGGTGCATTAACATTCAAACACAAGGATTTATATGTGCGTTCACAAACACAAGGGTTTCTACATGCGTTCACAAACACAAGGCTTTATAGGTGCGTTAACATTCAAACACAAAGGTTTATAGGTGCGTTCACAAACACTAGGGTTTATAGGGGGTTCACATTCAGACACAAGGGGTTGTAGGTGCATTACCATTCAAACACAAGGGTTTATAGGTGCGTTAACATTCAAACACAAGGGTTTATAGGTACTTTGACATTCAAACACAAGGGTTTATAGGTGCGTTCACATTCAAACACAAGGGTTTATAGGTGCGTTCACATTCAAATACAAGGGTTTATAAGTGCGTTCACATTCAAACACAAGGGTTTATAGGTGCGTTAACATTTAAACACAAGGGTTTATAAGTGCGTTCATCATAGATTGTCAAATTTCAACTCGTTATTTTATCGTCCATGCGTTATTGTTTTGATTATAGTTACTTTTGGTTTGAATTTCCTGTAACTTGTAATTATTTAATCGTGTTCTGCTCCTCGTGTGCGGCCTTGTAGTTGTACCCCCGTCGGTGTTTGTTATCTTAATCGTGTTTTGCTTGGCTCTTAGTTTTTTTCCCTTCTACCCCGAACATAATACTCTGTCTAACGTTCTAAATCCCCACCTCCCCACCCCCAAAAACCAAACAAACAAAAAAAAAACCAAAAACATTTATTTTCCTTTCTCCACGTGTACTGTTGACTCATCCTGTATTTTCTGTCCAGGTGTGCTGTTCGCCCCGCCCCCATTAACTCCTTGCCATCCACCGTTTGCCCTTCACGTGACTCGTGGTGGTCCCTCTCGGCTCTCCCCCCGTTGGTATTTTTGTGCACATAAGATTGTTCACGGTTCTGTTTAAATATTATTTAAATATGTATAACCTTTCCCCTTCAGTGTTTTACTCAGTGGTATTTTACAACACGCTGTTTTTCTTCCTATTTAAAAGGCTTTTCTCAATTTCCTCTCCAACTCATTCCACCTCAAAAAAAAGAAATTCAATATCTTATACGTCTCCCTCACTACATGGTCTAAATTCACATTCATTCCATCCCTCCTCCATCATTCTGAACCGGATTGCTAACTTGAAAATCACAACAAACCCAATTTGTTTTCAATGTTCGTCTTTCATTAATCATCCACTTTCTAAACTCCCCTCTTGCCCCTCCCATCCAAATCCCTCCCCTTGCACCTACAGTCCTAAACTCCCCCCTTGCCCCGCCACTCTTAAACTCCCCCCCTACCCCTCCACTCCTGAACTCCCCCCTTGCCCTTCCACTCCTGAACTCCCCCCCTTGCCCTTCCCCTCCTAAACTCCCCCCTCACTCCTCCCCTTCAAACCCCCCCCCCAACTAAAAACTCCCCAACTCCCCCCCAAAAGATAAATTGATCGTCTGTTTGCCGTGTCGCGAGCAAGGCCTTTGCCGCATCGCGAACGATTTGAAATCGAAGTTAAGTGATTGTTCCCATTTGTATTTTCGTTAAAACTGTATTTATTTATGGTGTTGTACGTATATTGTGTCCCGACGAAGATTTTTCGGTGCAAATCTTTCATACCTGTATTGAAAATCGTGTTAATTCGTGTCGTGTCTTGAGGCCTTGTACAGTGTGCACTGTACAACATTGAGGCTTTGTTTTTCTCTCAGTGGTCCGTCGTTTGTGATCCAATAACTTTCGTTCTCTGTATTCCCAGTCTTTTCACCCATAGCCTACTTCCTTGTGTAAATCTCAACTCAAAAAAAAAAAAAAACAAACAAAAAAACAAAACATTTCCTTCTCTGTTCTCATTCGTTTATTCATTCTTATTCGTTCGTTCGTTCTTCGACCACGTGTTTCTCCCCCATTTCCCCAGATAGTTTTCACTCATTAACCTTCAATGTTTACACTTTCCCCTCAAGTTATGTATTCCGTCATATTTTATAACACCTTTTTCTTCTTCTTCTTCTTTAAAAGGCTGCTTTCAACTTGCTCACCAAATCAATTCATCCCAAAAAAAATATCCATCTCCTATAGTGCCTTTTTTCTACATTCCCTAAACTCTCCTGCACTCCATCCTCCATCCAGCGTCCTTAAACGTATTTTTAACTCGAAGGTCACAAGCAACTCATTTTGCAATAAATGTTCGTTTCCCATAAATCGTACACTTTCAAAAATCCAATCTCACCCCTCCCCTCCAAATCTTCCCCATAACCCCTCCCCTCCAAATCTTCCCCATCACCCCTCCCCTCCAAATCTTCCCCATCACCCATCCCTTTCAAATCTCCCCCCTTGCCCCCTCCCTCCTAAACTACCCCCTCACCCCTCCCCGCCAAGACGCCCCCTCGCCCCTCCCCTCCTAGACTCCTGCCTCACCCCTCCCCTCCAAATCTCCCCCATATCCCATCTCTTTCAAATCCCTCCCCTTGTCCCTTCCCTCCCAAACTCCCCCCTCACCCCTCCCCTTCAAATCTCCCCACCCTCATTGCTTCTCAATTTCCCCCCTCACTCCCCCTCCTCAAAGCGTCCTCCCCGCTTCTTCCCCCTTCAAACTCTCACCTCCATCTCCCCCAACCTTCTGCCTCGCTCTTCCCCCTCCTCAAATAACACCTCATTGTGGCTCACCCAATCACCATCAAACCTTTTGTCCGCCCCATCCTTCCCTTTCTCCGAGCTATTCTGAAATCTCTGACACACCTTCAACAGCTCTCCCTACCTCTTCCACCTCTTCCACATCTTACCCTACCCCTCCTCCCCCCTGTTCTGTATCTGATGCTCCCCCTTCCTCTTCATTAACGGTATGGACCTCAAACATCCGGGGCCTTCGTTCAAACTTAACTGATCTCTCCATACAGGTTGCTTCTGTCAAACCAGACGTGATCTGCTTAACAGAAACTTTCCTCCTTTATGATGTCTCTGATTCCATAGTATCTCTCCCGGGCTACTCCCTCCTCCTGTATGATAGACCTGAGCCTCGTCCTGGAGGCGGGGTTACTATCTTTATCAAAAACTCTCTTCCTCACTCGCCCTGCACTGCACTCTCTCCACCTCACCCCCAGGAATACCTCTGGCTACGGCTTCCCCTTCGCTCCCACCTCTTGTTCATATGTGTGTTGTACCGTCCACCAAACAGTGATGACTCCATCTACATCTCGCTGTCTGATGATATGGACCAACTTCTATCTACTCATCCCAACTCTCTCTTCCTCATATGTGGTGAATTCAACTGTCATCATGCCAGTTGGCTGGGTGTGGGTACCTCTCTCACCAGCCATGGCTCCTCAGCAAAGGACTTCTGCGACTCACTGGGACTGACACAATCTGTCAATTTCCCGACCCGGATCTCAGTCAACGGAACATCTTCTCTTCTGGACTTGGTTATGACTAACTTCCCTGAAAATGTCTGCTGCTCTTCTTCTGCTCCGATCGGATCATCTGATCATGTCCTTGTTAAAGTGGACATCTCTCTGACCATCCTCAGGGAGCCTGCTCAGCGTCGACGAGTCTGGCATTTCACTCAGGCCAACTGGCACGGTCTTCAAGCAGCCATCAATCATCTGGACTGGTCTCCCATCTCTACCACCTCTGACATCAACTCATCCTGGGAATTCTTCCAAAGTAAATTGCTCTCTCTCATGCACAGATTTATCCCATCTCGTCTTCAGTTGTCATACCCTTCCTCCCGTCCATGGTACACAGAATCTTGTGGTGAGGCTGTTGCCCAGAAACAACTTGCCTTCGTCTCCTGGAAAGCAAATCCAACGGAAGGAAATCTCATTTCCTTTCACAAAGCCCGAAACAAGTGTGTGTCCACCCTCAGGAGAGCCAGGAAACAATATCTCTCCGTTCTCAAGACCGAACTCTCTTATCTGTCTCCCTCTTCCAAATCCTGGTGGCGTCTGGTCAAATCCGTTTCTGGTGTTTGTTCCCCCTCCATCCCCTCCCTTACCTCAAACGGCTACACAGCTGACTCCGCATGTGAAAAAGCTGAATGCCTCAACTCTGTGTTTGCCTCTAAATCTTGTGTCCCAAACCCATCCCTCTCTGTACCCACCATACCCAGTCGTACCCTGCTGCTCCTGGACTCCGTGTCCTTTCCTCCTGACAAGGTGGAAAAGTTTCTGTCAACCCTCGACTCTGATTCTGCAACTGGACCCGACGGCATCAGCCCACGGGTCCTAAAATACTGCTCTGCTGCTCTATCTCACCCTCTCTCTGTTCTCTTCACCCTCTCTTTTGCTCAAGGTCAACTGCCATCTGCTTGGAAATCAGCCAACATCACCGCTTTGCACAAAAAAGGTGCAAAAACAGATCCTAGCAACTACAGACCAATCAGCCTTCTCCCAATTATCAGCAAAGTCATGGAATCCATCATTGCTTCGGATATGAAATCTTTCCTCTTCTCCAATGGCTTGATCTCTGATCATCAATTTGGTTTCAGACCAGGTCACTCTACTCTGGACATGCTGCTTCTGCTGTCTCAACAATGGATGGAGGTCCTCAATGCCAAACAGGAAATTAGAGCTGTCTCCCTCGACATATCACGTGCCTTCGACACGGTCTGGCACCCCGCTCTGCTCACCAAACTCTCCTCCTTTGGTATCCATGGAAATCTCCACGCATGGCTGGCGGACTTCCTCTCTAGTCGTCGTCAACGTGTGGCCCTGAATGGGTTTCTCTCATCTCCTCTTCCTGTTCAGGCTGGAGTTCCCCAAGGCAGTGTTCTGGGCCCCGTGCTTTTTCTGGTCTTCATCAATGATCTCTCTGACTCTCTCAAAAATCCTCTCTATCTCTTTGCTGATGACTCCACTCTCTGCCGCTCCATTCCTCTTCCCTCAGATCGGCAGTCTGCTGCCTCCTCACTCTCTGAAGACCTGGACAAAATCACAGAATGGTCAAACAAGTGGAACATGTCTTTCAATCCTGACAAATCTCACACTCTTACTATGTCTCTCTGAAAAGATCGACTGGACAACCCTCCCATCTACTTTCTCAACAATCCTCTCCAAGAAGTTCTGTCGCTCAAGATTTTGGGTCTCACTATCTGCCATGATCTTTCTTGGGAAAACCACATTTCCAAGCTGGCCTCCAAAGCCAGTCGCCGACTGGGCATCCTCCGTCGTGCGAAGTCCTTCCTCGGCACACCTGAGCTCCTCACCACATACAAGGCTTTCATCCGCAGCTCAATGGAATACTGTTCTCCCCTATCGGCCGGTGCTCCTGCCTCACAACTAGCTCGGCTTCACGCTGTTGAAACCAAAGCTTTCAGAATTATTGGAATCTCCCGCGATGAAGCTATCTCTGAGGGCCTTTCACTCACTCACCGCAGGCAGGTAGGTGGTCTTTCTGTCTTCTACCGACTCCTCTCCGGCCTTGCACCCCCAGCTCTCTCTGTGCTCTGTCCCCCAAATATTCCTACAGGTCGCACAAGATCTGCCAGCAACCCTCTGATGGTTAAACTGCCGAAATCTCGGCTCTCTGCTCACCTTCACTCTTTCATTCCTCTTTTCTCCCGCCTCTGGAACAAACTCCCTCACTCCCTTCAATCCCACTCCTCCCTCCAGGTCTTTAAAACAGCTGTTCACCACCATCTCTTATCTTCCCCCATCCAAAACCTTGATCTTTTCTACCCCCGCTAATTCACCCCAGATCCACCTTGTTTGAAATTCCAACTTCTTTCCTGGAAGTCCTGGCAGTGTCCATATGTTTTATACCTCTCCCACCGCCCCCTTCCCATGCCCCCCCCCCAAAGCCCTCGCCCTCTCTCAGATCTCTCGATGTCTCCATGTCTCTCGGTCCCTGCTCTCAAATGTTGTGTTTGTGTCCTTCCCCCTCTCTCCCCATCTTGTCTACCGCTCCCGATGTTATATGTTTTATGTGTCGGTTTGTCTTTCTGTGTGATTAATGTTCGCTCTTTCACGAGCCTCGATCTTGTATACAAAAAAAAAAATAATAATAATAAAAAAACCCCCTCCCATTCAAATCTCCCCCCATACCATTCCTCTCCAATTCTCCCTCCTCCCCCCTCCTCCTCAAAGCTGCCTCCTCCCCACTTCGTCTCCCTTCTATCTCATACCTCCACCCCCCCCCCCAACCTTCTTCTGTCCTCTGCCCCCCCCCTCAAACAACCCCTCTCTGTGCCTCATCCCTTCACCTTCAAACCTTTCATCCTCCTCATCCTTCCCTTTCTTGGAACTCTTCTGCAATCGCTGACACACTAACAACTGCTCTCCCTACCTCCCCCTCTCATCCTTCATCTTACCCTACTCCTCCCCTCCCCTGTCCTGTACCCGATGCTCCCCCTCTCTCTTCATTAACGGTATGGACCTCAAACATCCGGGGCCTTCGCTCAAACCTGACTGATCTCTCCATACAGGTTGCTTCTGACAATCCAGACTTGATCTGCTTAACAGAGACTTTCCTCCTTCAAGATGTCTCTGATTCCTTAATATCTCTTCCTGGTTACTCCCTCCTCCGGTATGATAGACCTGAGCCTCGGCCTGGTGGTGGGGTGGCTATCTTTATCAAAAACTCTCTTCCTCACTCTCCTTGCACTGCCCTCTCTCCTCCTCACCCCCAGGAGTACCTCTGGCTACGGCTTCCTCTCCGCTCCCACCTTTTGTTCATATGTGTTCTGTACCGTCCCCCAAACAGTGATGACTCCATCTACACTTCACTGTCTGACAACATGGACCAACTTCTATCCACTCATCCCAACTCTCTCTTCCTCATATGTGGTGACTTCAATTGTCATCATGCCACCTGGTTGGGTGTGGGTTCCTCTCTCACCAGTCATGGCACCTCAGCAAAGGACTTCTGTGACTCACTGGGATTGACACAATCTGTCAATTTCCCGACCCGGATCTCAGCCAATGGAGTATCTTCTCTTCTAGACTTGTTTATGACTAACTTCCCTGCTAATGTCTGCTGCTCTTCTTCTGCTCCAATCGGTTCTTCTGATCATGTGCTTGTCAAAGTGGACATCTCTCTGGCCATTCTCAGAGAGCCTCCTCAGCGTCGACGAGTCTGGCATTTCACTCAGGCCGACTGGGACGGTCTTCAAGCAGCCATCAATCGTCTGGATTGGTCTCCCATCTCCACTGCCTCTGACATCAATTCTTCCTGGGAATTCTTCCAAAGCAAACTGATCTCTCTCATGCACAGATTTATCCCATCTCGCCTTCAGTTGTCTTACCCTTCCTCCCGTCCATGGTACACTGAATCTTGTGGTGAGGCAGTTGCCCTGAAACAACTTGCCTTTGCCTCTTGGAAGGCTAATCCAACTGAAGGAAATCTCAGTTCCTTCCACCAAGCTCGGAACAAGTGTGTGTCTACCCTCAGGAGTGCCAGGAAGCACTATCTCTCCTCACTCAAGAATGAACTCTCAAACCTGTCCCCTTCCTCCAAATCCTGGTGGCGTCTGGTCAAATCCGTTTCTGGTGTTTGTTCCCCCTCCATCCCCTCCCTTACCTCAAATGGCCACACAGTTGACATCGCACGTGACAAAGCCGAATGCCTCAACTCTGTGTTTGCCTCAAAATCCTTAGTCCCAAACCCATCTCTCTCTGTTCCCACCTTTCCCAGTCGAACCAAACTGCTCCTGGACTCTGTGACCTTCTCTCCTGACAAGGTGGAGGAGTTTTTGTCAAACCTCGACTCTGATTCTGCAACTGGACCAGATGGCATCAGCCCACGGGTCCTAAAATCCTGCTCTGCCGCTCTATCTCACCCTCTCTCTGTTCTTTTCACCCTATCCTTTGCTCAAGGTCATCTGCCAGCATCCTGGAAATCAGCAAACATTACTGCTTTACACAAAAAAGGTGCAAAAACAGATCCTTGCAACTACAGACCAATCAGCCTGCTCCCAATTATCAGCAGTCATGGATTCCATCATTGCTTCGGATATGAAATCTTTCCTCTTCTCCAATGGCTTGATCTCTGATCATCAATTTGGTTTCAGACCAGGTCACTCTACTCTGGACATGCTGCTTCTGCTGTCTCAACAATGGATGGAGGTCCTCAATGCCAAACAGGAAATCAGAGCTGTCTCCCTTGACATATCACGTGCCTTCGATACGGTCTGGCACCCAGCTCTGCTCACCAAACTCTCCTCCTATGGTATCCATGGAAATCTCCATGCATGGCTTGCGGACTTCCTCTCTGGTCGTAGTCAACGTGTGGCCTTGAATGGATTTCTCTCATCTCCCCTTCCCGTTCAGGCTGGAGTTCCCCAAGGCAGTGTGCTGGGCCCTGTGCTTTTTCTGGTCTTTATCAATGATCTCTCCGACTCTCTGGAAAATCCTCTGTATCTCTTTGCTGATGACTCCACTCTCTGCCGCTCCATTCCTCTTCCCTCAGATCGGCAGTGTGCAGCCTCCTCACTCTCTGAAGACCTGGACAAAATCACAGGCTGGTCAAACATGTGGAACATGTCTTTCAATCCTGACAAATCTCACACTCTTACTATGTCTCTCCGAAAAGATCGACTGGACAACCCTCCCATCTACTTTCTCTACAATCCTCTCCAAGAAGTTCTGTCGCTCAAGCTTTTGGGTCTCACCATCTGCCATGATCTTTCTTGGGAAAACCACATTTCCAAGCTGGCCTCCAAAGCCAGTCGCCGACTGGGCATCCTCCGTCGTGCGAAGTCCTTCCTAGGCACACCTGAGCTCCTCACCACATACAAGGCTTTCATCCGCAGCTCAATGGAATACTGTTCTCCCCTATGGGCTGGTGCTCCTGCCTCACACCTGGCTCGGCTTCACGCTGTTGAATCCAAAGCTTTCAGAATCATTGGAATCTCCCGCGATGAAGCTATCTCTGAGGGCCTTTCACTCACTCACCGCAGGCAGGTAGGTGGTCTTTCTGTCTTCTACCGACTCCTCTCCGGCCTTGCTCCCCCAGCTCTCTCTGTGCTCTGTCACCCAAATATTCCTACAGGTCGCTCAAGATCTGCCAGCCACCCTCTGATGGTTAAACTGCCGAAATCTCGGCTCTCTGCTCACCTTCACTCTTTCATTCCTCTTTTCTCTTTTCTCCCGCCTCTGGAACAAACTCCCACACTCACTTCAATCACACTCCTCCCTCCAGGTCTTCAAAACAGCTGTTCACCACCATCTCTTATCTTCCCCCATCCAAAACCTTGATCTTTTCTACCCCCACTAATTCACCCCAGATCCACATTGTTTGAAATTCCAACTTCTTTCCTGGAAGTCTTGGCAGTGTCCATATGTTTTATACCTCTCCCACCCCCCCCCTTCCCATGCCTCCCCCCCAAAGCCCTCTCCCTCCCACAGTTCTCTCGATGTCTCCATGTCTCTCGGTCCCTGCTCTCAAATGTTGTGTTTGTGTCCTTCCCCCTCTCTCCACATCTTGTCTACCGCTCCCGATGTTATTTGTTTTGTGTGTCTGTTTGTCTTTCTGTGTGATTAATGTTCGCTCTTTCACGAGCCTCGATCTTGTATACAAAAAAAAAACAAAAAAAAAACATTCAAACACAAGGGTTTATAAGTGCGTTAACATTCAAACACAAGGGTTTATAGGTGCATTCACAAACACAAGGGTTTATAGGTGCATTCACAAACACAAGGGTTTATAGGTGGGTTCACATTCAAACACAAGGGTTTATAGGTGCGTTCACATTCAAACACAAGGGTTTATAGGTGCGTTCACATTCAAACACAAGGGTTTATAGGTGCATTCACAAACACAAGGGTTTATAGGTGGGTTCACATTCAAACACAAGGGTTTATAGGTGCGTTCACATTCAAACACAAGGGTTTATAGGTGCGTTCACATTCAAACACAAGGGTTTATAGGTGCGTTCACATTCAAACACAAGGGTTTATAGGTGCGTTCACATTCAAACACAAGGGTTTATAGGTGCGTTCACATTCAAACACAAGGGTTTTTAGGTGCATTCACAAACACAAGGGTTTATAGGTGCATTCACAAACACAAGGGTTTATACGTGGGTTCACATTCAAACACAAGGGTTTATAGGTGCGTTCACATTCAAACACAAGGGTTTATAGGTGCGTTCACATTCAAACACAAGGGTTTATAGGTGCGTTCACATTCAAACACAAGGGTTTATAGGTGGGTTCACATTCAAACAGAAGGGTTTATAGGTACGTTCACATTCAAACACAAGGGTTTATAGGTGCGTTCACATTCAAACACAAGGGTTTATAGGTGCGTTCACATTCAAACACAAGGGTTTATAGGTGCGTTCACAAACACAAGGGTTTATAAGTGCGTTCACATTGAAACACAAGGGTTTATAGGTGCATTCACATTCAAACACAAGGGTTTATAAGTGCGTTCACATTCAAACACAAGGGTTTATAGGTGCATTCACATTCAAACACAAGGGTTTATAGGTGCATTCACATTCAAACACAAGGGTTTATAGGTGCATTCACATTCAAACACAAGGGTTTATAGGTGCATTCACATTCAAACACAAGGGTTTATAAGTGCGTGCACATTCAAACACAAGGGTTTATAGGTACATTCACATTCAAACACAAGGGTTTATAGGTGCATTCACATTCAAACACAAGGGTTTATAGGTGCATTCACATTCAAACACAAGGGTTTATAGGTGCATTCACATTCAAACACAAGGGTTTATAGGTGCGTTCACATTGAAACACAAGGGTTTATAGGTGCATTCACATTCAAACACAAGGGTTTATAGGTGCATTCACATTCAAACACAAGGGTTTATAAGTGCGTTCACATTCAAACACAAGGGTTTATAGGTGCGTTCACATTCAAACACAAGGGTTTATAGGTGCATTCACATTCAAACACAAGGGTTTATTGGTGCATTCACATTCAAACACAAGGGTTATAAGTGCGTTCACATTCAAACACAAGGGTTTATAGGTGCATTCACATTCAAACACAAGGGTTTATAGGTGCATTCACATTCAAACACAAGGGTTTATAGGTGCATTCACATTCAAACACAAGGGTTTATAAGTGCGTTCACATTCAAACACAAGGGTTTATACGTGCGTTCACATTCAAACACAAGGGTTTATAGGTGCATTCACATTCAAACACAAGGGTTTATAGGTGCATTCACATTCAAACACAAGGGTTTATAGGTGCATTCACATTCAAACACAAGGGTTTATAGGTGCATTCACATTCAAACACAAGGGTTTTAGGTGCATTCACATTCAAACAGAAGGGTTTATAGGTGCATTCACATTCAAACAGAAGGGTTTATAAGTGCGTTCACATTCAAACAGAAGGGTTTATAAGTGCGTTCACATTCAAACACAAGGGTTTATAGGTGCGTTCACAAACACAAGGGTTTATAAGTGCGTTCACATTCAAACACAAGGGTTTATAGGTGCATTCACATTCAAACACAAGGGTTTATAGGTGCATTCACATTCAAACAGAAGGGTTTATAGGTGCATTCACATTCAAACACAAGGGTTTATAGGTGCGTTAACATTCAAACACAAGGGTTTATAAGTGCGTTAACATTCAAACACAAGGGTTTATAGGTGCGTTAACATTCAAACACAAGGGTTTATAAGTGCGTTAACATTCAAACACAAGGGTTTATAAGTGCGTTAACATTCAAACACAACAGTTTCAGACGCTCGTATAAAAGGACACGGAGCCGTTAGTAGTTCGAGCAATCCATGTGTCCGCGTCCGGCACTCCCGGCCCGGAGGTCACTCCAGAAGTACATGTGCACAGTACTGTCATGCCACAGTCATACACTAGGCGGAGTTATCAACACAAGCTAACACCTGACATTGACAATTTTGTTACACGTCTCAGAGAGAAAGCGGCATCTTGTGAATATGGCTTATTGAAGGACGAGCTGATTAGAGACAAAATCGTTCTCGGCGTCGCTAATGAGAGTACACGCCGTCGCCTCCTGAGGGAACGGGATTTAACCCTAAACACAGCCATCGAGACATGCCGGGCAGCGGAGCTCACGGACATGCGGATGAAAACAATGGAGCAGGAAAAGCCACTGATCGAGTGTCAATGTCACAGCGAGGCAGCAGGACCGGCCCTCCAAAGGCAACGAGGCAAAACGACCACCTCCCAGCATGTCGACAGACGACCGGGCCACCTGTAAATACTGTGGCAATGCACACAGACGAGGACGAGAACACTGTCCGGCCTATGTTGAGGCATGCAGGTTGTGTGGCACGGCTAATCACTTTGCCAAATATGCTTTAAGAGCACGAGAAGGCCCGCAGCAGGGCAGCTGCACAAGGTGGAAATACTGAATCTGAAGAGGAAGATGATAACGGTGGCAATTTCATTTACACAAGTGAGTGCATCGGTGCTTTGAGGTCGAGAGGGAAAAAATGGTTCATCACACTACAACTGCGTAACAAGTTAGAGCAATGCCAGCTTGACTCTGGGGCGACGTGCAACGTAATGAGCCGCAAAGACAAGACGAATCTCGCACCGAAAGCGCGACTCTTACCAAGTAACACGAGCCTGAAGTTGTAGTCTGGCGAGTTGTTGAAGTCACTGGGACTTTTCAAGACAAAGTGTGTAATACGTTGACGAACACACAAGCTTGAGTTTGAAATTGCGGAGGTCAGTCAGAAACCCCTGTTGTCAGGCTCCACATGTGAGCGCTTGGGACTGATGCACTTCACTGTCCCTGCTGAACTGCACAAAATGGAGCACCACCTGACTGGGCCTTTGACCAAACAACAGCTCATAAGCATGTACAATGATGTTTTCAATGGGCCAATAGAGTCGGTTCCAGGAGAAATACATTTTGAACCGGACGCCCAAATCCGTCCAGTCCAGTGCGCCCCGCGCAATGTACTCGTGGCCATGACGTCCGCCGTGAAGGCACAGCCGGACAGACATGAGGCAGATGGGCACATTACCACTGTGCCAACGCAAGCGGCATGAGCTATTGGCTGGGCTAGATGGAGTAGAGCCCATTGCAGATGACATCCTCATTGTTGGCTGCGGGGATACAGATGACGAGGCAGATCGTGACCACGATGCAAAGTTACTGGCGCTGATGGACCGCTGCAGGCACGTTAAACTAAGATTTGGCCTGAAGAAGCTGCAGTTCAAGGTAGCAAAGGTCCGTTTCCATGGACATGTAGCTACTGTCTTCAAATGGCCTGACGGCTGATCCCGAAAAGGTGAGAGCCATTCTGGAAATGTCACACCCAACAGATGGGAAGGCGGTCCAGCACATGTGCGATGTCCATCGGGTATACCGTAGATGCACGTGTGCGACGTCCATTGGGTATACCGTAGAGATGCACGTGTGCGACGTCCATCGGGTATACCGTAGAGATGCACGTGTGCGACGTCCATCGGGTATACCTTAGGGATGCACGTGTGCGACGTCCATCGGGTATACCTTAGGGATGCACGTGTGCGACGTCCATCGGGTATACCGTAGAGATGCACGTGTGCGACGTCCATCGGGTATACCGTAGAGATGCACGTGTGCGACGTCCATCGGGTATACCGTAGAGATGCACGTGTGCGACGTCCATTGGGTATACCGTAGAGATGCACGTGTGCGACGTCCATCGGGTATACCGTAGAGATGCACGTGTGCGACGTCCATCGGGTATACCGTAGAGATGCACGTGTGCGACGTCCATCGGGTATACCTTAGGGATGCACGTGTGCGACGTCCATCGGGTATACCTTAGGGATGCACGTGTGCGACGTCCATCGGGTATACCTTTGTGACCTACCTTGCCAAATTCATGCCACACCTTTCTGAGGTTTGTGAGCCATTGAGGAGACTGCTGGACAAGGATGCGATATGGCATTGGCTACCGAAACACGATGCTGCAGTGCAGGAAATAAAGCGCCTGGTCACCACGATGCCTGTATTAAGGTACTATGACATCTCAAAGCTAGTCACTATACAAAGCGACTCAAGCCAAAATGGACTGGGGTGCTGTCTCATGCAAGAGGGACAACCGGTCGCATTTGCATCGAGGGCGCTAACGCTGACGGAACAAAAGTATGCACAAATCGAAAAGGAATGCCTGAGCATAGTGTTTGCCTGTCAACGCTTCCATCACTATCTGTATGGCCGGGAAGTGATCACGGCAGAGACTGATCACAAGGCGCTCATTGCCATTTTCAGCAAGCCTCTCCTAAGCGCACCTAAGCAGCTCCAGAGCATTCTGCTCATACTCCAGATCTACAGCAAGGGTTGTGTACAAGCCTGGGCCTAAAATGTATATCAGCGACATGCTCAGCAGGGCAACAGCAGCGGGCAGTACTTCCAATGTGGAACATGAGCGACACACAGTTTGTGGCATGCAGCAGGAGCAGTATGATGTGGAGCAGATCAATCAGGCAGATTACCTGAACGTCACTGATCGACGCCTGCTTCAGATCAGACAGCACACAGACAGAGACGAATACCTGCAAGCACTAAAAGCTGTCGTCTTGGCCGGGTGGCCTGACCAAAGAGAGGAGACATCTCTTGCTGTTCGAGATTATTGGCTATGCAGAGATGAAATCAGTGTGCAGAATGGCGTGCTGTTCAAAGGTCAGAGAGTTCTCATACCGAAGTCTTTGCGCCCAGAGATGCTGGCACGAATCCACTCGAGCCACATTGGAGGGGAAGCATGCTACAGGCAAGCACTAGGCGGTGTTATCAACACAAGCTAACACCTGTAACAACAACCTACACAGGTCAAAGACGAGTGCACACATCTCTCAAACGAATAATAATAATAACAACAATAATAATAACGATATAATAAATTCCTGTACAATGTTATAGACCGAAGGGTTACCTGACTCTCACTCCAAGATCAAGTTTTGAACCAAACTGCTGATTTCACACGGAAACGAAACAAAACAAAACAAAACAAAACGCACTGATTTGAAACAACGAACGTGAACCCAAAATATAACGCTGGGAATTTCTCCCGGAAATTGCTGCTGAAAATAAATTAATAAAACCCAAACCTCTCAACTTGTTTTCAGGTGTGATTTACATCGTGCTCCGCAAAGTCTACCTTTGAGACGTCCGTTCAAATTTCAAGTGAGACTGAAGGGGGCCACAGATGGGGGGTCTTTATGTAGGGGTGTGGGGGGGGGGGGGTCAGGTGTGCAAAATGCTCCAAGGACGAGGTACTCACATATACTCCACGACGTACCAATGTTTGATTGTATTGGTCGATTTGCGTCAGCAATTAATACAATAACTACAACAGCACTCGGCACTCCATAGAGCACACACGCACACCTCCGCCAGGCTGCACACCTCCACCAGGATGCATACGCGCACACACCTCCGCCAGGCTGCACGCGCACACCCCCGCCAGGCTGCACACGCACACCTCCGCCAGGCTGCACACGCACACCTCCACCAGGCGGCATACGCAAGCACACCTCCGCCAAACTGCATACGCAAGCACACCTCCGCCAGGCTGCACGTGCGCACACCTCCACCAGGCTGCACGGGCACACCTCCACCAGGCTGCACACGCACACCTCCGCCTGTCTGCAGACCTCCGTCAGGCTACATATGCGTGCACACCTCCGCCAGGCTGCATACGCGCACACATCTCTGCCAGGCTGCACAAGCACACCTCCACCAGGCTGCACACGCACACCTCCACCAGGCTGCACACGCACACCTTCGCCAAACTGCATACACGCGCACTCCTCCGCCAGGCTGCACTCGCAACACTTCCACCAGGCTGCACACGCTTGATACTGATGCCAGGTGTGTTTGAACCAAGTTCAGGAACGACACCCCCCAACCTAAGGTAGTAATACATATCAATGCGCGACTACCATATGAACAGGTGCCCTACTACCATGTAAACAGGTGCGCGACTACCATATAAACAGGTGCGCTACCATATAAACCGAAATCGATGAATGAACTACCCGAAAGTACCTGTAGCTCCAAGCACGCTCACGTTTACGTTTACAAGAAACACCATACTCACCTCGACCTGGCAGGATACGCGCGTTTCGCATAACTCGATGACTTCACGGCACACGTCGGACACACCTTGCCGTGAAACGGGCTCACTTGCACGTTATTTACACCTGAATTTTCACTCCTCACGTTAAGTTGAAATCAGATTTAAACCTGCATGAAGGTATAAAGAATAGCACGGGACCAGAGAACAGCGATCCCTTACTTACACCATGGTACAGTATACTATAATAAAGAACCATGGTACGGTATACTATAATAAAGTACCATGGTACGGTATACTATAATAAAGAACCATGGTACAGTATACCACAATAAAGTACCATGGTACTGTACACTCTAATAAAGTACCATGGTATGGTATACTCTAATAAAGTACCATGGTATGGTATACTATAATAAAGTACCATGGTATGGTATACTATAATAAAGTACCATGGTATGGTATACTATAATAAAGTACCATGGTACGGTATACTATAATAAAGTACCATGGTACGGTACACTATAGTAAAGTACCATGGTACGGTACACTATAATAAAGTACCATGGTCTGGTATACTATAATAAAATACCATGGTACGGTACACTATAATAAAGTACCATGGTACGGTATACTATAATAAAGTACCATGGTAGGTACACTATAATAAAGTACCATGGTATGGCATACTATAATAAAGTACCATGGTACGGTACACTATAATAAAGTACCATGGTAGGGTATACTATAATAAAGTACCATGGTTCGAATAGAGCTTCAGGATCATTCACATTCCTATCACATGTACTCTACCTGCTTGGAAGTTTCATAACTTTGTTTTCCCTCTTTTTCTTGAACGATACTCCCAGGTCATCAAACTTATTTTAAATACGTAGCATCGACGACCTGTACGGCTGGCAGGATCGCTTGCAGGTAAGTGCAATACCTCTTCACCTACAAACTGCCACACTGGTGTTTCACATGGAGGGTGATGCACGTGTGCGACGTGCATCGGGTATATCTTAGGGATGCACGTGTGCGACGTGTATCGGGTATATCTTAGGGATGCACGTGTGCGACGTCCATCGGGTATACCTTAGGGATGCACGTGTGCGACGTCCATCGGGTATACCTTAGGGATGCACGTGTGCGACGTCCATCGGGTACACCTTAGGGATGCAGGTGTGCGACGTCCATCGGGTATACCTTAGGGATGCATGTGTGTGACGTCCATTGGGTATACCTTAGGGATGCACGTGTGCGACGTCCATCGGATATACCTTAGGGGTGCACGTGTGCGACGTCCATCGGGTATACCGTAGGGATGCACGTGTGCGACGTCCATCGGGTATACCTTGGGGATGCATGTGTGCGACTTCCATCGGATATACCTTCGGGATGCACGTGTGCGACGTCCATCGGGTATACCTTAGGGATGCATGCGTGCGACGTCCATCGGGTATACCTTAGGGATGTACGTGTGCGACATCCATCGGATATACCTTAGGGATGCACGTGTGCGACGTCCATCGGATATACCTTAGGGATGCATGCGTGCGACGTCCATCGGGTATACCTTAGGGATGCATGTGTGCGACGTCCATCGGGTATACTGTAGGGATGCACGTGTGCGACGTCCATCGGGTATACCTTAGGGATGCATGTGTGCGACGTCCATCAGGTATACCTTAGGGATGCATGTGTGCGACGTCCATCGGGTATACCTTAGGGATGTATGTGTGTGACATCCATCGGATATACCTTAGGGATGCACGTGTGCGACGTCCATCGGATATACCTGAGGGATGCACGTGTGCGACGTCTATCGGATATACCTTAGGGATGCACGTGTGCCACGTCCATCGGGTATACCTTAGGGATGCACGTGTGCGACGTCCATCGGGTATACCTTAGGGATGCACGTGTGCGACGTCCATCGGGTATACCTTAGGGATGCATGTGGGCGACGTCCATTGGATATACGTTGGGTCTTTAAGGTCTTCGGGGTATTTTGGGTGTTTAGTGTCTTCATGGTCTTTCAGGGTCTTGGTAGTTTTAAGGGACTTAAAAGTCTTCAAAGGTCGAAGGGATCTCAGCAGTCTATAGGGTCAAAGGTATTGTCGAACAATCCGTAATTAATAGACATAAATAATTAATAGACGTAAATAATTAATAGACGTAAATAATTAACAGACGTAAATAATTAATAGACAGGATGCAACCGGCGTGTAAACACCCGAGTCAACAGACATATAATCACAAGGCTTCACAGCTTCCGGCGAACATAGGGCTTCACAGCTTCCGGCGGACGTACGGCTTCACAGCTTCCGGCGGACCTACGGCTTCACAGCTTCCGGCGGACGTACGGCTTCACAGCTTCCGGCGGACGTACGGCTTCACAGCTTCCGGCGGACGTACGGCTTCACAGCTTCCGGCGGACGTACGGCTTCACAGCTTCCGGCGGACGTACGGCTTCACAGCTTCCGGCGGACGTACGGCTTCACAGCTTCCGGCGGACGTACGGCTTCACAGCTTCCGGCGGACGTACGGCTTCACAGCTTCCGGCGGACGTACGGCTTCTCAGCTTCCGGCGGACGTACGGATTCACAACTTCCGGCGGACGTATGGCTTCACAGCTTCCGGCAGACGTATGGCTTCACAGCTTCCGGCAGACGTATGGCTTCACAGCTTCCGGCGGACGTACGGATTCACAGCTTCCGGCGGATGTACAGCTTCACAGCTTCCAGTGGACGTATGGCTTTGTAGCTTCCGGCGGACGTTTGGCTTCACAGCTTCCGGTGGACGTACGGCTTCACAGCTTCCGGCGGACATACGACTTCACAGCTTCTGGTGGATGCAAGGCTTCACAGCTTCCAGCGGACGTGCAGCTTCACAGCTTCTGGCAGACGTATGGCTTCACAGCTTCTGGTGGACGTATGGCTTCACAGCTTCCGGCAGACACATGGCTTCACAGCTTCCGGTGGACGCACGGCTTCACAGCTTCCGGCCGACGTATGGCTTTGCAGCTTCCGGTGGACGTATGGCTTCACAGCTTCCGGCGGATGTACGGCTTCACAGCTTCCGGCGGACTTGCAGCTTCACAGCTTCTGGTGGACGTACAACTTCACAGCTTCCGGCGGACGTATGGCTTCACAGCTTCCGGCGGGCGTATGGCCTCACGGCTTCCGGCGGACGTATGGATTCACAGCTTCCGGCAGACATACAGCTTCACAGCTTCCGGTGGACGTATGGCTTTGCAGCTTCCGGCGGACGTTTGGCTTCACAGCTTCCGGTGGACGTATGGCTTCACAGCTTCCGGCAGACATACTGCTTCGCAGCTTCCGGCGGACATACGACTTCACAGCTTCCGGTGGATGCAAGGCTTCACAGCTTCCGGCGGACGTGCAGCTTCACAGCTTCTGGCGGACGTATGGCTTCACAGCCTCTGGTGGACATATGGCTTCACAGCTTCCGGTGGACGTATGGCTTCACAGCTTCCAGTGGACGTATGGCTTCGCAGCTTCCTGCGGACATACGGCTTCACAGCTTCCGGCGGACGTACAGCTTCACAGCTTCCGGCGGACGTACAGCTTCACAGCTTCCGGCGGACGTACAGCTTCACAGCTTCTGGTGGACGTACGGCTTCACAGCTTCCGGCTGACGTACAGCTTCACAGCTTCCGGTGGACGTACGGCTTCACGGACCATGTTTTCGGTTAACTCGGTCCTTCCATGAAGCCTTGAAACTGTGCGATTATCTTGCTATAATTCACCAAATGTCCGTCCGTCCGTTCGAAGGTACCGCAAGAACGGCTCAACCGATCGCAACGATATTTTGGGTTGGTATTCCTGGGACCCCTGGGAATAAAATAGGCTATATTGTTTTTCCAAGTTTTCCAAGTTTTCCAGTTTTTCCAAACACGATGGAATAATATTTACCGATCTGAACAGTGATGTGGCTTTTGTTGAAATTTTACAAATACTGTTTATTCTACGTACCAGGAGAGAGTAGATGGACTCCTGACGAACTCTTCCTATATAAACGTGCGGCTCCGAAGTAACATGGCAGCGTGTGCAAAGCAACTGAGAAACAGGTGGAGCGGCCGCTTCCGTGTTACAGATTCGGCATGCACTCTTCACACATAAACGTGCGACTGAGAAACATGTGCAGCGGCTGCTTCCGTTTTGCAGAATTCAATGTTTTTTCAAAATGGGCGCCATGTACTGTTTAGATTTTGATGATTTGCGTGTGATGTGATTCAACGGATGTTTATATGAATCGTATAAAAGAAGAAAAGCCTTCAATTTTTGATATTTTGCCTTTTCATTTGGGCCTCCCAATTGAAGCCCCGCCCATAGGGCGGGTACCGTTGCTCGTGTCTTTTAACGCCGGTTGCTTCCTGTCTATTAATTATTTACGTCTATTAATTACGTATTGTTGGAAAATACCTTTCGACCCTTTAGACTGCTGGGATCCCTTAGACCTTTAAAGACCCTTTAAGTTCCCCAAGACCCTAAAGACCACCAAGACCCCGAAAGACCCTGATGACACAAAATAACCGGAAAACCCCAAAGATGCAAAATACCCCAAAGACTCCACCCCCCTTCCCCCAAGACCTTTAAGACCATTTTTCCTTAAAGACCCTTTCAATACTTTAGACACCTTTAGATCCATTCACCCTTCACCCTTCAAATCTTTTATACCGTTTAAACCTTTACACCCATTATGTCCCTTTCGACCCCTTAACCTAAGACCATAACACCATTTAGACCCCTGACACCCTTCGGACATATTAGACAGCTTGGACCTTTTTAGATTAGAAATAAAGTACAAATAAGTAAAATCACCAATATTACAAATACATTTGTACAAAAGAAATGTTTAAATTATGATTGTTGTAAGTCATGACAACACAGCAACTCAGGTAGAGTCAGGTGATTTTCCTTAGTTTGAACAAGGCCGTGCCTCTGCGGCGATGTGTGGTGAGGAGAGCGTAGCTCGTGCGTGTGTGTGTTGTGTGTATATATATATATATATATATATGTATATATATATATATAGATAATTATATAGATATATAGATATATAGAAGAGAGAAGGTAGAGAAGTTTAGGAAGAATGGTGGGTATAGTTGTGCTTGAGTGAAGGTATATTTATAGATTCTTCCCACGCCCATTGTGTACCTTATTACATAATACTGTACTGTACGACCCTATTATTTGCAGAGTGGAACAGCATCTATCTCCTGACACCCAGTGCATGGAGTTCATTGCATAATGCTCGAGAAGGATAAGCTGTGTAACCGGATTTTGGTGTACAAAACTGCTGTCTATACCTTCTATGATATTAAAATCGGTATAAAACGAGCCGGATCCGGAGCGTCACCAAAATTGAATGAATTCTTCCTTGTCGCAAACAAAACCTGTCCAACAAGTTTCCTTCAAATCCAAACATAACTTGAGATATCCTGTTATATGTTGGTTTTAGCCCGATCTCCCAATGGTGAAGAATAGCTTTAAAAATTAAATAATTCTCATATCCGAATCCATATTCAGATCTTCACCACAATCGAATCTATTTGTCCCTGTCAGACACCGAACCTGTCCACCAAGTTTCGTCCAAATCCGTCCACAATTTTTTGAGATATCCTGCAATGTATTGTTTTTGGCCCTATCTCCCAATGGTGAAGAATCACTTAAAAATTTCTAGTAGCCGGATCCGAATCCTGATCTTCACCAAAAATCTAATCATTTCGTCCTTGTGACATATGCTACATGTTTGCCAAATTTCGTCCGAATCCGTCCACAACTTTGAGATATTTTGTTCACAAACAAACAAACAAACAAACAAGAAGACATCATGCGTAGCACGATACTTGCAAAATCCGCCCTCCCCCAAAAGTTTTCCAATGATACATGATGGCCTATGTTGACCTTTTGGCCTATGGTGACCTCAAAAATACTTGGTGGTTGAATTCAGTAACCAGATATGCAAGTCCTCTTCAAATTTCACATCAATGAGATGAAAATTTAGGATTTTAGAAATGTGGCCTATGTTGACCTTTTGGCCTATGTTGACCTCAAAAATACTTGGTGGTTGAATTCAGTGACCAGATATGCAAGTCCTCTTCAAATTTCAAGCCAATTTGATGAAAATTGAAGATTTTAGAAATTTGGCCTATGTTGACCTTTTGGCCTATGTTGACCTCAAAAATACTTGGTGGTTGAATTCAGTGACCAGATATGCAAGTCCTCTTCAAATTTCAAGTCAATCGGATGAAAATTGAGGATTTTAGAAATTTAGCAAAGTTGGTGACCTTTGGCCTATGTTGACCTTTTGACCTATTGACCCCAAAAACAATAGGCTTCTTGCTTTTGACCAACTCTACCATTTGGTGAAGTTTCGTGAAGATCGGTTGAAAAATGTGACCTGTAGGCCGGTGACAAACAAACAGACAAACAGACAAACTAGAGGACGTCATGCATAGCACGATACTTGCAAAATCCGCCCCTCCCCCCCCCAAAGTTTTCCATTGATACAGCAAATTGTCCATTTCATGAAGATTAAAATTTACAATCTTGATCAAAGCTCGGGTCAACAGGATGAAAAGTGACGATTTTTCAGATGAAAAATGAGGATATGAAAAATTTGGCCTATGTTGACCCTTTGGCCTATGTTTACCTTTTGGCCTATGTTCACCTAAAATATAATTTGTGGTTGAAATCAGTGACCAGACATGCAAGTCCTCTTCAAATTTCAAGTCAATTGGATGAAAATTGAGGATTTTAGATATGTGGCCCATGTTGACCTTTTGGCCTATGTTGACCTTTTGGCGTATGTTCACCTAAAATATAATTTGTGGTTGAATTCAGTGACCAGATATGCAAGTCCTCTTCAAATTTCAAGTCAATTGGATGAAAATTGAGGATTTTAGAAATTTGGCCGATGTTGACCTTTTGGCCTATGTTGACCTTTTGGCCTATGTTCACCTAAAATATAATTTGTGGTTGAATTCAATGACCAGATATGCAAGTCCTCTTCAAATTTCAAGTAAATTGTATGAAAATTAAGGATTTTAGAAATTTGGCCTATGTTGACCTTTTGGCCTATGTTGACCTCAAAAATACTTGGTGGGTGAATTCAGTGAGCAGATATGCAAATGCTGTTCAATTTTCAAGTCAATCGGATGAAAATTGAGGATTTTAGAAATTTGGCCTATGTTGACCTTTTGGCCTATGTTGACCTAAAAATACTTGGTGGTTGAATTCAGTGACCAGATATGCAAGTCCTCTTCAAATTTCAAGTAAATTGGATGAAAATTGAGGACTTTAGAAATTTGGTCTATGTTGACCATTTGGCCTATGCTGACCTCAAAAATACTTGGTGGTTGAATTCAGTGACCAGATATGCAAGTGGTCTTCAAATTTCAAGTCAAACAGATGAAAATTGAGGATTTTAGAAATTTAGCAAAGTTGGTGACCTTTGGCCTATGTTGACCTTTTGACCTATTGACCCCCAAAACAATAGGCTTCTGGCATTTGACCAACTCTACCATTTGGGGAAGTTTGGTGAAGATCGGTTGAAAATTGTGACCTGTAGGCCGGTGACAAACAAACAGACAGACAGAGAATCACAAACACAACCGACCAATATACTTGAAAAATCTTCGATTTTGCAAGTAACAAGAAGACGTCATGCGTAGCACGATACTTGCAAAATCCACCCTCCCCCAAAAGCTTTCCAATGATACATGATGGCCTATGTTGACCTTTTGGCCTATGGTGACCTCAAAAATACTTGGTGGTTGAATTCAGTAACCAGATATGCAGGTCCTCTTCAAATTTCACATCAATGAGATGAAAATTTAGGATTTTAGAAATGTGGCCTATGTTGACCTTCCGATGTTGACCTCAAATATACTTGGTGGTTGAATTCAGTGACCAGATATGCAAGTCCTCTTCAAATTTCAAGTCAATTGGATGAAAATTGAGGATTTTAGAAATTTGGCCTATGTTGACCTTTTGGCCTATGTTGACCTTTTGGCCTATGTTGACCTCAAAAATACTTGGTGGTTGAATTCAGTGACCAATTATGCAAGTCCTCTTCAAATTTCAAGTCAATTGGATGAAAATTGAGGATTTTAGAAATTTGGCCTATGTTGACCTTTTGGCCTATGTTGGCCTCAAAGATACTTGGTGGTTGAATTCAGTGACCAGATATGCAAGTCCTCTTCAAATTTCAAGTCAATCGGATGAAAATTGAGGATTTTAGAAATTTGGCCTATGTTGACCATTTGGCCTATGTTGACCTTTTGGCCGATGTTGACCTCAAATATACTTGGTGGTTGAATTCAGTGACCAGATATGCAAGTCCTCTTCAAATTTCAAGTCAATTGGATGAAAATTGAGGATTTTAGAAGTTTAGCAAATTTGGTGACCTTTGGCCTATGTTGACCTTTTGACCTATTGACCCCAAAACAATAGGCTTCTTGCTTTTGACGAACTCTACAACTTGGTGAAGTTTCGTGAAGATCGGTTGAAAATTGTGACCTGTAGGCCGGTGACAAACAGACAGACAGACAGAACCACAAACACAACCGACCAATATACTTGAAAAATCTTCGATTTTGCAAGTAACAAACAAACTGACAGACAGGGGTGAAAACATGACCTCCATCCACCTTTAGTGGCAGAGGTAACTATTTGGCATTATTATTATTATTATTATTATTATTTAATATTAGAGAGAGGAGAAGCTGTCATCAGTATTAGGTTATAGTATTAGCGATATTGCACATTCCCCTATAATATTGCACCGCACATTTGCCCTATAATTTCACCCCACAGTTTAAGCTTTTCAACCTGATAATCTTATGCTTCCTACAAGTTCCACATTCATTACGTTAAAAGGTGAAATATTGCTTCATTTTTGATGAAACACAAACATGGAAAATTTAATCCAAATATTCTGAATGCTTCATGGCCGATTGGACTTGCGATCGCAGCAACATCAGCTGGAGAAGAGAAGGCCTTTGTATGGGCACTTTGTATGGGCACTGTGGCTTTGGGTTGCGATATGACGAGCATATTTCCAAAAGGGTGGGAGAACATCCAAAGTAGATTCCTAGAACTTTCCCTGGCGTCCCGGTAGCTACATATCAATGACCACTTCCGCTGCAGCCACACAGACTATGGAGAGGCAAGATGAGATATGGAGGTGTGGGGGAGGACGAGGGAGGGGGGGGGGGGGGGGGGGTTGGGAGAGCGGGCGGAGGGAGCTGGAAGCAGTGTACCTTTTTTCTTCGAACTAGTAAGTTCACCTGGGCTGTATCATGATGGCATCAAATTGCAGGTACATTGTTCGTATAATGTTGATTAATGTCGTTGTCTATGTTATTTTTGTTAATATGACCCCCCAACCTCCTTCCCTCTTCTCATTGTCTGACTGTTATCCTGCCCCATACTGCCCCCCATTTGTTGTCATGTGTTGTTGAGGTCGTAAGCTCTTCTATGAGCCTTGACAATGGGAGACACAGAGAATCTTGTTGTCCAATTTGCGTTCATTGTCTTGTGTACGTCCAACTGTTGTCCTGTCCCACAGTCGGTTCATATAACTCCTGTCATCTCACTCTTCCATGATCCACAACCTTATGGAGGAAAATAATAGAATGAAATAAATAAATATAACTCCTGCCATCTCGCTCTTCCATGATCCTCAACCTAATGGAGGAAAACAATAGAATTAAATAAATAAATATAACTCCTGTCATCTCGCTCTTCCATGATCCTCAACCTTATGGAGGAAAATAAGAGAATGAAATAAATAAATATAACTCCTGCCATCTCGCTCTTCCATGATCCTCAACCTTATGGAGGAAAAGAATAGAATGAAATAAATAAATATAACTCCTGCCATCTCGCTCTTCCATGATCCTCAACCTTATGGAGGAAAAGAATAGAATGAAATAAATAAATATCACTCCTGCCATCTCGCTCTTCCATGATCCTCAACCTTATGGAGGAAAAGAATAGAATGAAATAAATAAATATCACTCCTGCCATCTCGCTCTTCCATGATCCTCAACCTTATGGAGGAAAAGAATAGAATTAAATAAATAAATAAAACTCCTGCCATCTCGCTCTTCCATGATCCTCAACCTTATGGAGGAAAATAATAGAATTAAATAAATCAATATAACTCCTGCCATCTCGCTCTTCCATGATCCTCAACCCTATGGCGGAAAAGAATAGAATTAAATAAATCAATATAACTCCTGCCATCTCGCTCTTCCATGATCCTCAACCTAATGGAGGAAAATAATAGAATTAAATAAATCAATATAACTCCTGCCATCTCGCTCTTCCATGATCCTCAACCTTATGGAGGAAAATAATAGAATTAAATAAATAAATATAACTCCTGCCATCTCGCTCTTCCATGATCCTCAACCTTATGGAGGAAAATAATAGAATTAAATAAATCAATATAACTCCTGCCATCTCGCTCTTCCATGATCCTCAACCTCATGGACGAAAAGAATAGAATTAAATAAATCAATATAACTCCTGCCATCTCGCTCTTCCATGATCCTCAACCTAATGGAGGAAAAGAATAGAATTAAATAAATAAATATAACTCCTGCCATCTCGCTCTTCCATGATCCTCAACCCTATGGAGGAAAATAAGAGAATGAAATAAATAAATATAACTCCTGCCATCTCGCTCTTCCATGATCCTCAACCCTATGGCGGAAAAGAATATAATTAAATAAATAAATATAACTCCTGCCATCTCGCTCTTCCATGATCCTCAACCCTATGGAGGAAAAGAATAGAATTAAATAAATAAATAAAACTCCTGCCATCTCGCTCTTCCATGATCCTCAACCTTATGGAGGAAAAGAATAGAATTAAATAAATAAATATAACTCCTGCCATCTCGCTCTTCCATGATCCTCAACCCTATGGCGGAAAAGAATAAAATTAAATAAATCAATATAACTCCTGCCATCTCGCTCTTCCATGATCCTCAACCTAATGGAGGAAAAGAATAGAATTAAATAAATAAATATAACTCCTGCCATCTCGCTCTTCCATGATCCTCAACCTTATGGAGGAAAATAATAGAATTAAATAAATAAATATAACTCCTGCCATCTCGCTCTTCCATGATCCTCAACCTTATGGAGGAAAAGAATAGAATTAAATAAATAAATATAACTCCTGCCATCTCGCTCTTCCATGATCCTCAACCTCATGGACGAAAAGAATAGAATTAAATAAATCAATATAACTCCTGCCATCTCGCTCTTCCATGATCCTCAACCTTATGGAGGAAAAGAATAGAATTAAATAAATAAATATAACTCCTGCCATCTCGCTCTTCCATGATCCTCAACCCTATGGAGGAAAAGAATAGAATGAAATAAATAAATATAACTCCTGCCATCTCGCTCTTCCAGGATCCTCAACCTTATGGAGGAAAAGAATAGAATGAAATAAATAAATATAACTCCTGCCATCTCGCTCTTCCATGATCCTCAACCCTATGGAGGAAAATAAGAGAATGAAATAAATAAATATAACTCCTGCCATCTCGCTCTTCCATGATCCTCAACCCTATGGCGGAAAAGAATAGAATTAAATAAATAAATATAACTCCTGCCATCTCGCTCTTCCATGATCCTCAACCCTATGGAGGAAAAGAATAGAATTAAATAAATAAATATAACTCCTGCCATCTCGCTCTTCCATGATTCTCAACCCTATGGAGGAAAAGAATAGAATTAAATAAATAAATATAACTCCTGCCATCTCGCTCTTCCATGATCCTCAACCCTATGGCGGAAAAGAATAGAATTAAATAAATAAATATAACTCCTGCCATCTCGCTCTTCCATGATCCTCAACCCTATGGAGGAAAAGAATAGAATTAAATAAATAAATATAACTTCTGCCATCTCGCTCTTCCATGATCCTCAACCTTATGGAGGAAAAGAATAGAATTAAATAAATAAATATAACTCCTGCCATCTCGCTCTTCCATGATCCTCAACCCTATGGCGGAAAAGAATAGAATGAAATAAATATATATAACTCCTGCCATCTCGCTCTTCCATGATCCTCAACCTTATGGAGGAAAAGAATAGAATTAAATAAATAAATATAACTCCTGCCATCTCGCTCTTCCATGATCCTCAACCCTATGGAGGAAAAGAATAGAATTAATAATAAATTAAATAAATAAAAGCCCGCTTAACGATTAGTTTGCAAATATTGACAACTTTGGCACCGTGACCTGAACTTTGGTAAGTTGTGTGGGATTTAAATTTCGGGAAAACTTAACGAAGACCGATAAGCTTTAATCATTCTCCGAAAAAGAGGCCAGAATGAACCAACAAAGAGGTGAAGGATGAATCAGGAGGGAGTGATTCGTGTGGATTTGTCTCAAATGGCGGAAATGGCGTTGCGCAGAAATTGACTCACTTTCTTCGAGAAACACGTGATGCGGTGAATTTACCGTCGGTTTGATTCACCTACTCGTTTCAGGTGCAGACAAACACACTCGATTCCCGATAGGTGTGCTACGGCGGGATGACAACCGATAAGGTAAACATGATATCGCAGGGAATGATGGATATATAGGAACGTTCAGCATAATGTCACAACTTTATCAATGTAATACGTCATCCTAAATATGCACTTAGAACATCGAGTGACGTGCAGGAAGTGACGTATTCGTTAGGAGAATTAATTCCAGAAGAAGTGTTTTAACATTCGAAGAACGGGATCCGCACAACAACTCGGAAAAATATTCCTCCACATTTAATTCTACGTGGTTAATGAAATGTTATTTTTGAAAAAGAAGGAATTATTTGGATTATTTATTGATGAAACCGTTTGTTAAATGCTCCGTTTCGCATGTCTTGCACTAACCCCCAATTAGTGGAGGCAGTAAACATGTATTCATCATACTAACCGCCTATTAGTGGAGGCAGTAAACATGTATTCATCATACTAACCGCCTATTAGTGGAGGCAGTAAACATGTATTCATCATACTAACCCCCAATTAGTGGAGGCAGTAAACATGTATTCATCATACTAACCCCCAATTAGTGGAGGCAGTAAACATGTATTCATCATACTAACCGCCTATTAGTGGAGGCAGTAAACATGTATTCATCATACTAACCCCCAATTAGTGGAGGCAGTAAACATGTATTCATCATA
The DNA here is from genome assembly GCF_964187855.1 of Myxine glutinosa. Taxonomy (NCBI): domain Eukaryota; kingdom Metazoa; phylum Chordata; class Myxini; order Myxiniformes; family Myxinidae; genus Myxine; species Myxine glutinosa. The sequence goes on from NC_136263.1 coordinate 219,726,834, forward strand.
CTAACCCCCCATTAGTGGAGGCAGTAAACATGTATTCATCATACTAACCCCCTATTAGTGGAGGCAGTAAACATTTATTCATCATACTAACCCTCTATTAGTGGAGGCAGTAAACATGTATTCATCATACTAACCCCCCATTGGTGGAGGCAGTAAACATGTATTCATCATACGAACCCCAATTAGTGGAGGCAGTAAACATGTATTCATCATACTAACCCTCTATTAGTGGAGGCAGTGAACATGTATTCATCATACTAACCCCCCATTGGTGGAGGCAGTAAACATGTATTCATCATACTAACCCCCTATTAGTGGAGGCAGTAAACATTTATTCATCATACTAACCCCCTATTAGTGGAGGCAGTAAACATGTATTCATCAAACTAACCCCTTATTAGTGGAGGCAGTAAACATTTATTCATTATATTAGCCCCCCATTAGTGGAGGCAGTAAACATGTATTCATCATACTAACCCCCTATTGGTGGAGGCAGTAAACCTGTATTCATCATACTAACCCCCTATTAGTGGAGGCAGTAAACATGTATTCATCAAACTAACCCCCTATTAGTGGAGGCACTAAACATTTATTCATCATACCAACCCCCCATTAGTGGAGGCAGTAAACATGTATTCATCATACTAACCCCCCATTAGTGGAGGCAGTAAACATTTATTCATCATACTAACCGCCTATTAATGGAGGCAGTAAACATGTATTCATCATACTAACCCCCCATTAGTGGAGGCAGTAAACATGTATTCATCATACTAACCCCCCATTAGTGGAGGCAGTAAACATGTATTCATCATACTAACCCCCTATTAATGGAGGCAGTAAACATGTATTCATCATACTAACCCCCCAATTAGTGGAGGCAGTAAACATGTATTCATCATACTAACCCCCAATTAGTGGAGGTAGTAAACATGTATTCATCATACTAACCGCCTATTAGTGGAGGCAGTAAACATGTATTCATCATACTAACCCCCAATTAGTGGAGGCAGTAAACATGTATTCATCATACTAACCCCCCATTAGTGGAGGGAGTAAACATGTATTCATCATACTAACCCCCTATTAGTGGAGGCAGTAAACATTTATTCATCAAACTAACCCTCCATTAGTGGAGGCAGTAAACATGTATTCATCATACTAACCCCCCATTGGTGGAGGCAGTAAACATGTATTCATCATACGAACCCCAATTAGTGGAGGCAGTAAACATGTATTCATCATACTAACCCTCTATTAGTGGAGGCAGTGAACATGTATTCATCATACTAACCCCCCATTAGTGGAGGCAGTAAACATGTATTCATCATACTAACCCCCTATTAGTGGAGGCAGTAAACATTTATTCATCATACTAACCCCCTATTAGTGGAGGCAGTAAACATGTATTCATTATATTAGCCCCCCATTAGTGGAGGCAGTAAACATGTATTCATCATACTAACCCCCTATTGGTGGAGGCAGTAAACCTGTATTCATCATACTAACCCCCTATTAGTGGAGGCAGTAAACATGTATTCATCAAACTAACCCCCTATTAGTGGAGGCACTAAACATTTATTCATCATACCAACCCCCCATTAGTGGAGGCAGTAAACATGTATTCATCATACTAACCCCCCATTAGTGGAGGCAGTAAACATTTATTCATCATACTAACCCCCCATTAGTGGAGGCAGTAAACATTTATTCATCATACCAACCCCCTATTAGTGGAGGCAGTAAACATTTATTCATCATACTAACCCCCTATTAGTGGAGGCAGTAAACATGTATTCATCAAACTAACCCCCTATTAGTGGAGGCACTAAACATTTATTCATCATACCAACCCCCCCATTAGTGGAGGCAGTAAACATGTATTCATCGTACTAACCCCCTATTAGTGGAGGCAGTAAACATGTATTCATCATACTAACCCCCTATTAGTGGAGGCAGTAAACATGTATTCATCAAACTAACCCCCCATTAGTGGAGGCAGTAAACATGTATTCATCATACTAACCCCCCATTGGTGGAGGCAGTAAACATGTATTCATCATACTAACCCCCTATTAGTGGAGGCAGTAAACATTTATTCATCATACTAACCCCCTATTAGTGGAGGCAGTAAACATTTATTCATCATACTAACCCCCCATTGGTGGAGGCAGTAAACATGTATTCATCATACTAACCCCAATTAGTGGAGGCAGTAAACATGTATTCATCATACTAACCCTCTATAAGTGGAGGCAGTAAACATGTATTCATTATACTAACGCTCTATTAGTGGAGGCAGTAAACATGTATTCATCATACTAACCCCCCATTAGTGGAGGCAGTAAACATGGATTCATCATACTAACCCCCTATTGGTGGAGGCAGTAAACATGTATTCATCATACTAACCACCTATTAGTGGAGGCAGTAAACATGTATTCATCATACTAACCCCCCATTAGTGGAGGCAGTAAACATGTATTCATCATACTAACCCCCTATTAGTGGAGGCAGTAAACACTTATTCATCATACTAACTCTCTATTAGTGGAGGCAGTAAACATGTATTCATCATACTAACCCCCCATTGGTGGAGGCAGTAAACATGTATTCATCATACGAACCCCAATTAGTGGAGGCAGTAAACATGTATTCATCATACTAACCCTCTATTAGTGGAGGCAGTGAACATGTATTCATCATACTAACCCCCCATTAGTGGAGGCAGTAAACATGTATTCATCATACTAACCCCCTATTAGTGGAGGCAGTAAACATTTATTCATCATACTAACCCCCTATTAGTGGAGGCAGTAAACATGTATTCATCAAACTAACCCCTTATTAGTGGAGGCAGTAAACATTTATTCATTATATTAGCCCCCCATTAGTGTAGGCAGTAAACATGTATTCATCATACTAACCCCCTATTGGTGGAGGCAGTAAACCTGTATTCATCATACTAACCCCCTATTAGTGGAGGCAGTAAACATGTATTCATCAAACTAACCCCCTATTAGTGGAGGCACTAAACATTTATTCATCATACCAACCCCCCATTAGTGGAGGCAATAAACATGTATTCATCATACTAACCCCCCATTAGTGGAGGCAGTAAACATGTATTCATCAAACTAACTCCCTATTAGTGGAGGCACTAAACATTTATTCATCATACCAACCCCCCATTAGTGGAGGCAGTAAACATGTATTCATCATACTAACCCCCTATTAGTGGAGGCAGTAAACATGTATTCATCATACTAACCCCCCATTGGTGGAGGCAGTAAACATGTATTCATCATACTAACCTCCTATTGGTGGAGGCAGTAAACCTGTATTCGTCAAACTAACCCCCTATTAGTGGAGGCAGTAAACATTTATTCATCAAACTACCCCCATATTCGTGGAGGCAGTAAACATGTATTCATCAAACTAACCCCCTATTGGTGGAGGCAGTAAACATGTATTCATCATACTAACCCCCTATTAGTGGAGGCAGTAAACATGTATTCATCAAACTAACCCCCTATTAGTGGAGGCAGTAAACATGTATTCATCATACTAACCCCCTATTAGTGGAGGCAGTAAACATGTATTCATCATACTAACCCCCTATTAGTGGAGGCAGTAAACATGGATGCAACATACTAACCCCCTATTAGTGGAGGCAGTAAACATGTATTCATCATACTAACCCCCTATTAGTGGAGGCAGTAAACATGTATTCATCATACTAACACCCCATTGGTGGAGGCAGTAAACCTGTATACATCAAACTAACCCCCTATTAGTGGAGGCAGTAAACATGTATTCATCATACGAACCCCCCATTGGTGGAGGCAGTAAACATGTATTCATCACACTAACCCCCTATTAGTGGAGGCAGTAAACCTGTATACATCAAACTAACCCCCTATTAGTGGAGGCAGTAAACATGTATTCATCATACTAACCCCCCATTGATTTATTCATCATACTAACCCCCCATTGGTGGAGGCAGTAAACATGTATTCATCACACTAACCCCCTATTAGTGGAGGCAGTAAACCTGTATACATCAAACTAACCCCCTATTAGTGGAGGCAGTAAACATGTATTCATCATACTAACCCCCCATTGGTGGAGGTAGTAAACATGTATTCATCATACTAACCCCCTATTAGTGGAGGCAGTAAACCTGTATACATCAAACTAACCCCCTATTAGTGGAGGCAGTAAACATGTATTCATCATACTAACCCCCCATTGGTGGAGGCAGTAAACATGTATTCATCACACTAACCCCCCATTGGTGGAGGCAGTAAACATGTATTCATCATACTAACCCCCTATTAGTGGAGGCAGTAAACCTGTATACATCAAACTAACCCTCTATTAGTGGAGGCAGTAAACATGTATTCATCATACTAACCCCCCATTGGTGGAGGCAGTAAACATGTATTCATCACACTAACCCCCCATTGGTGGAGGCAGTAAACATGTATTCATCATACTAACCCCACATTGGTGGAGGCAGTAAACATGTATTCATCATACTAACCCCCCATTGGTGGAGGCAGTAAACATGTATTCATCATACTAACCCCCTATTTGTGGAGGCAGTAAACATTTATTCATCATACTAACCCCCTATTAGAGGAGGCAGTAAACATGTATTCATCATACTAACCCCCCATTGGTGGAGGCAGTAAACATGTATTCATCATACTAACCCTCTATTGGTGGAGGCAGTAAACATGTATTCATCAAACTAACCCCCCATTGGTGGAGGCAGTAAACATGTATTCATCATACTACCCCCCCATTGGTGGAGGCAGTAAACATGTATTCATCAAACTAACCCCCATTAGTGGAGGCAGTAAACATGTATTCATCAAACTAACCCCCTATTAGAGGAGGCAGTAAACATGTATTCATCATACTAACCCCCCATTAGTGGAGGCAGTAAACATGTATTCATCATACTAACCCCCCATTAGTGGAGGCTGTAAACATGTATTCATCAAACTAACCCCCCATTAGTGGAGGCAGTAAACATGTATTCATCATACTAACCCCCCATTAGTGGAGGCAGTAAACATGTATTCATCAAACTAACCCCCCATTAGTGGAGGCAGTAAACATGTATTCATCAAACTAACCCCCTATTAGTGGAGGCAGTAAACATGTATTCATCAAACTAACCCCCCATTAGTGGAGGCAGTAAACATGTATTCATCAAACTAACCCCCCTATTAGTGGAGGCAGTAAACATGTATTCATCAAACTAACCCCCCATTAGTGGAGGCAGTAAACATGTATTCATCATACTAACCCCCCATTAGTGGAGGCTGTAAACATGTATTCATCATGCTAAACCCCCATTAGTGGAGGCAGTAAACATGTATTCATCATACTAACCCCCCATTAGTGGAGGCAGTAAACATGTATTCATCATACTAACCCCCCATTAGTGGAGGCTCTAAACATGTATTCATCATACTAATCCCCCATTAGTGGAGGCAGTAAACATGTATTCATCCTGCCCCTATTTCCTGCCCCTATTTCCCCTATTTCCATACTAACCCCCTATTGGTGGAGGCAGTAAACATGTATTCATCATACTAACCCCCTATTAGTGGAGGCAGTAAACATGTATTCATCATATTAACCCCCTATTAGTGGAGGCAGTAAACATGTATTCATCATACTAACCCCCAACTAGTGGAGACAGTAAACATGTATTCATCATACTAACCCCCTATTAGTGGAGGCAGTAAACATGTATTCATCATACTAACTGCCTATTAGTGGAGGCAGTAAACATGTATTCATCATACTAACCCCCTATTAGTGGAGGCAGTAAACCTGTATTCATCATACTAACCCCCTATTAGTGGAGGCAGTAAACCTGTATTCATCATACTAACCCCCTGTTAGTGGAGGCAGTAAACATGTATTCATCCTGCCCCTATTTCCTGCCCCTATTTCCCCTATTTCCATACTAACCCCCTATTGGTGGAGGCAGTAAACATGTATTCATCATACTAACCCCCTATTAGTGGAGGCAGTAAACCTGTATACATCAAACTAACCCCCTATTAGTGGAGGCAGTAAACATGTATTCATCATACTAACCCCCCATTGGTGGAGGCAGTAAACATGTATTCATCACACTAACCCCCCATTGGTGGAGGCAGTAAACATGTATTCATCATACTAACCCCACATTGGTGGAGGCAGTAAACATGTATTCATCATACTAACCCCCCATTGGTGGAGGCAGTAAACATGTATTCATCATACTAACCCCCTATTGGTGGAGGCAGTAAACATTTATTCATCATACTAACCCCCTATTGGTGGAGGCAGTAAACATGTATTCATCAAACTAACCCCCCATTGGTGGAGGCAGTAAACATGTATTCATCATACTACCCCCCCATTGGTGGAGGCAGTAAACATGTATTCATCAAACTAACCCCCATTAGTGGAGGCAGTAAACATGTATTCATCAAACTAACCCCCTATTAGAGGAGGCAGTAAACATGTATTCATCATACTAACCCCCCATTAGTGGAGGCAGTAAACATGTATTCATCATACTAACCCCCCATTAGTGGAGGCTGTAAACATGTATTCATCAAACTAACCCCCCATTAGTGGAGGCAGTAAACATGTATTCATCATACTAACCCCCCATTAGTGGAGGCAGTAAACATGTATTCATCAAACTAACCCCCCATTAGTGGAGGCAGTAAACATGTATTCATCAAACTAACCCCCTATTAGTGGAGGCAGTAAACATGTATTCATCAAACTAACCCCCCATTAGTGGAGGCAGTAAACATGTATTCATCAAACTAACCCCCCTATTAGTGGAGGCAGTAAACATGTATTCATCAAACTAACCCCCCATTAGTGGAGGCAGTAAACATGTATTCATCATACTAACCCCCCATTAGTGGAGGCTGTAAACATGTATTCATCATGCTAACCCCCCATTAGTGGAGGCAGTAAACATGTATTCATCATACTAACCCCCCATTAGTGGAGGCAGTAAACATGTATTCATCATACTAACCCCCCATTAGTGGAGGCTCTAAACATGTATTCATCATACTAATCCCCCATTAGTGGAGGCAGTAAACATGTATTCATCCTGCCCCTATTTCCTGCCCCTATTTCCCCACTAACCCCCTATTGGTGGAGGCAGTAAACATGTATTCATCATACTAACCCCCTATTAGTGGAGGCAGTAAACATGTATTCATCATATTAACCCCCTATTAGTGGAGGCAGTAAACATGTATTCATCATACTAACCCCCAACTAGTGGAGACAGTAAACATGTATTCATCATACTAACCCCCTATTAGTGGAGGCAGTAAACATGTATTCATCATACTAACTGCCTATTAGTGGAGGTAGTAAACATGTATTCATCATACTAACCCCCTATTAGTGGAGGCAGTAAACCTGTATTCATCATACTAACCCCCTATTAGTGGAGGCAGTAAACCTGTATTCATCATACTAACCCCCTGTTAGTGGAGGCAGTAAACATGTATTCATCCTGCCCCTATTTCCTGCCCCTATTTCCCCTATTTCCATACTAACCCCCTATTGGTGGAGGCAGTAAACATGTATTCATCATACTAACCCCCTATTAGTGGAGGCAGTAAACATGTATTCATCATACTAACCCCCTATTAGTGGAGGCAGTAAACATGTATTCATCCTGCCCCTATTTCCTGCCCCTATTTCCATACTAACCCCCTATTGGTGGAGGCAGTAAACATGTATTCATCATACTAACCCCCTATTAGTGGAGGCAGTAAACCTGTATTCATCATACTAACCCCCTATTAGTGGAGGCAGTAAACATGTATTCATCATACTAACCCCCTATTGGTGGAGGCAGTAAACCTGTATTCATCATACTAACCCCCTATTGGTGGAGGCAGTAAACCTGTATTCATCATACTAACCCCCTATTGGTGGAGGCAGTAAACCTGTATTCATCATACTAACCCCCTATTGGTGGAGGCAGCAAACATGTATTCATCAAACTAACCCCCCATTAGTGGAGGCAGTAAACATGTATTCATCATACTAACCCCCCATTGGTGGAGGCAGTAAACATGTATTCATCACACTAACCCCCTTTTAGTGGAGGCAGTAAACATTTATTCATCATACTAACCCCCCATTGGTGGAGGCAGTAAACATGTATTCATCATACTAACCCCAATTAGTGGAGGCAGTAAACATGTATTCATCATACTAACCCCCCATTGGTGGAGGCAGTAAACATGGATTCATTATACTAACGCTCTATTAGTGGAGGCAGTAAACATGTATTCATCATACTAACCCCCCATTAGTGGAGGCAGTAAACATGGATTCATCATACTAACCCCCTATCGGTGGAGGCAGTAAACATGTATTCATCATACTAACCACCTATTAGTGGAGGCAGTAAACATGTATTCATCATACTAACCCCCCATTAGTGGAGGCAGTAAACATGTATTTATCATACTAACCCCCTATTAGTGGAGGCAGTAAACATTTATTCATCATACTAACCCTCTATTAGTGGAGGCAGTAAACATGTATTCATCATACTAACCCCCCATTGGTGGAGGCAGTAAACATGTATTCATCATACGAACCCCAATTAGTGGAGGCAGTAAACATGTATTCATCATACTAACCCTCTATTAGTGGAGGCAGTGAACATGTATTCATCATACTAACCCCCCATTAGTGGAGGCAGTAAACATGTATTCATCATACTAACCCCCTATTAGTGGAGGCAGTAAACATTTATTCATCATACTAACCCCCTATTAGTGGAGGCAGTAAACATGTATTCATCAAACTAACCCCTTATTAGTGGAGGCAGTAAACATTTATTCATTATATTAGCCCCCCATTAGTGGAGGCAGTAAACATGTATTCATCATACTAACCCCCTATTGGTGGAGGCAGTAAACCTGTATTCATCATACTAACCCCCCATTAGTGGAGGCAGTAAACATTTATTCATCATACTAACCCCCCATTAGTGGAGGCAGTAAACATTTATTCATCATACTAACCCCCCATTAGTGGAGGCAGTAAACATTTATTCATCATACCAACCCCCTATTAGTGGAGGCAGTAAACATTTATTCATCATACTAACCCCCTATTAGTGGAGGCAGTAAACATGTATTCATCAAACTAACCCCCTATTAGTGGAGGCACTAAACATTTATTCATCATACTAATCCCCCATTAGTGGAGGCAGTAAACATGTATTCATCATACTAACCCCCTATTAGTGGAGGCAGTAAACATGTATTCATCATACTAACCCCCTATTGGTGGAGGCAGTAAACATTTATTCATCATACTAACCCCCTATTGGTGGAGGCAGTAAACATGTATTCATCAAACTAACCCCCCATTGGTGGAGGCAGTAAACATGTATTCATCATACTAACCCCCCATTGGTGGAGGCAGTAAACATGCATTCATCAAACGAACCCCCTATTGGTGGAGGCAGTAAACCTGTATTCGTCAAACTAACCCCCTATTAGTGGAGGCAGTAAACATTTATTCATCATACTAACCCCCCATTAGTGGAGGCAGTAAACATGTATTCATCATACTACCCCCCTAATAGTGGAGGCAGTAAACATGTATTCATCATACTAACCCCCCATTTGTGGAGGCAGTAAACATTTATTCATCATACTAACCCCCCATTTGTGGAGGCAGTAAACATTTATTCATCATACTAACCCCCTATTAGTGGATGCAGTAAACATTTATTCATCATACTAACCCCCTATTAGTGGAGGCAGTAAACATGTATTCATCAAACTAACCCCCCATTAGTGGAGGCTGTAAACATGTATTCATCATACTAATCCCCCATTAGTGGAGGCAGTAAACATGTATTCATCAAACTAACCCCCCATTAGTGGAGGCAGTAAACATGTATTCATCATACTAACCCCCTATTAGTGGAGGCAGTGAACATGTATTCATCATACTAACCCCCCATTAGTGGAGGCAGGAAACATGTATTCATCAAACTAACCCCCATTAGTGGAGGCAGTAAACATGTATTCATCATACTAACCCCCTATTGGTGGAGGCAGTAAACCTGTATTCATCATACTAACCCCCTATTAGTGGAGGCAGTAAACATGTATTCATCAAACTAACCCCCTATTAGTGGAGGCACTAAACATTTATTCATCATACCAACCCCCCATTAGTGGAGGCAGTAAACATGTATTCATCATACTAACCCCCCATTAGTGGAGGCAGTAAACATTTATTCATCATACTAACCCCCCATTAGTGGAGGCAGTAAACATTTATTCATCATACCAACCCCCTATTAGTGGAGGCAGTAAACATTTATTCATCATACTAACCCCCTATTAGTGGAGGCAGTAAACATGTATTCATCAAACTAACCCCCTATTAGTGGAGGCACTAAACATTTATTCATCATACCAACCCCCCATTAGTGGAGGCAGTAAACATGTATTCATCATACTAACCCCCTATTAGTGGAGGCAGTAAACATGTATTCATCATACTAACCCCCTATTGGTGGAGGCAGTAAACATTTATTCATCATACTAACCCCCTATTGGTGGAGGCAGTAAACATGTATTCATCAAACTAACCCCCCATTGGTGGAGGCAGTAAACATGTATTCATCATACTAACCCCCCATTGGTGGAGGCAGTAAACATGCATTCATCAAACGAACCCCCTATTGGTGGAGGCAGTAAACCTGTATTCGTCAAACTAACCCCCTATTAGTGGAGGCAGTAAACATTTATTCATCATACTAACCCCCCATTAGTGGAGGCAGTAAACATGTATTCATCATACTACCCCCCTAATAGTGGAGGCAGTAAACATGTATTCATCATACTAACCCCCCATTTGTGGAGGCAGTAAACATTTATTCATCATACTAACCCCCCATTTGTGGAGGCAGTAAACATTTATTCATCATACTAACCCCCTATTAGTGGATGCAGTAAACATTTATTCATCATACTAACCCCCTATTAGTGGAGGCAGTAAACATGTATTCATCAAACTAACCCCCCATTAGTGGAGGCTGTAAACATGTATTCATCATACTAATCCCCCATTAGTGGAGGCAGTAAACATGTATTCATCAAACTAACCCCCCATTAGTGGAGGCAGTAAACATGTATTCATCATACTAACCCCCTATTAGTGGAGGCAGTGAACATGTATTCATCATACTAACCCCCCATTAGTGGAGGCAGGAAACATGTATTCATCAAACTAACCCCCATTAGTGGAGGCAGTAAACATGTATTCATCAAACTAACCCCCTATTAGTGGAGGCAGTAAACATGTATTCATCAAACTAACCCCCCATTCGTGGAGGCAGTAAACATGTATTCATCAAACTAACCCCCTATTAGAGGAGGCAGTAAACATGTATTCATCAAACTAACCCCCCATTAGTGGAGGCAGGAAACATGTATTCATCAAACTAACCCCCCATTAGTGGAGGCAGTAAACATGTATTCATCAAACTAACCCCCCATTAGTGGAGGCAGTAAACATGTATTCATCAAACTAACCCCCCATTAGAGGAGGCAGTAAACATGTATTCGTCAAACTAACCCCCCATTAGTGGAGGCAGTAAACATGTATTCATCAAACTAACCCCCATTAGTGGAGGCAGTAAACATGTATTCATCAAACTAACCCCCTATTAGAGGAGGCAGTAAACATGTATTCATCAAACTAACCCCCCATTAGTAGAGGCAGTAAACATGTATTCATCAAACTAACCCCCCATTAGTCGAGGCAGTAAACATGTATTCATCATACTAACCCCCCATTAGTGGAGGCTGTAAACATGTATTCATCATACTAAACCCCCATTAGTGGAGGCAGTAAACATGTATTCATCATACTAACCCCCCATTAGTGGAGGCTGTAAACATGTATTCATCATACTAATCCCCCATTAGTGGAGGCAGTAAACATGTATTCATCATACTAATCCCCCATTAGTGGAGGCAGTAAACATTTATTCATCAAACTAACCGCCTATTAGTGGAGGCAGTAAACATGTATTCATCATACTAACCCCCCATTAGTGGAGGCAGTAAACATGTATTCATCATACTAACCCCCCATTAGTGGAGGCTGTAAACATGTATTCATCAAACTAACCCCCCATTAGTGGAGGCAGTAAACATGTATTCATCATACTAACCCCCCATTAGTGGAGGCAGTAAACATGTATTCATCAAACTAACCCCCCATTAGTGGAGGCAGTAAACATGTATTCATCAAACTAACCCCCCATTAGTGGAGGCAGTAAACATGTATTCATCAAACTAACCCCCTATTAGTGGAGGCAGTAAACATGTATTCATCAAACTAACCCCCCATTAGTGGAGGCAGTTAACATGTATTCATCATACTAACCCCCCATTAGTGGAGGCAGTAAAAATGTATTCATCAAACTAACCCCCCATTGGTGGAGGCAGTAAACATTTATTCATCAAACTAACCCCCTATTAGTGGAGGCAGTAAACATGTATTCATCATACTAACCCCCCATTAGTGCAGGCAGTAAACATGTATTCATCATACTAACCCCCCATTAGTGGAGGCTGTAAACATGTATTCATCAAACTACCCCCCCATTAGTGGAGGCAGTAAACATGTATTCATCAAACTAACCCCCCATTAGTGGAGGCAGTTAACATGTATTCATCAAACTAACCCCCTATTAGTGGAGGCAGTAAACATGTATTCATCAAACTAACCCCCTATTAGAGGAGGCAGTAAACATGTATTCATCAAACTAACCCCCCATTAGTGGAGGCAGTAAACATGTATTCATCAAACTAACCCCCCATTAGTGGAGGCAGTAAACATGTATTCATCATACTAACCCCCCATTAGTGGAGGCTGTAAACATGTATTCATCATACTAAACCCCCATTAGTAGAGGCAGTAAACATGTATTCATCATACTAACCCCCCACTAGTGGAGGCTGTAAACATGTATTCATCATACTAATCTCCCATTAGTGGAGGCAGTAAACATGTATTCATCATACTAATCCCCCATTAGTGGAGGCAGTAAACATTTATTCATCAAACTAACCCCCTATTAGTGGAGGCAGTAAACATGTATTCATCATACTAACCCCCCATTAGTGGAGGCAGTAAACATGTATTCATCATACTAACCCCCCATTAGTGGAGGCTGTAAACATGTATTCATCAAACTAACCCCCCATTAGTGGAGGCAGTAAACATGTATTCATCATACTAACCCCCCATTAGTGGAGGCAGTAAACATGTATTCATCAAACTAACCCCCCATTAGTGGAGGCAGTAAACATGTATTCATCAAACTAACCCCCTATTAGTGGAGGCAGTAAACATGTATTCATCAAACTAACCCCCCATTAGTGGAGGCAGTAAACATGTATTCATCAAACTAACCCCCTATTAGTGGAGGCAGTAAACATGTATTCATCAAACTAACCCCCCATTAGTGGAGGCAGTTAACATGTATTCATCATACTAACCCCCCATTAGTGGAGGCAGTAAACATGTATTCATCAAACTAACCCCCCATTGGTGGAGGCAGTAAACATTTATTCATCAAACTAACCCCCTATTAGTGGAGGCAGTAAACATGTATTCATCATACTAACCCCCCATTAGTGGAGGCAGTAAACATGAATTCATCATACTAACCCCCCATTAGTGGAGGCTGTAAACATGTATTCATCATACTAACCCCCCATTAGTGGAGGCAGTAAACATGTATTCATCATACTAACCCCCCATTAGTGGAGGCTGTAAACATGTATTCATCATACTAACCCCCCATTAGTGGAGGCAGTAAACATGTATTCATCATACTAACCCCCCATTAGTGGAGGCAGTAAACATGTATTCATCAAACTAACCCACCATTAGTGGAGGCAGTTAACATGTATTCATCAAACTAACCCCCTATTAGTGTAGGCAGTTTTTTTTTTATATTATTATTATTTTTTTTGGTATACAAGATCGAGGCTCGTGAAAGAGCGAACATTAATCACACAGAAAGACAAACCGACACATAAAACATATAACATCGGGAGCGGTAGACAAGATGGGGAGAGAGGGGGAAGGACACAAACACAACATTTGAGAGCAGGGACCGAGAGACATGGAGACATCGAGAGATCTGAGAGAGGGCGAGGGCTTTGGGGGGGGGGGGCATGGGAAGGGGGCGGTGGGAGAGGTATAAAACATATGGACACTGCCAGGACTTCCAGGAAAGAAGTTGGAATTTCAAACAAGGTGGATCTGGGGTGAATTAGCGGGGGTAGAAAAGATCAAGATTTTGGATGGGGGAAGATAAGAGATGGTGGTGAACAGCTGTTTTAAAGACCTGGAGGGAGGAGTGGGATTGAAGGGAGTGAGGGAGTTTGTTCCAGAGGCGGGAGAAAAGAGGAATGAAAGAGTGGAGGTGAGCAGAGAGCCGAGATTTCGGCAGTTTAACCATCAGAGGGTTGCTGGCAGATCTTGTGCGACCTGTAGGAATATTTGGAGGACAGAGCACAGAGAGAGCTGGGGGTGCAAGGCCGGAGAGGAGTCGGTAGAAGACAGAAAGACCACCTACCTGCCTGCGGTGAGTGAGTGAAAGGCCCTCAGAGATAGCTTCATCGCGGGAGATTCCAATAATTCTGAAAGCTTTGGTTTCAACAGCGTGAAGCCGAGCTAGGTGTGAGGCAGGAGCACCGGCCCATAGGGGAGAACAGTATTCCATTGAGCTGCGGATGAAAGCCTTGTATGTGGTGAGGAGCTCAGGTGTGCCGAGGAAGGACTTCGCACGACGGAGGATGCCCAGTCGGCGAGTGGCTTTGGAGGCCAGCTTGGAAATGTGGTTTTCCCAAGAAAGATCATGGCAGATAGTGAGACCCAAAATCTTGAGCGACAGAACTTCTTGGAGAGGATTGTTGAGAAAGTAGATGGGAGGGTTGTCCAGTCGATCTTTTCGGAGAGACATAGTAAGAGTGTGAGATTTGTCAGGATTGAAATTGAATACAGTAAACATGTATTCATCATACTAACCCCCCATTAGTGGAGGCTGTAAACATGTATTCATCAAACTAACCCCCCATTAGTGGAGGCAGTAAACATGTATTCATCATACTAACCCCCCATTAGTGGAGGCAGTAAACATGTATTCATCAAACTATCCCCCCATTAGTGGAGGCAGTAAACATGTATTCATCAAACTGACCCCCTATTAGTGGACGCGGTAAACATGTATTCATCAAACTTACCCCCCATTAGTGGAGGCAGTAAACAAGTATTCATCAAACTAACCCCCCATTAGTGGAGGCAGTAAACATTTATTCATCATACTAACCCCCCATTAGTGGAGGCTGTAAACATGTATTCATCATACTAACCCCCTATTAGTGGGGGCAGTAAACATGTATTCATCATACTAACCCCCTATTAGTGGAGGCAGTAAACATGTATTCATCATACTAACCCCCCTATTAGTGGAGGCTGTAAACATGTATTCATCAAACTAACCCCCCATTAGTGGAGGCAGTAAACATGTATTCATCAAACTAACCCCTCATTGGTGGAGGCAGTAAACATTTATTCATCAAACTAACCCCCTATTAGTGGAGGCAGTTAACATGTATTCATCATACTAACCCCCTATGAGTGGAGGCTGTAAACATGTATTCATCAAACTAACCCCCCATTGGTGGAGGCAGTAAACATTTATTCATCATACTAACCCCCTATTAGTGGAGGCAGTTAACATGTATTCATCATACTAACCCCCTATTAGTGGAGGCTGCAAAATATGTTTTCATCAAACTAACCCCCCATTAGTGGAGGCAGTAAACATGTATTCATCATACTAACCCCCCTATTAGTGGAGGCTGTAAACATGTATTCATCAAACTAACCCCCCATTAGTGGAGGCAGTAAACATGTATTCATCAAACTAACCCCTCATTGGTGGAGGCAGTAAACATTTATTCATCAAACTAACCCCCTATTAGTGGAGGCAGTAAACATTTATTCATCAAACTAACCCCCTATTAGTGGAGGCTGTAAACATGTATTCATCAAACTAACCCCCCATTGGTGGAGGCAGTAAACATTTATTCATCATACTAACCCCCTATTAGTGGAGGCAGTTAACATGTATTCATCATACTAACCCCCTATTAGTGGAGGCTGTAAACATGTTTTCATCAAACTAACCCCCCATTAGTGGAGGCAGTAAACATGTATTCATCAAACTAACCCCACATTGGTGGAGGCAGTAAACATTTATTCATCAAACTAACCCCCTATTAGTGGAGGCAGTAAACATGTATTCATCATACTAACCCCCCATTAGTGGAGGCAGTTAACATGTATTCATCATACTAACCCCCTATTAGTGGAGGCAGTAAACATGTATTCATCATACTAACCCCCTATTAGTGGAGGCTGTAAACATGTATTCATCAAACTAACCCCCCATTACTGGAGGCTGTAAACATGTATTCATCATACTAACCCCCCATTACTGGAGGCTGTAAACATGTATTCATCATACTAGCCCCCTATTAGTGGAGGCTGTAAACATGTATTCATCAAACTAACCCCCCATTACTGGAGGCTGTAAACATGTATTCATCATAAATGGGCAATTTGTAAAGTCGATGTTTACACCACATGTCGTTATTATTTCATGTCGCATGTCGTTATTATTTAATGTCGCATGTCGTTATTATTTAATGTCGCATGTCGTTATTATTTAATGTCGCATGTCGTTATTATTTAATGTCGCATGTCGTTATTATTTCATGTCGCATGTCGTTATTATTTCATGTCGCATGTCGTTATTATTTCATGTCGCATGTCGTTATTATTTCATGTCGCATGTCGTTATTATTTCATGTCGCATGTCGTTATTATTTCATGTCGCATGTCGTTATTATTTCATGTCGCATGTCGTTATTGTCGCACGTCGTTATTATCGCACGTCGTTATTATTTCATTCATCCAGGACAAGACGTGAGATGTGAGAGTTCCTGAAATGGAAGGAAAGTCTGATGGAGATGGACGACACCACGATGTTTACGCTCTCAGCCGCTTTGGAATTATTTTCCAATGAACCACTGAACATGAAACAGAAAGAATGAATCATGCAGTCATCCTTCCTCTTTTCCCTATCTTTAGATCGTTCATTCCCAATAGTCTAAGTCGCTTTCTCTCCTCCCCATTCCAAGGCAGCTCAAATCCAAGCCACGGCATGCTTTCCACGGCACAAGGAAAGGCGGCGACGGAACGCAGCGGCAGGAGAGAGGGAGCGACGCCTGGAAAGAACACGTGGATGGAACCGCTTGGATGGAACCTCGGACGGAACCTCGGGTGAAGCGATTCGGATGTAAGTTGGGATCAAAGTGCCCTGTCGGAGATACATGGACATACATATTTATATATATATATAGGCATGGAGCTTCTTGCTCAACTTACTGAGATTCCAGAGGTCTTCCTTTGGATCTTCTCTCCATTCCTGCTTCGCTTCTTTTGTTGCTTCTTCAACTTCTCTCGGCCTCACACCGATTCTTGCTTCGCTTCTCCCGTTGCTTCTTCAACTTGTCTCGGCCTCACACCGATTCTTGCTTCGCTTCTCCCGTTGCTTCTTCAACTTGTCTCGGCCTCACACCGATTCTTGCTTCGCTTCTTTTGTTGCTTCTTCAACTTCTCTCGGCCTCACACCGATTCTTGCTTCGCTTCTCCCGTTGCTTCTTCAACTTCTCTCGGCCTGACTGCACCGCCGGAATGAAAAATGTTTTGTCCGGTGAGTTTTTCACACAACTTTATACAATGCTGTGATGTCTTTCTCACACGCATATATAATTTGTGAATTAAATGTATATTTATATAAATATAATATATAAAAAAATGAAAATCAAAACAAATGTATGTATGTATGTATTTATAAACACAGAACATATGCGTAAACAAATTTATTATGAAGAAATGGACTCTCGATGCGAAGCAAAATTCCAAGAGCTAATGCAGATGTTTTTTTTTCTAAGCGACACAAAAGTAACTTATCTTCATGGACTGTGCAAACCAAATCGCCCTCAAGTGATGAGAAAAACTTGCAACTCCATGCAAATGCGATATTCCGATGGCTTGTGCACCGCAATAGTGCGGAAATACTCGGGAAAGAACCACTTCTCAACTGGGAACGATGACGCACACCTTTGTGGAGCAATATTTCAAACAAGGAAAAGAAAAACCAAGGAAATGTGGCCGCAACGTCTTCATGACCTAAACAAAGGTGTAGCTAAACAAAGGTGTAGCTAAACAAAGGTTTAGCTGAACAAAGGTGGAGCGAAACAAAGGTGTAGCTAAACAAAGGTGATGCTTAAAAATGGTTTGGCCGTAGAATGATAAGGGGAGGGGAGGTGCGAATCATCAATCCTCTTTATCTCGGCTGGAACTTCTGTGCGATCTTTCTTTGAAGGAACTTGCCCACCCCGCGTTGAGAGGGCTTGCCCACCCCGCGTTGAGGTAGCTTACCCACCTCGCATTGAGGGAGATTACCCACGCCACTTTGAGGGAGCTTACCCACCCCGCGTTGAGGGAGATTACACACCCCACTTTGAGGAAGCTTACCCATCCTGCTTTGAGGGAGATTACCCATCCTGCTTTGATGTAACTTACCCACCCCGCATTGATGTATCTTACCCACCCCACGTTGTGGGCACTTACCCACCCCGTATTGAGGGAAGTTACCCACCCTGCCTTGAGGGAGCTTTCCCACCCCAAATTGAGGGAAGGTACCCACCCCGCATTGAGGGAACTTACCCACCCCACCTTGAGGAAGCTTACCCACCCTCCTTTGAGGGAGCTTTCCCACCCCGCATTGAGGGAACTTACCCAATCCGCGTTGAGGGAACTTACCCACCCCGCCTTGAGGAAGCTTATCCACCCCGCCTTGAGGGAGCTTTCCCACCCCACCTTGAGGAAGCTTACCCACCCCACCTTGAGGGAACTTACCCAATCCGCGTTGAGGGAACTTACCCACCCTGCCTTGAGGATGCTTATCCACCCCACCTTGAGGGAGCTTTCCCACCCCACCTTGAGGAAGCTTTCCCACCCCACCTTGAGGAAGCTTACCCACCCCACCTTGAGTAATCTTACCCACCCCGTGTTGAGGGAACTTACCCAATCCGCGTTGAGAGAACTTACCCACCCCGCCTTGAGGAAGCTTATCCACCCTGCCTTGAGGGAGCTTTCCCACCCCACCTTGAGGAAGCGTTCCCACCCCACCTTGAGGAGGCTTACCCACCCCACCTTGAGTAATCTTACCCACCCCGTGTTGAGGAATCTTACCCACCCCGTGTTGAGGAATCTTACCCACCCCGTGTTGAGGGAACTTACCCACCCCACCTTGAGTAATCTTACCCACCCCGTGTTGAGGAATCTTACCCACCCCGTGTTGAGGAATCTTACCCACCCCGTGTTGAGGAATCTTACCCACCCCGTGTTGAGGAATCTTACCCACCCCGTGTTGAGGAATCTTACCCACCCCGTGTTGAGGAATCTTATCCACCCCACGTTGAGGGAACTTACCCACCCCGCCTTGAGGAAGCTTACCCACCCCGCCTTGAGGGAACTTACCCACCCCACCTTGAGTAATCTTACCCACCCCGTGTTGAGGAATCTTACCCACCCCGTGTTGAGGGAACTTGCCCACCCCACTTTGACGGAACTTGCCCACCTCGTATTGAGGGAACTTACCCACCCCACTTTGAGGGAACTTGCCCACCCTGCATTGAGGGAACTTACCCACCCCGCCTTGAGGGAACTTACCCACCCCGCCTTGGGGGAACTTACCCACCCCGCCTTGGGGGAACTTACCCATTCTGCATTGAGGGAACTTACCCACCCCGCCTTGAAGAATCTTACCCATCCCGCGTTGAGGGAACTTACCCACCCCGCCTTGAGGAATCTTACCCACTCCGCATAGAGGGAACTTACCCACCCTGCCTTGAGGAATCTTACCCACTCCGCCTTGAGGGAACTTACCCACCCCGCCTTGAGGAATCTTACCCACTCCGCCTTGAGGGAACTTACCCACCCCGCCTTGAGGAATCTTACCCACCCTGCATTGAGGGAACTTGTCCATCCCACTTTGAGGGCACCCTTGCCACACAAACTTGTATTTCTGTCCCTGCCTACCCTTCACCATTCTCACACCACTTCCCTTCCATCTCGTCTCTTGCACACAACCTATGTCCACTCTTCTTCTGACCAATACTTCCACCACTTCTCCTGATCTCCCTGTCATTGTCCCTACATTCCATGTCCCAAACCTCAGAAACTGATCTCCACTTCGGGCTGTACCCTGCCCATATGTAGTTGTAATTGTCATGGTTCTCTTTTGAGACAATGTTTTTATGGCCGGATGCCCTTCCTGACTCCAACCCTCTTAGTCGCCTCTTATGACACGCAGGGATACGGTGTACCTATTCTAAACCAGGGTACACACCATTTTGAATAAACCCTTTTATTATTTTCCCTTTCATTCCAAATCCCGTGTTCGTGTGAAGAGATTAATTTGCAGGGTTGAAGACTGCTTGGATCGTGTCAGGTCAATTCCCGCTTCTTCCTCTTCCCCTTCTTCCTCCCATGCTTGCATAGTCAAATCCGCCATTGACCCGGACGCCTCGTTAAGCTCGATTAGCTATCCGTGGCGTAATCTCGGTGTTAACTGAGCCAGCCACAGGACAGTATTTAATCTTTGGCAACAACGATGAGCTCTGGTACCATGAGGTCGATGCTGACATCGGCACCATGTGGTTTTACGGTACCATGAGTGCCGCTGTAAATGGCATCCGATGCCATTGCAGTTACCTTTCGGTCGACTGTAACCTTGTGTTCACCACTGAAAGTTGGTGTCATGCTACCGAGGAGACATCTGAAGAACAGGTCCAGCTGTGCTGGTATCTCTGGCGGTGCATTCCTTCAAATTTTGGACTGTTGCAGGATTTTGGGTCTTGGTCTTCGAGAGCTGCATCATCAGAGATCTAAGATGGAGAACGGCCCATCTTAACTTGTTATCCTGTTCATACCGTTTGGAATCCTCATAAAGGCGAGCCTTGGCATCCTCTTCTGGAAGAGCAGAACTATATATGAAGTTGCCTTTCCGAGGGTCCGCCAGTTCTATTGCGATTTTTCCTTTGAAATGGTCTTTTACCTTCCTGGTAAGATTCTGAGCTGTGTAGGCCTGGACGTCTGCCTCATTTCCTCCGACACTGGTGTACTCCTCTTTGTACATGCAAGTAAATCACTAACTAACACAGATCGTTGCTTTCCTCGCACCTCATTCTGGATATATGAAAGCAGAGATGCAAATGCTCTCTTGTGGTAGGACTGAGATGAGCTCCCTTCATTGGGCCTATCTTGATCATCAGTCTTCCTCGGGAACTGGACACGGCATGATTTGTGGTATTCTGCTTCCTTTGTGATCAGGTCCACGCCACTCCGAATGAGACTCTTGATACGTTCGTTTTTCGAAGACTTCACCCGATGGCAAAGTGACTCACAACCGGCAACTGTCGCTATCTTCAGTCTGGGCTCCTCTTTTTCATTTTTCTTCTTACGGATTTTGCCACAGAAAATACAAGTCCCTTTCAACAGGCCCTGCTGATCCGACTTGGGAAGGACACTGCAGCGTCTTGTTTGGATAGAAGTCTTTTTGGTGGTGGTTGGGTTCATCATCAGGTGGCAGGGGTTCTGTCAGGCGCTTCACTGCTGTGTAATGCTTAAGACAAGAAGGGTGATAGCTGACAGATTCGTGATCACTGCTTACCAAAATCTGTTGTGTGAGAATAATGCATTGTATTAACAAATCCCCAGAGCCACACTTTTGCTAACACCCATTATAAAAAGAAATGACTGCAGTAATATTAAATATTAATTGAGAGGAATCAAAATTGACATTTTTCGTGGTCAGGGCATTCGCTTACCTTAAGGGAAATGGTTCAGTCACATGTACAAGAATGATCAGAATGGTCCAGTCAGACACGAAAAATATCTGCCTTCATGTCCCTCAATCAAGAAAAGAGCATAAATTCACATTGTTTAGCTTTAAAGTTAATGACCGTCCAGCTAAGCATATAGGCCCCACTCGTAGTATACTGAAACGCAAAAGAAACTTACCACCTTTGAAACCTTTAAATATCAACGATAACACTGCGTGTAGTAAATGTGTGAACTTATTTGTGGACAATAGTGTCCTCGCTGTCAGACAAAATGGTCACGGATGGTCACTTGAACCTTCAATGGTCACTTCATAGCACAGCTGTTGAACAGCCGTTTTGACTGTCAGTGATTAGCCAAGGGGTACGGGATGATTTTAATGAGCTGCACGTGATGTCTTGATATTGGCTTTAAAAAGGCCAGTGCAAAATGGGCATTTCAATCAACATGCCACGATTGTCAAGGGATCAACGGCAGCGTGCCCTGGGCATGCTGCAAGGCGGACTGAGCTACCGTGAGGTGGCATGTCGCCTTGGCTGTTCACACCAGACGATATCGGCTCTGGTGGACAGAGACACCCTCCACAACTCTGCAGATGACAGACCTCGATCAGGGAGGCCAAGAGTCACCACTGCAAGGCAGGACAGGCAGATGGTCCGAAGTCACCTGCGGGATCGATTCCGTCCAGCATCCCGCACTGTGGCAGAAACTCCAGGGCGTGCAAACCCACGGATCTCCAATGATACTGCACGAAGACGACTGCATGACTATGGTCTGACTGCCAGAAGACCATACAGAGGCCCCGTGATGACGGTTGCCCATCGCCGCAACCGTCAGAGATGGTGCCAGCAGCATCAGCGGTGGACCTTGGCGCAGTGGAACGAGGTCGCTTTCAGCGATGAGTCAAGGTTCTGTGTGGACAGTCCTGATGGGCGTGAGCGTGTCTGGAGAAGAACTGGCGAGCGATATGCCGATTGTTGCGTGCGTCAAGCCAACAGGTGGGGTGGCCCAAGTGTGATGGTGTGGGCCGCCATATCAGGCCGGTACAGGACGCCACTGGTGGTTGTGGATGGGAATCTTAACGCCCAGCGGTATGTGGATAACATCCTGCGACCTCATCTGCTGCCATTCCTGCTAGACCACCCAGAACTGAGAACCTTTCAGCATGACAACGCTCGTCCCCATGCTGCTCGCTTTACCACTGCATTTCTCCAAGGCGAGAACATCAACACCATGCAGTGGCCTGCGCTCTCCCCTGACCTGAATCCCATAGAGCACCTGTGGGATGAGCTTGGGAGACGCGTAGTTGGCAGGGCCAGGACACGGGCAGAGCTGCTTCAGACATTGAGGACTGAGTGGGACAGAATCCAACAGCAATCCATCCAAAGACTGGTAGGCAGTATACGCCGACGATGCACTGCCTGTATCCAAAACAATGGTGGCCATACACGCTATTGAAAGGCGACTGACATTGCACCCTGTGCTGTTCTGTACTGTAGAACAAACTGATGAGATGGTGTATCTTGGTCAAAAACTTGACATGTCATCAATAAAATGCCAATGTTTCAATTAGCAATTCTTGGTTTGTTTTATTTTGAACTGTTACAATTTTATTACATTTCAAACAAGTGGTAAGTTTCTTTTGCATTTTCAGTCTTTTTGAAGTTGGTCAAAATGGTCAAAATGGTCAAATTTTTCGGTCCAAATGCCCATTTTGCACTGGCCTTTTTAAAGCCAATATCAAGACATCACGTGCAGCTCATTAAAATCATCCCGTACCCCTTGGCTAATCACTGACAGTCAAAACGGCTGTTCAACAGCTGTGCTATGAAGTGACCATTGAAGGTTCAAGTGACCATCCGTGACCGTTTTGTCTGACAGTGACGACACTATTGTCCACAAATAAGTTCACACATTTACTATACGCAGTGTTATTGTTGATATTTAAAGGTTTCAAAGGTGGTAAGTTTCTTTTGTGTTTTCGGTCTTTTTGAAGTTGGTCAAAATGGTCAAATCTTTTGGTCAAAATGCCCATTTTGCACTGGCCTTTTTAAAGCCAATATCAAGACATCACGTGCAGCTCATTAAAATCATCCCGTACCCCTTGGCTAATCACTGACAGTCAAAACGGCTGTTCAACAGCTGTGCTATGAAGTGACCATTGAAGGTTCAAGTGACCATCCGTGACCGTTTTGTCTGACAGCGAGGACACTATTGTCCACAAATAAGTTCACACATTTACTACACGCAGTGTTATTGTTGATATTTAAAGGTTTCAAAGGTGGTAAGTTTCTTTTGCGTTTCAGTATATATAGTGTGAGTAACCTTGGCTGCATAAGGTTCATTGACATGTCTATATCAGTGGATACGGTAGACCTAATTAATGGACAAGTGGCCCTCCATATGATGGATGGACACTGGACAGCATCAGCAGGAGGGTGAGGGTTAGGTGAATTCTATGCGTTTTGTGATTAGGCCTCAGCGCTATTCTGGTAACATACACGTACCTGATGGATTCAAAGGGATGTAGATGTACATGTACCGCTTTGCATCATCATAAACACACTGATTTTGAGTATAGTTACAAAGGAGAGACTTCTCTTAAATCTTTAAAGTTTGATTAATGAGATAATAGGCGGCACCATGATATCTATGGGGAGCAATTTAAGTAACAAAACTTACCTCTCGTACTGCTTCTAATATCTTCTTGGATGTGTTGATGACTGATCATTAATAAAATGAGTTGGGTTGCAGTGAAAAGAGAACTTGACCACATGATTCCTATTTTAAACTGACTATTTCCCACACATATACCAGTAAAAGTGTCACAAAAAGTAATACATGTAAAGTAACACGCCTGGCACCTTGTTGTCTAGGTTCAGGCTTGGTCAAATACATGCTATATTGATAATTGTGAGTAAATTACAAAGCCACAGAATCGAGAGATAAATTGGGATTTTTCTCAGAATTCCTTCTCGCTCAATAGAAGGGGGGGGGGGCATTCGGGGGCATTCAGGGGCATTTGGCGGGCACAACCCACCAATGAAAATGTCTGGCAGTGGCCATTCATGATACCTGGGACTACGCCAAACTTTTTCCAGTAGGTTTCATCAGGTTAACTCACAGAGCTGATCGAGCTCAATTTTGGGGGTGGGGGCATTCGGGGGTGTCTGGTGGGCACACCCCACCACTGAAAATGTCTGGCAGTGGTCATTCATGATACCCGGGACTACGCCGAACATTTTCCAGTACGTTTCATCAGGTTAACTCAAAGAGCTGATCTAGCTCAATTTTGGGGGTTGGGGCATTCGGGGGCGTCTGGTGGGCACACCCCACCACTGAAAATGTCTGGCAGTGGTCATTCATGATACCCGGGACTACACCGAACATTTTCCAGTAGGTTTCATCAGGTTAACTCACAGAGCTGATCTAGCTCAATTTTGGGGTCCCTTTCTAATGGCCCTTCTGACCACACCCACCAGAATGTGCCCGGCAGATGTCCATTTCCTTACATGGACATGCACCATTGCTATATACATGAAAATTGGTCAACTTCCCAGCTAGGCTGACCCCCCTGGGCTCCCAGTCTAGATGGATTCCATGACTTTGCTGATATTTGGGAGCAGGCTGATTGGTCTGTAGTTGCAAGGATCTGTTTTTGCACCTTTTTGTGTAAAGCGGTAATGTTTGCTGATTTCCAGGATGCTGGCAGATGACCTTGAGCAAAAGAGAGGGTGAAGAGAACAGAGAGAGGGAGTGAAAGAGCGGTAGAGCAGGATTTTAGTACCCGTGGGCTGATGCTGTCAGGTCCAGTTGCAGAATCAGAGTCGAGGATTGACAGAGACTTCTTCATCTTGTCAGGAGAGAAGGACACAAAGTCCAGGAGCAGCAGGGTACGACTGGGTACGGTGGGTACAGAGAGGGATGGGTTTTGGACACAACATTTTGATGCAAACACAGAGTTGAGGCATTCGGGTATTTCACTTGCAGTGTCAACTGTGTAGCCATTTCAGGTAAGGGAGGGGACTAACTTGTTTGTGTTGTACTAAAAGTGTGCTTTTTACTTAACAAGTAAGGTGGCTAGCTTAGTATCTCCGGTTCCTGCATTGAAACCCCTGTCACGTCGTTAAAATAACACCAGGTGGGTTGATCCAGCCTGTCATCATTCCACGGTCAGCAAAATGAGTACCAACTTACTGGGAAGAATGAGTCATTCAAGCATCCTGGGTCGGTGTGGCGACCCGTCCAGGATAGTGTCCCTTAGATAATGAAAAACTGCCGTGGCAGCCGTATGCATCTGGAGTCGTGAAAGCAGTGGTTTTTCTTCCTCTTATGTAACAATGAACTTTGCACACTCAGCTGGGAATCTAGAACCCCCAATCTCTCAGAACGAGGGCAAATGCTCCAACCATTACACCAATGAGATGGCATTAACTGCGGATAGTTGTGGGTAAATGTTTCATCCATTTGTCTGATGCCGCAGAAAAACTTTCATGTAAAACGTCTCTTTATTCACACATGAAGGAAATACATCATCGAAGTAAAACTTTGTAAAAACGATATTTCTGACATTGTGGCGGACACGAAAGCACTGACGTGGTGACATCACCCCGCACACCAAGTGGGGGTGGGCCACGCCCGGGAGAGAGGCGTGGCCCCACGATATAGACGGGGCACGCAGCCCTGAGCAGCTCAGTATTACAGTGAGCTCTTGAATAAAGACTCTTACAAATTACCGCGTTGTCCGCTTCCTCCTTACTCACAAGCAGCACGCGTAATACCGCGCTTTACTGGTGACCTCGACGTTGGATCTGCCGTAGCGATCCTTCCAAACACGACGCCATTGCCATGGCCAACAACGCGATGTCGGTTAAACTTCCCGAATTTTGGGAGGCCCAGGCCGAAGTTTGGTTCGTCCAAGCCGAAGCCCAGTTTCAGCTTCGGCGCCTCACCGACGACGACACGCGGTACTGCCACGTCGTCGCCTCCCTCGGGCCCGGCACGGCCGCTCGAGTTGTGTCCGTCCTTCGCCACCCACCGGACGGCCACAAGTACGAGGCACTCAAGCGGCTGCTCCTAGCCACGTTCGGCCTCACGGAGGACGCACGGGCCAACCGCCTCCTGGATCTCCCCGAGCTCGGCGACACGCGCCCGTCGGTCCGAATGGACCATATGCTGTCACTGTTGGGCGACGAAGCCCCTGGTTCTCTATTCCGGGCGCTTTTCCGTCGCCAACTTCCAGCACAGGTACGCCTCGCGTTGGCCGAGACCGTGCTAACGGAACCCCGAGCATTGGCCGCCGTGGCGGACAGGTACTTCACGGCTTCGGACACGCGGGCGAGAGTCGGTGCGGCCCACCTCGTTGATCCCGAGGCCGATGCTGATCCACAGCATCAGCTTCCACAGCATGCTGATACGCACCTCGTGGCCGCCGCCACGCCCCGCCCACCGCCGCGGCGAAAACCGCCACCGCGGGGAAAACCGCCAGCTCCACCGGCCTGGCGGAGCCAGCCACGCTCCTCCAGCTCCACCACCTGGTGCTGGTTCCACGCCAGGTTCGGCCACGAGGCTCGACAGTGTCATCCGCCATGCTTCTTCGACAGGTCGGGAAACGCCCGGGCCGGCGCTCGATAGTGGCAATGAGCGCCGGCCGTTCGAACAGCCTGCTGTTCATCACGGACACATTATCCGGGCGCCGTTACCTGTGCGACACAGGAGCGCAGGTGAGTGTCGTTCCTGCCGGTACGTCGGACAAGCACGCCACGGGCGGGGGCCCCGCGCTGCTTGCCGCAAACGGGACGCCCATCCGTACGTATGGAAAACGCTGCCTCTCTCTGCGGTTCGGAGGGCAGGTTTTCCGATGGTCGTTCGTCACCGCCAATGTTCCCATGGCACTGCTTGGCGCGGACTTCCTGTGCGCAAATGGGCTCCTGGTCGACGTAAAGCACAGACATCTTGTCCAGGCCGAGACGTTCAGCTCGCTCGCTTGTGCGCTGCCCAGCTCGTCGAGCAGCCCACTGAGCGGCTCACCGAGCGGCTTGCCAAGCGGCTTGCTGAACGGTTCGGTTCCGGCCACGTTGATCTGTACGCTTCCGGCAGCGGACGAATTCACCCGCCTCCTCGCCGGCTTCCCGGCCCTCATGCGGCCCACCTTCTCGGCGGGGGCCGTCAAGCACGGGGTGGCCCATCACATCCCCACCGTCGGGCCACCGGTCTACGCCCGGACACGCCGCCTCGAGCCGACGAAGCTGGCGGTAGCAAAAGCGGAGTTCGCTACCCTGGAGCGACTCGGCATCGTTCGGCGCTCGGAGAGTGCTTGGGCGCCACCGCTGCACATCGTGCCGAAGCCCGGCGGGGGATGGCGACCATGCGGGGACTATTGCCGTCTCAATGACGCCACCACCCCCGACCGCTACCCCGTCCCCCACATTCAGGACTTTTCCGCCCGTTTGGCGGGCATGTCCTTCTTCTCGAAGGTGGACCTCATACGCGGTTACCATCAGGTCCCTGTCAGGCCGGAGGACGTCCCGAAGACAGTGGTCATCACGCCGTTCGGACTCTTCGAATTCCTGCGGATGCCCTTCGGTCTGAAGAATGCGGCTCAGGCGTTCCAGCGGCTGATGGACAGCATCCTGCGCAACTTGGATTTTGTATACATCTACCTGGACGATATCCTCGTCGCCAGTGCGTCCCGCGAAGAGCACCTACACCACCTCCGCACGCTCTTCGAACGCCTGGGCCAGCATGGCCTGATTGTGAACCCCGCAAAGTGCCGGTTCGGCGTCGCCGAACTCGATTTTCTGGGGCACCGCGTCACCAGGCACGGAGCCGTCCCCCTGCCGGCCAAGGTGGAGGCGGTGAAGGGGTTTCCGCGCCCCTGCACGATCAGCGGGCTGCAGGAGTTCCTGGGCATGGTGAACTTTTACCATCGGTTCCTGCCCCGTATCGCCCAGCTCCTGCGCCCCCTGCACGAAGCTCTCCGAGGTAAGCCGGGCAAAGGCGACGTCACTTAGACCGAGCAGATGGACGCGGCGTTCACGGGCGCGAAGCTCGCCTTGGCTAACGCCACCATGCTCGCGCACCCGGCGCCCGATGCGCCGATCGCCCTCACCACAGACGCCTCGGAATACGCGGTGGGCGCGGTGCACGAGCAATGGGTGCGTGGAGCTTGACAACCGCTGGCGTTCTTTAGCTGGCAGCTTCGCCCGCCCGAACGCCGTTACAGTACCTTCGACCGCGAGTTGCTCGGGCTTCACTTGGCGGTCAGGCACTTCCGCCATCTGCTCGAGGGCCGTGCGTTCACGACCTTCGTCGACCACAAGCCGCTGGTCTTCGCGATGGGCAAGGTCACCGAGCCGTGGTCGGCCCGGCAGCAGCGTCACCTCTCGGCCGTGTCCGAGTACACGACGGACATCCGGCACGTCGCGGGGAAGGACAACCCGGTGGCAGATTGCCTTTCCCGGGCCGTCGCCCACGCTGTCCACCTCGGCATCGACTATGCCCGGATGGCAGTGGACCAGGCCGCTGACCCCGACATCCAGGCCTTGCGGACCGCCGTCACGGGCCTCCGCGTCACCGAGGTGCCGTTCGACGGCGCGGGCGCGGCCCTCTTGTGCGACGTCTCCCTCGGGCGGCCTCGCCCTATCGTGCCCGCGGGCTGGCAGCGCCAGGTGTTTGACGCCATCCACGGCCTGTCCCACCCGGGCGCGAAGGCCTCCCAAAGGTTGATCGCCGACAAATTCGTCTGGCATGGCCTCCGGAAGGCCGTCCGCGGCTGGGCCAGGACGTGCCTCGCGTGCCAGCGCGCCAAGGTGCACCGGCACACCCAGGCCCCGTTGGCCCCGTTTACGGTGCCGGAACGCCGGTTTGACCACGTCCACGTGGACCTGGTGGGACCTCTGCCCCCCTCGCGGGGTTTCACCCACGTCCTCACCATGGTGGACCGCACCACCCGGTGGCCGGAGGCCGTGCCCTTGGCGTCGACGACGGCGGCGGACGTCGCGCAGGCTTTCATCGCCACCTGGGTCGCCCGGTTCGGTGCCCCCTCAGACATCTCGTCCGACTGCGGCCCCCAGTTCACCTCGGAGCTCTGGGGGGCAGTCGCGAAGGGGCTCGGGGTCCGGCTGCACCGAACCACGGCCTACCACCCCCAGGCTAACGGCCTGTGTGAGCGATTTCACCGCTCATTGAAGGCCGCGCTCCGGGCCACCCTCCGCGACGGCGGCTGGGTCGACAGGCTCCCCTGGGTCCTGCTAGGCCTCCGGACGGCGCCCAAGGAGGACCTGCGCACATCCGTGGCGGAGTTGGTCTTCAGGCAACCGCTGCAGGTGCCGGGCGAGTTCCTCCCCGACTCCACGGCACCATGGTCCACGGCACAGCAGCGCTCCGCTCTGCAGGAGACCGCCCAGAGGTTCGCCCCGGTGCCGACGGCACGCCACGGGCACCCACCGATGCACGTCGCCCCGGAGCTTCGCACGGCGGAGTACGTCTTCGTCCACCACGATGCCCATCGGACACCACTGCGGCCCCCGTACGACGGGCCTTTCCGCGTGCTGGAGACCGGGGTGAAGCACTTCACCCTGGACATCGGCAGTACTCCTGACCGCGTTTCTGTGGACCGCCTCAAGCTGACCCACCTCGACGTGGACCATCCACCGCCGGTGGCCCGACCCCCGCGTTGGGGCCGCCCCCCTGCGGGCGGACCCCCGGCACCGCCCAGCCCCACTGCCACGCCGCCCCCCGGTCCTGCACCCATCCCAGGGGCAGCCGGACGCATCCCAGATGGCATGCCTGCATCCCAGACGCCGCCAGTCGCCAGGGGGCGCTTCGGCCGGGTCATCCGTTTGCCCCGCAAACTGACCCTTCAGGTGCGTGGGGATTCTGGGGGGGGCACGTGTGGCGGACACGAAAGCACTGACGTGGTGACATCACCCCGCACACCAAGTGGGGGTGGGCCACGCCCGGGAGAGAGGCGTGGCCTCACGATATAGATGGGGTGCGCAGCCCTGAGCAGCTCAGTATTACAGTGAGCTCTTGGATAAAGACTCTTACAAATTACCGCGTTGGCCGCTTCCTCCTTGCTCACAAGCAGCGTGCGTAATACCGCGCTTTAACATTACCATTTTATAAGTTTGCAGCAATGTACCACAACTTTTCCTTTCTATCAACATCCACTGTAAGAGAAACAAGACCAAAAGTCTAACAGTGGCTTAGTGGGCTTGTAAAATACAGACTTGGCATTCAATTCACGGACAGTACTGTGTTAAACTTCTGTACGTTTTCCAGAAGTATCTCTTTATTTTGCACATTAGCCAAAATTTTTTTTAACAAAAACAAAAGTTAAATTTCGACTGGGATTACGGACAGTAAAATGACAGTTCAGTACTTCGTGTAACCCCCACGAGCATTCAGGAGAGCACGTACACGTTGAGGCAGGCTGTTCACGAGATTTGCCAAGGTTTGGACAGGAATCGCTTGCCATGCAGTGACAATAGCCTGCTGTAATTCACGCACAGAGGTGGGCTGCTGGTCCAAGTTGTCGATTTGACGCGTTAATTCTGCCCACATGTTATCTATCGGTTTCATATCCGGGGACATGGCAGGCCACTCCATATGCTCTACACCACGGTCAGCAAGAAAGTGTTGGATCATGCGAGCACGATGAGGCCGTGCATTGTCATCTTGGAAGACAAAGTTTCCTCGAAAGGCTGCATGAGCAAATGGAAGCAATGTTTCTTCCAGAATGGCCCTGTACTTGAACTGGTTCAGGTTTCCATTCAGAACAACCAGGTCAGTTTTGCCACCTGCATGAAAAGCAGCCCAAAAGGTCACCCCACCACCTCCAGCCTGGACTCTTGGCACTATACAATCTTCGTTGTGGGCTTCATGCATTTGTCTGCGCACTCGGACGCGGCCATCTTGATGATAGACCAGAAATCTAGACACGTCACTGAAGATCACGTGATTCCAGTGTCCTGGCTGCCATTGACGGTACTCTCTGGCCCACTGCAATCGGCACTGGCGGTGTTGTCTGGTCAGACGTGGCTTTCTCAGGGGATGCTTGGCCTGATAGCCTGCTTGAACCAGTCGTTGGTTGACTAGCCTTCTGGATACAGGCACATTTGTCAGTTGCTGCCACTAATGCCTAAGCTGCCTAAGCCGATTAGCTGACTTGGTACGGCCATTGCGGACTAACCGGTGCAGCTGGCGATCATCCCTCCCTGTGGTTCTGCGGGGACGTCCTGGCCTTGGTATTGGAGTAGGGACACCCCTCTGAGCATTTCGTTTCAGGATCTTTGTCACCTGACCTTGAGTGATGCCATACTGCCGAACAATAGCACGCTGTTTCATGCCGGAATTTCGTAAAGCCACCACTCCATGACAAACAGCATTGTCGAGTTGACGGACCATCTCCAGAGGAAGCGGCAATAACTTTTGTAGACATGCAGTAGTTGTTTTCCACTAATACAGAATGCAACAACCCTTATATACCCGATTGTAAAGCCAATCATCAAATGTACCTGTCCGTACATTTTGTCACGCCACCTGTGATATAATCCTGTTATTGACTTCTTGCTGTGACAGACAATCAGTGACATGGTTCTTTTAACAAAGAAATCACCGAAGCATAAAAGAAACTCACCAGATTGATATACTGAGTTCAGAAAGTAAACCCAAGTCAAGAAAAAAATATATACTACATATTAAATACCAAGTCTGTATTATAAACCACAAACACACATGTTTAACTTTTTAAAGTCGCTAATGCTGATTATAACATTAAACAAAGAAATTTGGAGGAATCCCGACATCCGTGAGGTAAGTTTTACTTATAGAACTGAGCGAAGATCTACTGTAATCTATATACCCCACAAGGGTTGGTGTGTGCTCATTTACCAAGCAGCTAGCTAGCGCTTGCCAAGCCAGCCGTTCCTTAACAGTTTTGAATGGAGTGCTTGCTCGAATGCTTAAACCACTAGGCCATCTCTCCACAAGAAACTTGGTAAATGAACACACCGAATGTTCTTGAGACCCGACCATAGATCTACTGTAATCTACATACCACAAAGAAGAATGACCATGCTTGCAGCTCCCGTGGTGAGCAGGTGTGGGCCTACTTGTAAATTAAAATGTCGGTCGGTGGAGTTCGCTGTGGTAATGACATCATAAACGTAATGACGTCACGGACACAAAACTGCCGCAACTTTAATATATGGAAGATGATATATTTTAACTAACAGTAGGTTTGCAGTCACTGTGAAGGGATTAGTGTTATGATTAGATTTACTATAATATTAACGTTACGTTATCATTATTTCGAAAATGATATTGCCATCAAAAACCGAGGCGAATTCCTTATTTCCGCGGTTATTTAATATTAGTGCCGAACAACGCTCATCACTGATCATGAACCATACACCGCTTCAATCCATTGACTTTGTATTCATAACATTGGTAATAAAATGTTATGGTTATATTTACTATATTATTATTATTACGAAAACGATACTACTCAAACGATACACTACTTTATTAAGAAACCTGGGCTTAATTTGTCCGAAGTGGTCCGAAGGTGAAGCATGAAGCGTAAGGCCGATACGATATGTACCGTATTTATGGAAAAGCCGTAACATCGATGCTTTCGATATTTGATGATCATTTTAACAATTAGCTTGTTTGTGTTTCACACATGAATGAAAAACGTAAGGGTAGAGCATGGCGATTGTGATACATGACAGGTTTAACGATATGTTTTGCCTGAACGGCATATATAAATCAAAATGGCGGTGTATGGAGTCAGCTGCTGCACCACCGCAAAGACATCAGACGTAGTCACATCACTCTGTCATGCGACCAGACCCTCAGCTCTGATTGGTATTCGTTTGATGGGACATACATACATACAGACGGACAAACACTGTTCTCGACGGCTTTGCCTGATGGGCTACGCCGTAAAAACATTGTCGTAGCGTAAGCTTGCCCTACAACTACAAGATGGCGGGCAAGTAATGTCATCATCTCTCCTTACAATTACATCAGTTTCCCTTTAAGTTGAGGTGGGTGGCTAATAGAGCATGAACATTTGGCCCAAGCCTAGTCAGGCTTGATGATCGACTGAAGATGCTGGCGATAAGATTATTGATGCCAGTGATAGTTGACGCCGGTGATGATAGTTGATGGCAGTGATATGATAGTTGATGCCAGCGATATGATAGTTGATGGCAGTGATATGATAGTTGATGCCAGCGATATGATTGTTGATTCTGGTGATATGATAGTTGATGCCAGCGATATGATAGTTGATGGCAGCGATATGATAGTTGATGGCAGTGACATGATAGTTGATGGCAGTGACATGATAGTTGATGGCAGTGACATGATAGTTGATGGCAGTGATATGATAGTTGATTCTGGTGATATGATAGTTGATGGCAGTGACATGATAGTTGATGCCGGCGATATGATAGTTGATTCTGGTGACATGTTAGTTGATGGCAGTGATGTGATAGTTGATTCTGGTGATATGATAGTTGATGGCATCGATATGATAGTTGATTCTGGTGATATGATATTTGATGCCGGTGATATGATAGTTGATTCTCGTGATATGATAGTTGATGCCGGCGATATGATAGTTGATGCCGGCGATATGACAGTTGATGCCGGTGATATGATAGTTGATTCTGGTGATATGATAGTTGATGCCGGCGATATGATAGTTGATGCCGGCGATATGATAGTTGATGCCGGCGATATGATAGTTGATTCTGGTGATATGATAGTTGATGCCGGCGATATGATAGTTGATGCCGGCGATATGACAGTTGATGCCGGCGATATGACAGTTGATGCCGGCGATATGACAGTTGATTCCGGCGATATGATAGTTGATGCCGGCGATATGATAGTTGATGCCGGCGATATGATAGTTGATGCCGGCGATATGATAGTTGATGCCGGCGATATGATAGTTGATGCCGGCGATATGATAGTTGATTCTGGTGATATGATAGTTGATTCTGGTGATATGATAGTTGATTCTGGTGATATGATAGTTGATGCCAGCGATATGATAGTTGATGCCGGCGATATGATAGTTGATTCTGGTGATATGATAGTTGATTCTGGTGATATGATAGTTGATGCCGGCGATATGATAGTTGATGCCGGCGATATGACAGTTGATGCCGGCGATACGATAGTTGATGCCGGTGATATGATGATGCCGGTGATATGATAGTTGATGTATGCACAGAACTAGTTTATAAAGTTAAGTTGTACTCAACCCAGTTTATTAGACCGCTATACCTATACTACCTACTATCCCATCGCTGATGTAATAACTCTCTTGGTCTTCGCGAAAGACAGGGTGGGATCTTTAACGGCCACCAACTTATTATTGTAGCGGACGGGTCACCAGTTTAACCTCCCACTGAAGGATGGTGCATTTTATTATACAAAGGGCTGCCTGCACACGTCAGTCTGACAGTTGATATAGTCAGGTTCATTGTGTTAACA
Organism: Myxine glutinosa; assembly: GCF_964187855.1. NCBI lineage: Eukaryota > Metazoa > Chordata > Myxini > Myxiniformes > Myxinidae > Myxine > Myxine glutinosa. Next base: position 219,762,450 of record NC_136263.1, read on the forward strand.
AATATAATTTCGTTCAAAATTTTGGGAGATTAGCAAACCTGTACATTTTTGGAATCATCAGAGCATGGAGAATCCGAAAATCAATGTTGGCATTTGCACAGACAGGTTTTGGATTTTCAAAATGGCCGCCATAAAATACATATTTTGCGCTATCTTGGCTTCTAGTCAACCTAGAAACTTAAATAAATATGCTAATCCTATGTTTTCTGGGTCAAGGAATCCAATAAAGGCCTCAAAATAGTGCTCAGGGTTATAGAAAAGCAACAAACAAAGGTAATTGAAAACCATTGTCTTTATATTTGTGATATAACTGTATTACATAATACATGATATTGCAAGTTCTTTGAAGTTATAGGTATGGGTTTATAAAGCAAGAAAGCAGCCTTGTTAGTATCAGATTGAACTATAAGTCCTATACACAGGATCTACTATGTCTATACCGTTCAGGAATATGCTTTTACAGATCTTCATCACTGTCCTCGCAAATGCCAACATTAATTTTTGGATTCCTCATGCTCTGAATATTCCAAAAATGTATAGTTTTGCTAATCTCCAAAAATTTTGAACGAAAAAACATCGTGAACCTGACTATTAGTTGGGTCGGGAATGGAACGTGGACTAGAAAACTCAACGTTTAGTGCACTCCGTCTGCATCATCTTTTCGGGCCATGTGATATCATCCAAGCCTGTACCAGAAAAGAAGCTAACAATCCTAAATCGCATTTCTCTCCCTTACCTTGCATGCTTTACAGGACTGGCTTCTCCATACTTCCTTGTGCTCCTACTGCTGCTACCATTTGAATGCAAAACAAATACGGCAGGAACGGGCATCCGTGAATTGCATGATGACATCAGTATTGTATTGAAGAAGGTATATGTATAAGTGGTTAACAAAACAAAGTCCAATGCTCTCTGTGTTTTTTTTCCTTTGTCTCTCACTGGTTTGGCGACAGATTATCCAGGTAGTGGTCTCACACCAGATCCTTAGAGCACTACAGGAAGGTGGCTGCATTGCTGAACTGCAGGTGTAGTCAGGGCAGAATTTTGGAATCCCGGCCAGTGCTCCGATAATAACTTGCATACTCTTTGTCCAAATACGCCATCTTTATCGTCATGGGATATTTAACGTCCTCCAGTTATTAATTCATGCCAGCAGGTAGGTCCATGGACAGATGGCTGAAGGTCCATGTGAGGAATGGCACACTTTGCGATGCTACCCAATGCCCGCGTAGCACCAATCCTACAATATATAGTCGGGTCTGGAATTGAACCCCGACTAAAGAGTTCAAAGGTGTGAGTTATCCTGCCACCCCCAAATTCAATATCTTAAATTATCATTTTGTCAAATCAGTGCAATATCTGATTGATTCTCATCAGCTTCAGTTATATCCAACCCCACAAAGCAGGTTCCTGCGCTCAAAGGACAAATGATATGGGATTCAAATGATATGAGATATCAAACAAATGACATGTGTTACGTGGTCCTCCTGGTAATTACCTGGTCTCGGTGACCCCCGGACCGTGGGAGGCACCCCGCCAGAAAGATATATGATTTATACGCTTTCGTAACGCAATCAAGATGAATTCCAGTCCATAAGAAACCCCACACCAAGGATTCCGAGTAATCAATAATATATTCCCCCAAGGAATCAACAATCAACAACCATCAACAATCCACAATCAACAATCAATCCCCGAGATGATTAAAATGGCCATCTTATATATGTGTGTCCCCTTTCCCCACTCCCGACCCCTTGGGTACTCACGACCCCTTTGGTCTCTGTCCCTCACAATGTCTCTGGGCCCCTCCTGAACAAGGTTATGGTCAGCTTCGCCGCACACGGGCGGTTGAACGAACCCCGGGCAGACGTGCTTCCACCGGGCACGTACCGTACCGGGAACCACGGCTGCAGCGCACACTTCCTGGCCAAGCAAAGCGGGCAAAGCAAGCGCCGCTGGCAACGCGCGCGAGGCCCCAAAGTGCGACCCGTACGCGTCCTTGTAGACGGTGCGGCGAACTGTGCCGGACGCTGGGTCTGTGCACGGCCCCATGGCAACTTGACGTGTCAAAAGGGTAGTTACACGTCCCGGTAACTCCTCTCGCCAGACGGGCTTGGGAACGCAACTTTTCCACGCTGCTCAATATCGATCCCAACTCTCGTCGGAGCTGGGCGAGGAAGAAGAAGAATCGTCGCTTCTCCCGGACCTCGTGTCTTTTCTTCTTCCGTTTCCGGTCTCCTTTTTCCCAGAAGGGCTCCTGACCCTTTAATCACAACAACCCTTAATCGACTACACATTGATAAGCAAAGACCTGAATAGTAATTCACATACATTCACATAAATATGTAACACTCCCCCCCTTCAAGAAAGAAAGTTTGAACCCAGCGAAAACTTTCTTTGCCGGCTAACTTGGATAAACAAACCAGATAACTCACCCCCCCCCCCCCAACTCATCAGTTCCCCCCGGGCACAGTCATCACTTAAAAATAAAGCAACAAAATTTCACACAATCCCCGAGATTAATTCCCTCTGGACCAAGCGTCAACCACTTCTAGTTTCTCTTGAATGACGGTTAAGAGGTGGTGACCAAAGCCCCCAAATTTAAACCTCTCTATAGCACTTTTTCGGGAGGCCCAGCGGATTATTCCCTACATGGACGCCTTAAGGAATGTGGAGTTCACGGTTAGTCCGGGGAGGAAAGTTCATTACATGGACGCCTTTAAGAACGGGGAGTTCACGGTTAGTCCGTGCAGGAAAGTTCACTACCTGGACGCCTTTAAGAACGTGGCGTTCACGGTTAGTCCGTGTAGGAGCCCCGGCTCGGCGGCTCCCCCGTATATATAGTGCTTCAACTTCTCCAGACTCCTAACAGTTACGGTGGGACCACTTGTCCCAGCCGTTACCTGACTGGCGGTCTCCTTCTCGGCCAGTGCTCTGACATTCATTTTTTCGGGAGGTGCCGTAACTCTGGGAGCCTCCATAGTAATATCGGCTGCTGCCAACCCCAAAACTACTGCCAAGTTGTCCTCTTCTGTAGACCTCTCGATGCCTACGAAATGCCTTCCCTACTGTTATGGTCCGACCCTCCAAATCCTTACCATTCCAATTCTTCTCTGCCTCCCTGGCGTCTCTTGTGCTTGCAAACGTGACAAAGCCGAACCCTCTTGACCGTTGCGTTTCCCTGTCTTTTACCACCCGCACTTCCACCAGCGGCCCATATCTGTTGAAGACAGAGGTCAGAACTTCTTCCTCTGTGTTGAAGTTCAGTCCCCCTACAAATAACTTGGAACTTTTGTCGCCATCCCGAGCTGGTGGGGTGTTATTTTCCCTGCTGTGCTCTTTACCAACCCTCGGGTTACCATAAATTTGCCCCCCGGCCAAATCATTCCCAATAATCACAGATACTCCCTCTACAGGAAGCGTGGCTTGTAAACCGACGGTGACCGGTCCTGACATCAAATCGGATTCCAAATGGATGACATGAAGTGGGGCACTAACACAGCCACCGATCCCTTGTAACCGAACACTATCACCCGTTGCGGTACTCTTTGACAATGGCAAAATGCCTTCAAGCATTAAGGATTGATGGGCTCCTGTGTCCCTCAAAACCCTAACCGGTCTTGGGTTAGTCAAGTCTCCCTTGAGTGAGACCAACCCCTCATAAATAAATGGTCGGTAACTCTTCTGTGGGCGATTTCTTACGCTTGCCATCGCATTCGGAGTGGTAATAGTCGGACTCCGCTCTGGGTCTTCCCTTTTCATGCGGTAACAACTGGACATCAAGTGTCCAGGTTTCTTGCAAAAAGCGCAAGTAGGCCCGGAGGAAAAACTCGTGGTCTGCCTCGGGCCCCCCGAAATATAAGTTTGTCTTGGGCCCGCAGCCCTCTGATTTCGAACAGGTGGGGTATCCGCGTTGTCCCCATAATCCTCTCGAGGCCGCCGCCATGTATTGTCGTTCTCCGCACCTGCTGTTCCCCACCTCCCCTGCGGAGATCTAGGCGAGGAGTTAGGTTCGTGGACCCCTATCCGGTGTGTTAAGGCATAATCATCTGCCATGGTGGCTGCGTCCCACAACTTCGGTACTTTCTTTTCCTGCAGGTACACTTTGATGTCCTCGTGGACACACTGTTGAAATTCCTCCACCAGGATCAAGTCACGCAATGTTTCGAAGTCTTTCCCGACTCCTTTTGACTCACACCACCGATCAAACATGTTTTCTTTCACTCTGGCAAACTCCACATGGGTCTCACTCTCCCTCTTCCTGGCATTCCTGAATTTTTGCCGGTAAGCTTCCGGAACCAACTCATAGGCTTTGAGGATGTGCTTCTTCAATACCTCATAATCTGCACATTGGTCCATTGGTAGCGCCGAATAAATCTCTTGAGCTTTTCCCACAAGCACACTTTGCACTAGTATGGTCCAGGCCTCCTCCGGCCAGTTTAACTGTCGAGCCACTTTCTCAAAGTGCGGAAAAAATTTAGCGACTTCCTTTTCACTGAAGGGTGGAACCAGCCTCACATGTCTGCCCACATCCCAGGTGTTCTGGCTAGGTGTCGACCCCGTCAGCAAGGGTGGTACCTCTCCCCGTTCTCTCCTTAACTCCAGCTCCTTGAATTTAATTTCTTGCTGAAGCGCCATGTCACGTTCCTTCAATTCCCTTTCCGCTTTTCTCTCCTCTGCTTCGAGTTCCCTTGCAGCTCTCCTCTCCTCTGCTTCTGCTTTCCTTTCCTCTGTTTTCATCCTTTCTAACCTTTCCTGGAGTTCTCGTTCCACTCTCCTTTCTTCTTCTGCTCTTTCCTTTTCTGCTTTCCTTTCTTCTTCTGCTAACCTTTCCTGGAGTTCTCGTTCCACTCTCCTTTCCTCTGCTTGTTTCTCTTCTCTCCTCTCTTCTGCTTTCCTTTCTTCTTCTTTTAACCTTTCCTGGAGTTCTCGTTCCACTCTCCTTTCCTCTGCTTGTTTCTCTTCTCTCCTCTCTTCTGCTTTCCTTTCTTCTTCTTTTAACCTTTCCTGGAGTTCTCGTTCCACTCTCCTTTCCTCTGCTTGTTTCTCTTCTCTCCTCTCTTCTGCTTTCCTTTCTTCTTCTTTGATCCGTTCCTGGCTCCGTAATTGCAACTCCAGTTTCCGGAGCTCAACGTCTTCTGGTTCTTCGGGTAGCCACTGCCAGGCTAACTCGTCCCATGTTCCTAATCCCACCATAGACTGTATCACCGTGGTCTGCAACTCTGCCTTCCTCAAATTAGTTCGGACCTCCAAGTTAAAATGTTTGGCCAATTTCAAGAGGTCCGACTTTAGTAACGCTCGGAACTGTGCCTCACTCGGGGTTACCGCAAAGTTCTGTGCCACAAACGCCATGGTGCCTATCGTTAACACCTGTTAACCTTCACCCAAGACTTTACCCCACTTTCCCCAAAAATTTACCAATTAATACTTACTTAATAAATTTTAATTAATAAAAATATTATTTTATACAATTTTAGATTTCGGACGAGCCCCCAATTCTGTTACGTGGTCCTCCCGGTAATTACCTGGTCTCGGTGACCCCCGGACCGTGGGAGGCACCCCGCCAGAAAGATATATGATTTATACGCTTTCGTAACGCAATCAAGATGAATTCCAGTCCATAAGAAACCCAACACCAAGGATTCCGAGTAATCAATAATATATTCCCCCAAGGAATCAACAATCAACAACCATCAACAATCCACAATCAATCCCCGAGATGATTAAGATGGCCATCTTATATATGTGTGTCCCCTTTCCCCACTCCCGACCCCTTGGGTACTCACGACCCCTTTGGTCTCTGTCCCTCACAATGTCTCTGGGCCCCTCCTGAACAAGGTTATGGTCGGCTTCGCCGCACACGGGCGGTTGAACGAACCCCGGGCGGACGTGCTTCCACCGGGCACGTACCGTACCGGGAACCACGGCTGCAGCGCACACCTCCTGGCCAAGCAAAGCGGGCAAAGCAAGCGCTGCTGGCAACGCGCGCGAGGCCCCAAAGTGCGACCCGTACGCGTCCTTGTAGACGGTGCGGCGAACTGTGCCGGACGCTGGGTCTGTGCACGGCCCCACGGCAACTTGACGTGTCAAAAGGGTAGTTACACGTCCCGGTAACTCCTCTCGCCAGACGGGCTTGGGAACGCAGCTTTTCCACGCTGCTCAATATCGATCCCAACTCTCGTCGGAGCTGGGCGAGGAAGAAGAAGAATCGTCGCTTCTCCCGGACCTCGTGTCTTTTCTTCTTCCGTTTCCGGTCTCCTTTTTCCCAGAAGGGCTCCTGACCCTTTAATCACAACAACCCTTAATCGACTACACATTGATAAGCAAAGACCTGAATAGTAATTCACATACATTCACATAAATATGTAACACATGGGATTCAAATGATATGAGATATCAAACAAATGATATGGGATTCAAATGATATGGGATTCAAATGATATGGGATTCAAATGATATGAGATATCACACAAATGATATGGGATTCAAATGATATGGGATTCAAATGATATGAGATATCAAACAAATGATATGGGATTCAAATGATATGCGATTCAAATGATATGAGATATCAAACAAATGATACGGGATTCAAATGATATGAGATATCAAACAAATTATATGGGATTCAAATGATATGGGATTCAAATGTTATGAGATATCAAACAAATGATATGGGATTCAAATGATATGGGATTCAAATGATATGGGATTCAAATGATATGAGATATCAAACAAATGATATGGGATTCAAATGATATGGGATTCAAATGATATGAGATATCACACAAATGATATGGGATTCAAATGATATGGGATTCAAATGATATGAGATATCAAACAAATGATATGGGATTCAAATGATATGCGATTCAAATGATATGAGATATCAAACAAATGATACGGGATTCAAATGATATGAGATATCAAACAAATTATATGGGATTCAAATGATATGGGATTCAAATGATATGAGATATCAAACAAATGATATGGGATTCAAATGATATGGGATTCAAATGATATAGGATTCAAATGATATGAGATATCAAACAAATGATATGGGATTCAAATGATATGGGATTCAAATGATATGAGATATCAAACAAATGATATGGGATTCAAATGATATGGGATTCAAATGATATGGGATTTAAATGATATGAGTTAGCAAACAAATTATATGGGATTCAAATGATATGGGATTCTTGCTGTAATGCATTCACAGTTGCTGGCTTTTCATGATTCATTCTTAGTTTTGCTATTTGTTCTCTATATTCACTATTATTTAAATTTCCCCTTTTTGTTAGTTTACTTCCTCCATTTACCCTGTAAATCTGAAACATCCACAAAATGTTTCTGCGTTTAGCCAACGTTTTCCTTTGCAAATGAGTATGCTATTGCATTTTGTACAGACGTTCAACTCAAAATGACCTTCCGAGACTGTTATTGATTTCACGCTTTGAAAATACGCGGTATCAATGCGTAGTGCACCGTTTGAGGACGAGGAAAACGTCAGGTCGAGATCTGGTGTCGTTTTTTTAAAGCTTTAACTGTCCGGGGTGTTTTCACATTCCCATTGACCAGCGCGTCGTGGTGATGAAGCTATCCAGACAGAAGCAGTCTTGTCCAGCTCACTGGTGGACCCGTCAAAATCCATGTGGTTGGTCATTGTGCTCTGTACACCTCTAGGCATTGGTCCACTGTAATGTCCTGTGAAGGTCTTTCTCCTTCAATTATTGCCCAGGCTACTGTCCGGCATCGGCAGTCCGACATGTCCAGTTGTCCACCTTTGTAACACGTTGCGATTGAGAGCAGACCGGTATTGAAAATTCCCTCATATCCATGTATGTAATACATAGACTGTACCTATCCTGCACACCAGATGCGATGGAAAAACACCAAAGCGTTTGTCGGTTACACGTAGCAGATTATTGTTTTTGATATGGAGCATAGCAGAGATACAACAATGTTGTTCAAATGAGGTGAATAAGAAAAGTTCACCCGTTGAACATTTTCATAGGTTATCAAAACGTTTATAGGTTATCACACAGCAAATCATTCACCGTTTGTGTCTTTTCTTCTGTTCACAGAATATTGTGGAACATACAATTATTGAAATTCCAAACCTCAAGCCATGTCGGGTGAGTGAAACAACGACCCATCTACTCCCTTATTTATGATCGCTGCATCTTCTCGCCAATACACGCGTGTGGGAGCATATTGTACATATGAAGTACACATTGGAAGTTTTTTGAATGCCAAACTACCAGAACATTCTCTGTAAACTTCTACTATATAAGAGATGTTGGTCTGTGTGTGTCTGTGTGTCGCAATTTTTCTCAGAGTTGGCTTAACGGATCTTCGTCAAACTTTCAGAGGTTCATCAGTGAGTACCTGGGAATGGGTGAGGCAAAACAAAACCAAAAAAGTTTTTTGGGGGAAAAAAAACGTTTTTTTGGAGTAAAAAAAAAAAATCGCTCTATCGTGCTGAAGCCTTTTAAAATTAATGACAGTTATATACAAGTACACATTCGCATAAATAAATACAAAACAATCACCAGACATTTGAATACAAATAAATCAAACAATTCCGGAAGTGTACAAAGTTGGTAGTTCTTCTTCTTCCAGATCGGCAACACACTTAACTCAGAAACGTGATGAACGCCACATTCACAAACCGCCTTCCCCCCCTCCCCTTCCACCCCTCCTTCCCCCTCTCCCGCCCTTCCTCCCCCTCTCCCCCCCTCCCCTTCCACCCCTCCTTTCCCCTCCCATTCCACCCCTCCTCTTCCCTCTCCCCTCCCCCTCCCGGCAACGCCGGGTACTTCTGCTAGTTTATATATATATGTATATGTATATACTGTATGCTTAATGCAGGAGTCCCTCAAGGACCATGCTTGGGATCCATCTTTTTTTTAGCGATTATCAATAATGAACTGCATACATTTAAACATGTAGATGATTTGACTTTGATTCAATGTCGTCAATCGCTCTGGCCTTCTTTTATAGCATCTAGTAACCTCTTGAAATTATCCCGATGCAATAATATGATATTAAACCCTGCAAAATGTGTCAAAATGGATATTTCATTTATGGGAGAACTTCCAAATGAGCCAATTGTGTGGATCGGAAACCATCAACTCCAAAATGTATGCACGACTCAGGTGGTCTTAGGTGTTTAGATTTAAAATAATTTAAAATGGGAAGCTCATGTGGTGAATATTGAAAAACGTGAAAATAGTATTTACTCCACATGTTACGTCTTTTGAAACGTCATGGTTTACCGCCCCAAGACTTGCTTACTATTTACAAAAGTAATATTCGGTCTCTTACCGGATATGGAGCACCTGTTTGGAGTGGAGCAATTACAAAACACCAAAACTTTCACATTGAAAGAGTTTTTAAAAAGGTGCTCTCCACATAATACTCAATTTCAAATATACTCCAAATACTCAATTTACCAACAAGTTTTGTCTCAGTACTCACTTCCTAGTCTGGAAGAATGCAGAAACTCGCTTTGCATTGTATTGATGGGAAAAAACTTAAAAACTATACATTAATTTGTAAATGTTTCCGATTAATTGCTGCACAAGGACCTGAGACCCAAAGGTGGACTACCCAAATTCCTGAATTTAATTGTTAAACAAACAGTTCAAAGAACAGAGCTTTACCTTATTTAGTTCATATTTTAAATGAAAAGTGGATTCACCGTTATATGAATTGTGCTCGCTGAACTAACTCGGTGTTGCTAGTGTGTGCAGATGCATTTTTATCTTATTTTATCGTTTAGCTCTATTGCCTTTTTTTTTTCTCAACAATTTATAACTTTTTACAATGACCCATTGCTTCTTGTTTTAGTCAGTCAGTCAGTCAGTATATATATATATATATCGGGAGATTAAATCAGACGCGGACGTAGCTTCAGGACTTCGATCTTAAATTTTTGACAAGCTTTCGACCAACAAAGGTCTTCTTCTTAGTCGTCCCCAAGTTCAACGGTTCAACCACTTCCGTTGAACTTGGGGACGACTAAGAAGAAGACCTTTGTTGGTCGAAAGCTTGTCAAAAATTAAAGATCGAAGTCCTGAAGCTACGTCCGCGTCTGATTTGATCTCCCGATTATTTATTCAATGCAAATGAGACGCCCTGCTCGTACTGTGGAGTTTCTACTATTTCTCACAGTTATATATATATATATATATATATATATATATATATATATATATATATATATATATATATATATATATATATATTTCTGTCAGTTGATTGTTTGTTTGCCATTTGTATTACAGTGTACAAGAAGGTAGAAATAAATGAATTACATGTTTATCTAACCATTTCTTCGGGGGAAAATTATTACGGAAAATTATTGCTGCTACATTCTGCTACATTCGTTGCTGTTTTCGGACGACCGGACTTCTTTGCAGTGGCTACCGACCCTGTTGCTTCAAATTTCTCGACAATCAATCGTGTTTCTTCCCTGGGGTGGGTTAATATCGAATTCTTGTGCCAAATGGCGTGCCGCCATCGTTGGTTGTTCATTACATTTGTAGTAATGTTTCACGGCCGCAATGCGTTGATTCATTGAAAGGTAATTCATGGTTCAATTTGGTGCAACTTCAGTAACTTTCCAAACTCTCAGCAATAACCTGCAAAACAAACAAACAAACAAAAAATTAAGAAAATTAATAATCTGCAAGACAATTATTAACAACATGACATCCCAGAAAGAATCTGACAGCCGAAAAAACAGAAATTGGGCGCTACTTTTGACTCACCCTGTGTGTATATATATATATATATATATATATATATATATATATATATATTGTTGCATTTGTGAAGGGTAGGCAATACCTTACACCAGGTAGAATTTAAGGTATTGGACTAAGGCAATACCTTAGTCCAATACCTTAGTCCATTTAAAAAAAAAAAGAGGTAAAATCGACGCTCTTACCGTTGCCTAGCAACCAGTTCTGGTGTTCGCTCCATCGTTGTCTACAAGCAGTGAACAGACAAAGCCTGCAACGGCCGACACTTATTCGTGGATATTCTCGTTTGCAGACAATTTCCGACGGTTTTGTGATTACCTGCGTCACTGAAGGTGGATGATGATTTGTCTGTTTGTCTGTCTGTCTTTGTTTGTGGACAGATTTGGAGGAAATTTGCAGGAGGCTTTGGATATGTGACAAGGACTAAATAATTTGGTTTTGGTGAAGATCTGCATCCGGATCTGGATCTCAGAATTGTTTAAATGATTCTTCACCATTGAGTGACAGGGCTAAAACTGATATACAGCGCCCTTCAGAAAGTATTCACACCCCTTGACGTGTTTGACATTTTCTTGTTGCAGCCTGTATTTAAAATGGATTAAATTGAGATTTTTTTTTGTCACTGATCAACAAATAATACCCCATAATGTCAGAGGAATTTTTTGAGACATTTTTACAATACAATTAAAAATGAAAAGGTGAAATGTCTTAACTCAATAAATATTCAACCCCTTTGTGTGACACTCCAAATTTAACTCAGGTGCATCCAATTTCCTTTGATCATCCTTGAGATGTCTCTAAAACTTGATTGGAGTCCACCTGTGTCCAATTGAATTGATTGGACATGATTTAGAAATAAACACACCTTTCTATATAAGGTCCCACAGTTGACAGTGCACGTCAGAGCAGAAGCTTTACCATGAAGTCCAACGAACTCTCCATAGAACTCAGAGATATAATTTTGAGGCCTAGATTAGGGGAAGGAAATAAAACAACTTTTAGAGTGTTGAAATTTCCCAATAGCACAATGAGCTCCATCCGTAGCAAATGGAAAGAACATGGAACTACCAAGACTCTTCCTAGAGCGGGCCGTCCGACCAAATTGAGCAACTGGACAAGAAGGACCTTAGTCAGGGAGGTGACCATGAATCCAATGACCACTTTGACAGAAATACAGAGTTGCATGGCTGAGATGGGAGAACATGCCGGAAGTACAACAGTCTCTGCAGCAATTCACAAATCTAGGCTTTATGGGAGTGTGGCTAGACAGAAGCCATTCCTGAGAAAAAGGCACCTGACAGCACACCTGGAGTTTGCAAAATGGCACGTGAAAGACTGAGAGCATGAGGCAAAATATTCCGCGGTCTGGTGTTTAACCCCGCTAACCACGATACTCTCCACCCTATTTCCGGTCTCTCTAATCTAATCTATCCCTACCGGGGCCTACTAACCCATTTAAACTAGGATATCTCCCGGGAGGAAGATCAAAGCTGTCACCTGCATAGATCTGACTCGCCCGGCAGCGGACAGTGATATGAGAGGTGTTAGGTCCAACCGCATCGATGGCGTGAAGGAGGAAACATCCCTATTCTGTCCTCATGAATTGGAAAACCAAATACTACATTAGTCATCAGAAGGAACCCGAATAAGCAAAGAGCAAAGATGGAGTCATCAGGCGGAACCATAAGAAGTAAAGAACAAAGATGGAGTCATCAGGAGGAACCTGTTTAGGATCCGGGTTTCAGCCACGACTCCACAACCCTCAAACCCATCCAGGCACAGCCAAGTGAACCTTCCAGAAAAATCTCCGCAAGAATTCACTTTTCCTTGGACAGATAAATGAAGAAAGAGAGAAAGAAAGAACAAGCAAGAATTAGAATGAATAAGTAAAAATGTGAAAAAGTAGAAAGAAATGTGAAAGAAACAAGATCCCTAACTCCTAGCCCTAACTCCTAGCCCTAACTCCTACTCTGTGAAGTCCTAGCCCTAGCTCTAACTCCTAGCCCTAGCTCTAGCTCCTAATCTTAACTCCTAGCTCTAGCTCCTAACCCTAACTCCTAGCTCTAGCTCCTAACCCTAACTCCTAGCTCTAGCTCCTAACCCTAACTCCTAGCCCTAGCTCTAGCTCCTAACACTAACTCCTAGCCCTAGCTCCTAACCCTAACTCCTAGCCCTAGCTCTAGCTCCTAGCCCAAGCTCTAGCTCCTAACCCTAACTCCTAGCTCTATCCCTAACTCCTAGCTCTAGCTCCTAACCCTAACTCCTAGCCCGAAGCCCTAGCTCCTAGCCCAAGCTCTAGCTCCTAACCCTAACTCCTAGCTCTAGCCCTAACTCCTAGCTCTAGCTCCTAACCCTAACTCCTAGCCCTAGCTCTAGCCCTAGCCCTAGCCCTAGCTCCTAGCCCTAGCTCTAGCTCATAACTCTAACTCCTAGCTCTAGCTCTAGCTCTAGCCCTAGCCCCTAGCCCTAGTTCTAGTTCTAGCCCTAGCCCTTGCTCCTAACCCTAACTCCTAGCTCTAGCTCCTAACCCTAACTCCTAGCCCTAGCTCCTAACCCTAACTCCTAGCCCTAGCCCTAGCTCATAACCCTAACTCCGAGCCCTAGCTCCTAACCTTAACTCCTAGCCCGAGCTCCGAGCCCTAGCCCTAGCTCATAACCCTAACTCCGAGCCCTCGCTCCTAACCTTAACTCCTAGCTCTAGCTCCTAACCCTAACTCCTAGCTCGAGCTCCTAACCCTAACTCCTAGCTCTAGCTCCTAACCCTAACTCCTAGCCCTAGCCCTTGCTCCTAACCCTAACTCCTAGCTCTAGCTCCTAACCCTAACTCCTAGCTCTAGCTCCTAACCCTAACTCCTAGCCCTAGCTCCTAACCCCTAGCCCTAGCCCTAGCTCCTAGCCCATAACCCTAACTCCGAGCCCTAGCTCCTAACTTTAACTCCTAGCCCGAGCTCCGAGCCCTAGCCCTAGCTCATAACCCTAACTCCGAGCCCTCGCTCCTAACCTTAACTCCTAGCTCTAGCTCCTAACCCTAACTCCTAGCCCTAGCTTTCGCTCCTAACCCTAACTCCTAGCCCTAGCTCTAGCCCTAGCTCCTAACCCTAACTCCTAACCCTAGCTCCTAGCCCTAACTCCTACTCCGTGAAGTCCTAGCCCTAACAAGATGTTGGGAAGAACCCAGATAGATAGATTTCAGCATTACTTCCTCAGGCAAAAACGCAGCAACAGTTACAAGCTCCCAGAAGTCCATCAGCTGGGAAGCAGAATCCACACAGCATCAGGATATGGTACAATCATAATGAAATGGAAAACCAAATACCACATTGGAGTCATCAGAAGGAACCCGAATAAGCAAAGAGCAAATATCATGATCAAACAAAATCCTTTCCCACCAGCTTTTAAAAACCCCTGGTAGTGTGGTTCTATATAACCAATTTTACCCACCATTCTGCGTGTTGATACTCGACGAAGTTTTGGGCCTTGCCTTCAAATTTTCCTTCTGCGTTGTCGCACAATCTCTGAGCTCCATGGTGTGGCTGCTACCTGCTCTCCAGAGTGGAACCAACTGGGGCCACTGTTGAGCTTACCTGCTTCTAGCCTAATTCTGGTGAAGCCCTCTCTGGCTTCCCCTGGGCACTCCTGGCACGTGGCACCTGGAGTCCACTCCCAGGGTACCCGAGCCCACAAATCTGGACGCTGCTCAAGGCCCATGACAGGCACGCTCCCAACACCCAGAGTGCCCATCTCCAAATTCTTAAACACAATGAGCCACACCCCAGCCTGTCAAATAACTTTTGCATCTTTGCATAATAAAAAAAACTTTTCTACCACCAGCACCAACATGGGAACAGCATCAGCTGGATCCCCACTATGTCATTGTCGGGAAAACACAGAATTTCTCTCAGCAGAGATCTACTTCTGAACCCACTCACGCCTTCACACCTCATTCACACGGGTTTCACCCCAAACACTCTCTCTGCACTGCACTGCAAAACACACACACACACACACACACACACACACACACACACACACACACACACACACACACACACACACACACACACACACACACACACACACACACACACACACACACCTTGGTCTCCCCACGGTGCATCCATGCGAGACACGGCTGTGACACGCCCTGCTTCATTAGACCCTCTATCCTAACTTGTGCTGACCTCGTCATCCCTTTACAATAAGACGAAGGCACTCCCATTTACCTGGCGTCTCGATGTTCCAATGCAACGTGCCCAATTCCTCTTACGCGCTGAGTGGCAAGGTTGGCTTTACCACTCGGGCTGCACGGACGAGGATACCTTATGGGCGGTGTCTGCCAATTGATGCCTGTCCTCATGTCACACACATAATTAAATTTCGTCCCAAGCAATGGCGTCGAGAGAGCACATTGGAGTTCCCATGAGCCTTCTCAACTCAATGGGCCACATTAAAATCCTACCGCTGCCACCAGGGGGTAGTGTTGTGGGAATGATTATGGAAAACATATACATATATGTACAGTCACGTGAAAAAGTAAGTACACCCCATGTAAAGTTTTGACTTTTTCAACATACAGCTATTTGATCTTCATTTCAACAATATTGATAGATAAAGGTGATATAATACAACAATTATCATGAAACATTCACATTTTGTAGTCCATTGTATAATTTAAATAAACATAAATGCAAATTTCGCATGTGGAAAAAGTAAGTACACCCTTGGCTCTAATTGGTGGTATTGCCCCCTTTGGCAGAAACAACCTCAAGTAGGCGTTTCTTATAACTGTCTACAAGTCTCTGACATCAACTGGGAGAAATTTTTGCCCACTCCTCCATGCAGAATTCTTTCAGCTGTGCGATGTTTGAGGGGTTTCTTGCATGCACAGCTCGTTTCAAATCCCCCCACAACATCTCGATGGGATTTAGATCCGGGCTTAGACTTGGCCATTCCAGAACCCTCCATTTCTTTCTTTTCAGCCATTCCTTGGTGGATTTACTGGTATGTTTAGGGTCATTGTCATGTTGCAAGGTCCACCTTCGGTTGAGCTTCAACTTTCCGAGAGATGGCCTCACATTATCCTCAAGCACCCTCTGGTAGAATGAAGAATTCAAAGTGGATTCTATGATGGTGAGCTGCCCAGGCCCTGATGCAGCAAAGCTGCCCCAAACCATAATATTTCCACCACCATGCTTTACAGTTGGTATCAGGTTCTTGTGGTCAAGTGCTGTCTTTGGTTTTCGCCAAACATGTCTTCTGGTACTGTGGCCAAATAGCTCTACCTTTGACTCATCTGTCCAGAGCACAATGTTCCAGAAGTGCTGGTCTTTGCCTAGGTGTCCATTGGCAAACTTTAGTCTTGCCCTGATGTTCTTTCTGGACAGCAAAGGTTTCCTCCTGGCTCACCTCCCATGTAGATCAAATTTGTGCAGCCTCTTTCTAATGGTAGACTCGTGCACTTTGACATCAACAGTGGCAAGAGCTACCTGTAGGTCCCGTGATGACATTCTGGGGTTCTTAGAGACTTCTTTCAGCATCTTGCGGTCTGCTCTCGGGCTGAACTTGCTGGGGCGGCCTGGCCTGAACAAGTTGGCAGTTGTTTGGAATCTTCTCCACTTGGAGATGATTTTCTGGACAGTCGAATGATTGATTTCAAATTGTTTGGAGATCTTTTTAAATCTCTTCCCAGACTCGTAGGCATCTATAACATTATTTCCGAAGGCCTCCGAGAGATCTTTTGATCTCGGCATGGTGACGCCGCACACTTTTTTGTTGTTGTTGTTGTTGTTGTTGTTGTATACTGAATCGAGGCTCGTGAAAGAGCTAACATTTACTTCACAAACAAATCAACCAGACAAACAAAATATATAAAAAGAGGGAGCGGAAGACAAGATGGGGAGAGAAGGGGAAGCACACAAACACAACATTTGAGAGCAGGGAGATGTGTGGAAGGGAGAGGGCTTGGGGGGAGGAGGCGTGGGAAGGGGGAGGGGGAGGGAGAAGTATAAAGCACAAGGACACCAAGGACTTCCAGGACAGAAGTTGGTATTTCAAAAAAGTGGAATTGGGGTGAAATTAGCGGGGGTAGAAAAGATCAAGGTTTTGGATGGGGGAAGATAAGAGATGGTGGTGAACAGCTGTTTTAAAGACCTGGAGGGTGGAGTGGGATTGAAGAGAGTGAGGGAGTTTGTTCCAGAGGCAGGAGAAAAGTGGAATGAAGGAGTGAAGGTGAGCAGAGAGTCTTGATTTTGGCAGTTTAACCATAAGAGGGTTGCAGGCAGATCTTGTGCGACCTGTAGGAATATTTGCGGGACAGAGCCCAGAGAGAGCTGGGGGGGGGGGGGGCAAGGCCAGAGAGGAGTCGGTAGAAGACGGAAAGACCACCAACCTGCCTGCCGTGAGTGAGTGAGAGGCCCTTGGAGTTAGCTTCATCGCGGGAGATTCCAATGATTCTGAATGCTTTGGTTTCAACAGCGTGAAGACGAGCTAGGTGTGAGGCAGGAGCACCAGCCCAGAGGGGAGAGCAGTATTCCATTGAGCTGCGGATGAAAGCCTTGTATGTGGTGAGGAGCTCAGGTGTGCCAAGGATGGACTTCGCACGACGGAGGATGCCCAGTCGGCGACTGGCTTTGGAGGCCAGATCTGAAATGTGGTTTTCCCAGGAAAGATCATGGCAGATAGTGAGACCCAAAAGCTTGAGTGACAGAACTTCTTGGAGAGGATTATTCAGAAAGTGGATGGGAGGGTTGTCCAGTCGGTCTTTTCGGAGAGACATCGTAAGTGTGAGATTTGTCAGGACAGGTTCCTCCAAGATCCTCTCCAACGATGTTCTAATCATTTGCACCTGAGCTGGTGCACCTGATTCTAATTTTAGGTATTTGAAGGAGTGATAAATGTAGGGGTGTACTTACTTTTTCCACATGCGAAATTTGCATTTATGTTTATTTAAATTATACAATGGACGACAAAATGTAAATGTTTCATGATATTTGTTATATTATATCACCTTTATCTATCAATATTGTTGAAACTAGGGCATGCCCGTACTATATATATATCTAAAATTATATCCCCCCCCCCTCTATTTACATGAAATGGTTTGGTCCAAAGCGAACGGCTTGCGAGTGGTGACAACCCCCCCCCCCTCTATTTACATGCAATGGTTTGGTCCAAAGCGAACGGCTTCCGGAGTTTGGTAAAGAAATCGCCATCGCGTGCACAAACGCGCAGGAAAGCGAATGAATCGCAAATTCGGTTTTATTAGTTTTAAAACATAGTTTAATAGTTTAACGCCAACATAGTTTGCAAACGTGAAATAAATGAATACGCTCTCAAATGTGCCATCCGAGGCAGAGTGTGTCCTCCACGTTCGGCACACGCGATCGTTCGCTGCTCTCTGATTGGTTGAATCGTTTTTTGGACATAGCTCGGTAAGTAATTGTCCGATTAATATGAAACCTTGAAAAGGCACATCCTCGGGTCCCCAGCAATATACCTGGCAAGTTAAAAGTATATCGGACCCGTGGTTGTCGAGAAACAGCGGTCACAGACAAACAGACGTACAGACGTACAAACAGAGATTACTGGAATTATAGATAGATGAAGATCAAATAGCTGTATGTTGAAAAAGTGAAAACTTTACATGTGGTGTAC